>NC_139218.1:262498255-263098255 GCF_055691185.1 Crinia signifera
GTATGGAAATCATCATGAGAAACCAATGTTGATCTTTTGACTGTCGACCTATCATCTGAATCCCTATACTGGCGCAAGGGAAATTCCTATAATATTTACATTCATAGGACTTGTGCTGTGAATTACATAAAGTACAATACCAATATGTACAGATTGCATATAATGAACATCCATCTTCACCTGCATTAGTCTTTATATTATTTTGGTTTATGTTTTCTGGTAATTTAATTGTTTTCATTCCCTTTTACACCCCTACTTCCCCTCTTCTTTTTGGCATAGGCTTTGCGACAAAAACATACCACATCCAAAGCACAGAAGAAAAATGTTGCTGCCTCGGGACCTGAAAAGTACACGGAGGCTTTTATTAAGAAACAGATTGAAGAGTTCAACATTGGAAAGAGACATTTAGCCAACATGATGGGAGAGGATCCAGAGACGTTTACCCAAGGGGACATTGATGTAAGTGTATCTGCTCAGTTGGAGAAGTAATTTAGTGTGGAGCTTCTTATTGAAAACCCAGACTCTGTTGTAACTATCCCAACTCCCTCTGAATTTTAATCAAACTGTCTGGCTAATGCAGGGACATTGTTGTACAATGCCAGGCTATTTGTTCTTCTGTCTCTCTATCTTCTATTGGAATAGTCAGGTTGACTAGTACACCACAGTTCTGCCATATAGTTCTGCAATTTCCTCATTTTATCAATATATATTCCTACTGCTGTGGGGTCATGCTGATTACATGTTCTGTGTATGCCAAGGTGCATGTTGCACAATGCATTATCCTATAAATACAGTATTCAGTCAAAAAATAATAATTTCATAATGGTGGTTTGTGATTTCAGCATTACTTTCATACATTAAGATGGTCACCATAGGAACACCAATATTTGGACAGGTAGACATGTAGTCCCATTTATCAATGTGAAACTTTTTGGTATTGGGGCACAGTAATGTTGTTCCTATTAACAATGTGTGTTCCATTTTACACACAACATTGCATTATTTTGAAGAAAACATACTTTAAGATGCTAATGATGTACTGCTGTCTGCCCACTTGCCCAGAAGATCTGTATTTCAATTGGACTAAATCATCTTAGTCATCCAATCAGCAAAGCTCATTGTAATTAACATTTAGGCGGATATTCAATACAGGGTCATGTCAGCCTGTCCCGCTCTCGGATGGCTCGACAGATTTGGCAGGCGGAATTCAATGTCCCACCTTCCGAGCGCCGAGAAGGGGGCGTGGCCGCGAGAAGCGACTGGAAATTGTCGAGCTGCGGCTGGGAGCTCGTCAATTCCTGGCCGTTCTCGACTGCTTGTGAAGTCGGGCATGTTCTGCCGAGATCCCTGCTCAATGCGGTCGGGGAAGACCGCATTGAATAGGGCCCCATTGGGAATAGCGATGGGAGATTGAATATCCCCTTTGTCTAAGACCATCAGATGGTGGTTCCCCCCCCCCCCCCCCCCCCCAAAAAAAAAGATGAATAGCTGACCGGGGTGCTGCTAGTGAAGCAAATGCAGGAGGGGTGAACAGCAGCACTCACACACAAATTTTCAAAGAAAACTCAAAACACTGAGCAACGGTCAATGTTACAGAATTTATTCTGTTTTCAAGACCAACAAACCAACAGAATGTGGCACTGAACATACCTATATACCAGGCATTCCCAACCACGGTCCTCAAGGCACACCAACAGTGTGCAGGTTTTCTAGATATCCAGGCTTGAGCACAGGTAACTTAATTAGTATCTGAGGGATTCTGATTAAACCATCTGTGCTGAAGCCTGGATATCACTAAAACCTGCACTGTTGGTGTGCCTTGAGGACCGTTGTTGGGAATGTCTGCTATATACCGTGCATGTATCACAGCTCCTCCTCTCTGTTCCCCCGCATCCAGCATGTACCGGCGTCCCCGCCGCTTCCGGGTCCCGAACATGGTTAAAGTCATGAACCCAGCCAATTCGATCCTGTAGATTCTTCTTCGCCCCTGTTTTGCGGGGCAATCAGTCAAATTTCTCTCTAGCATTGGCTAGGATCTGGGGCGAGTATCCTCGATCCGCATATTTGTTGACCATTTTATCCAGGTCCACAGACAGTTGTTCTTCTCTGCTGATAATTCTCTTCACCAGGATGAGTTGCGAAAAGGGCAAACCTTTCTTGAGTGCAGGTGGGTGATGGCTTTGGGCACTCAGCAAGGTATTCCGATCCATCGGTTTTGAGAACATAGCCGTCTCCAATTTTTCGTTAATGGACACAGGCGGC
This sequence comes from Crinia signifera, assembly GCF_055691185.1. Taxonomy (NCBI): domain Eukaryota; kingdom Metazoa; phylum Chordata; class Amphibia; order Anura; family Myobatrachidae; genus Crinia; species Crinia signifera. The sequence goes on from NC_139218.1 coordinate 262,500,518, forward strand.
GGCCCGGACCTCAAGTGGACGCTGACTATCACCCAGTGGTGTATCCGTCTCGCCGGGGAGCGCTGGCTGTTTGGCTGGTTACCATAGAGACACTGAGGTTTGCGGGACGCAGCTGGATGATGTCATGAAGTGGCTCACACGCTGCTCTGGGACCCGGAAGCGGCGGGAACACCGGTACACGCTCTAATTAGGGGTCCACGTAATGAAATCGGCATATTAACACCAGAGAAACACAACCTTTTCTTGTGTCCACCATTTTCATGTCAACCTTTGTGCTTACTACTGTCCTAGACTGAAGAGCAATTTGCACTAGTCAGAGTGTGTCCATATACAAGAAAGTAGTTTTCACTGTATTTCAAAATAAGACCTCTCACACCAGTAAATACCTGCCACTGCATCAGTCTAGCACTGCAATGCAAGCAGATTGATAAATATTGCTGCCAAGTTCCCTTCAATTGCTTTTTAATTGTTATCTCAGCACTTGCTCAGAAACCTGCGTGTTCTCCTCCTGCTTGGAGAGAAAATTCTTCAGGAAATTTCTCTAATTGATTTGCTGTGTCCATTCTATTTGCTAGATCATTTTTCACAATATTTCATAATTTGTGCTCATTTCTAATGAACAGAGTCATTAGAACAGGCATGACTAAGTACAACTGACAGCTAACATTAGGTGCCAGATGCAGTTTCTAATGCTACGTAGAAGTGAAAAGAACAGTTTAAATAAATTAGCACCTGTACATTAGTCTCACTTGCTGGTAATTTATAAGCGAATCAGTCGAGATGACATTTAGGTAAGTCATTGATCACATTAACAGCTGCCTACCCACTACCCAGCTGGGATAACTAATTAATAGAGATAGCAGTTGTGACCTACCGCTTTCCCCAGACCAATCGTATCCTCTTAGTCTTTGTGATCAAAGTGTAATGCAACACTTTCCTTTCCGTATGACCATATACTTATGTATGATGCGTATATAGTTGTTATAGATATGACTGCTAATGGAAGATGTCCAGCATTAGACTGTGTGTTTGTTCTATAGATTATTTTTTTTATATTTAACCCTTTGAGTGCCAAGTGAATTTGTCAAAATAGGTCCGAAAACTGCCAAGCAAACATTTGTATTCATCATAATGGCATGTAATGTTTTACCTTATATAGAAAAAAATTATCTTTTTTTTTTCCCACAACATTCATATACGGTATGACATTTGTTATATGACATTATATAACAAATGTGAGCGATGCTGATATTTTGATCATCTTTCAGAGATGTTGGCACTCAAAGGGTTAAAGGGATTGGTATTTATTAAAATTAATTTTGAATGTGTTTTGCAAATACTTGGTAAGGGAAAGTTAGGTTATACGGAAGAAATAAAAGGAGAGCACCGCAGAACAGATACTAGATAGTGACCTAAAGCCCAGGTTCCCAATATGTACACATGGAAATGCTTTTAATACATTGGCTGTATTTATTTGTCACTAATTTAGATTGCAATGTAGTTAATAGTTTAATATTGAGGCTATAGATGTGTTTCTTTATTGAATGGGGATTAAAAGGAATTGCTTTGTTTAGATTAACAGTGTTGATGAACAGGGTTGTTAGTGGGAGTGGTTTTTAGACACAAATAGACAGGAAGATCTCCCATGTTTCCCTAATCCAGTTTTGAGCCCCACCCAACTAGGTAAGGCTGCAACTTGGTAAACTTGGCAACCTCTTATAGTACAAAAGCGGTTGAGTGGCAACTTCCTTTGTGAACAGCGGCATTGTTTCTACTTAGGGGGGTAACATACACAGTATCATAGTAGTTGAGGTTGAAAAAAGTCATACGCCCATCAAGTTCAACCTTTTCCCTTTGTTTCAACTTTGAGCTAAAACTGATTATGGGTTGTACACCTTGAATTATTTTTTTTTTTTAAGTAAATGTTTTAAATATTTGAAATGTTTTAAAATATTTTAAATATGTTTAGTGAGTCAACACCACCCCTTCTGGAAGAGCGTTCCATATCTTTACTGCTCTTACGGTAAAAAAAGCCTTTCCTTCTAAATCTTCTCTCTACTAGTCTGAGTGCATGCCCGCATGTCCTAGTCTCCTTCCTCAAATGAAAGAGGTTTCCTGAAGGCTACATCCATTTTATCAGCTTGGTTGCCCTTCTCTGAACTTCTTCCAGTTCTCTAATGTCCTTTTTGTAGTGTGAGGCCCAAATTGCACTCCAAATTCTAGATGAGTTTTAACCAGGACTTTGGTTTCCATGCCCCTTTTATATACTGTAGGTGTTGGCTCCATCCCAGGAAGACCCAGGGTGATGTTTGTCATTATATCGCCCAGTGTGCATGCCTCCAACGATGCCCGATGTGCAGGTACAGACAAGGGAGCAGATCATTAACAAGGGTGCAGCATGGCCCCGGCTCTCCCCCTTTGGCATTGGCAATTGTGTATGCACGCCGGGAATCCTAAAGTGTGTAGGGCGAAAATGTACATTCTTCGGGGGTATTCAATGTTTAGGTCACGGCGGTCGAGCTTGCCTTGACCCTGTCCCGTTCTCGGTTAGCTCGACCGAGAACATAAAGGCGGGATTCAATGTCCCACCCACTGGGGAGCGAGAAGTGGGCGTGGCCACGAGTTGTGGCCGGAAAGAGACAAGCTGCAGCCGGCAGCTCGTCACTTCTCGGCAGAACGAGCCCAAAAGCTAGTGAAGTCGGGCTCGTTCGGCTGAGAAACCCTGCTCAATGCTGTCGGGGAAGACAGCATTGAATAGGGCCCGGCGACCATCTCCCCCCTTAGTAGTTACATTTTAATTTTTGTTATCTGTGTGACTCATGTTACAACAGAATGGACATAGAAACTGAGGGGCTCTCCTAATTATTTTTACAATGATTGATAGACTATACACTTATAAGACCCTAAACTTATGATTGACACAAACAAAAAACTGAACTAAACTATACTTAAATTTTTTTTTGCCATATGACGTGAATCAAATTAGCATGTAATATGTTACATTTCATTTACATTACGTTACATCATCTGGGGATATTGACCATTTCCAGTTGCTGCCAGCCTGCTCCATTGTGCTTGCTAAAGGTGCCCATACACCAGCGATGTATTGGAGCAATCCCCTGACAGTCGCGTCGAGGGAACGGAAATTTCACGTGTAAAAATTTCGGCAGGGATCATGGAATCGGGACTTTTTAACATGCTTAATTTCTCCCATTCCCCCCGACGGATCGACTATCACTACTGGCTACTGATGAGCATTTGGTCGGTGGAACAGTGGGAATCTGGATCTCTGGTGTCTGGTAGTCCTCTCTGATGTCCGTGATGTCACCTAAGTATCTTTTACCAGAATAAATCTACTAAAATGTTAGTGGTTATGTGAAATGGAATTTTCTTTTATTGCGTCCTATATTTCATGAAATGACCCAAAAACACAGAAGAAAGGATATTGGCACTTTCCCCTGCCGCATTTTGCAGGGCATGCCGTGTGGTCACCACCCATGTAGTGATTCCCTTTTTACTGATCCCTGTCTAGTAATTATTGAAGTAGTTATTTGATAACACTGGGCAAGCTGTTGGCAGGGAAGGTTCCATTATCTTGCTTTCAACTCTTTTAACTCTATTAACTATTTGCAGTCACTCACTTTAAATACTGCAGGGGAGGTGGTTCTAGTAGAAATGTCCATTCTTACTAAACATGTACAAATGCCCCTGTTCCCCCAATCATACTGCAAATTCCAGAGATTTATTGGCAAATGTACAAACCAGCGACTTGTGATGAGATTTCGGTGGCATAGCCTTTAAAACATTGCAGGTTTTCATTTCACGGTTAAGATGCCAATAGATTGATACTTGCCGTAACTTAAAGGCTGTTGCATTTGGCCCGTAATATTTGTAGATGTCATAAAAGACCTTATGCATCACTTCATATAACTTTTTTAGCATCAGTGATAAGGCAAATCATTATTATGCCTCGTACCATACGAGTAATCCAACACTGATATAGCCTTCCCATACAGTCCAGCTACAAATCGCCCCCACGTAGATGCTCTGTACTTACGGGTAGGTGACTAGTATGCATGCTTAGATACCTACCCGCTGCTAATTGTACACATACAGTTTTTGGTACCGTAATGAGCACTTCAGCTATCGATACCAGTTTTGCTCCACGGAGAATTCAGAGGGAAAAACAAAATTCGTTTAATGCACCTTTTTTAATAAGAAGGACATATAATTGATAGTCCATATTAGACAATAATACAGACAATAACTCTTAAATAGACTAAAGTTCTGCGAGAGTATATTATATTAAAAGTACAATAAAATAAAAATATTAAGTGCACATACTGTAGCATGGTACATTGTAGCCACACATTTACATGTATAAACTAAAACATAATAAAATTCATTCAGTCTGTTCCTGAAAACCAAGAAGCTGAGGCATAAGGTAATGTTTTATTCATCTACTGTAACTGTAGTCTTACTCAGCTGGAACAGATAAGAGACGGGGAGGATGGCTATGGTGTTAAAAGGGGTGCCAGATAGTGAAATGATAGTGTTAAATTCTATAAATCCTACTGAACAGTATTAAACATTTGTTACTCAGATTTCACCCAACCTTATTTTAAACAGGAACTGTAACAGAATGTAGAAATATATTGTACTTCAAAATTTTATTTATTCACTATTTTAGAGACTTTTCTGCGCTCACATATGGAAAAACTGTGTAAATTCACTTCTGCGTGTGCACTTTGTGCAAATACTCACTGGGTGCATCTCTCTGTGCGAAGAGATCCATCTGACTCCCAAATCAGCTTCAATCTGTATAACAAGCCTTAATATTATGCTGCAATTGTAGAATTGTTGAGGGGAGGTGTATCAAGTCTGCTTAAGAATGGGATAGCCACTTGATTTAATACATCATTCGTTGCAGTCTCATCCTCCCTGTAATTGCCAGGATAAAGCTAGATTTATAGCCAATGCAAAACAGGTGTCTTCCTGGAAAATCTTGTGTTGTCAATCAGTTGTATAGCCGTATTTAATCAGTAGGCTGGTTGGGGAGCGTCTTTTAAACCTTGATTAAGAAAAGATATGCTTAGTAATATATTAATGCAGCACAGATTCCTCCGCTGAGCCCGCTCTGCTTCCCAGAGTCCGTTTAGCAAGAGCTCCACATTCAAACTATAATGGATAAAAGAATTTCTGGAATCTTCATACAATGAAATATTATTTTGCACAGTGGCTTGTACTAAAATGGCTTATTAAGACTCACACTTTCCTAGTTAACAGATGCATTTTATTTTGTAATCCCTGGGAATACCGGACACATGCTCTCTCTGAGTTTAGTGCTAAGAAAACATCAAAGTACCTTTATCTCTGGGATTTAAGCATCTGGGCAGAAGTAAAAAAAATCCAAACAAAAATCCTATTATGTAACTTATCATGTATTCATGCATCATTATGTGAAATGTATCTAACAACGGAATAAGTAGCTATATTTAGCTATTATATAATTACAGTGATTGCACTCTGTGAAAAAATGTGTGGTCCCAAGAACCCCTCACTTTATAAAGTTGTCGTCCTACTCCAATGTTTATGGGTCCCATTACGTATTATGCTTTTGAGCTACCCTCACCCCCGTACTGTCACTACAATGTTGCTTAGGGCAAGCATGTCAAAACTATGGCCCTCCAGCTGTTGTGAAACTACAAGTCCCATCATGCCTTGCCACAGTTTTGCTATTAGGGAATGCTAAACTATGGCAAGGCATGCTGGGATGTGTAGTTTCACAACAGCTGGAGGGCCACAGTTTGGACATGCCTGCCTTAGGGGGTCAGAAGAAAGGGTGAGGGAGAGAGGGGTGGTCAGGGAGAAAGGTCTTCATGGAAAAAGTGGAATGGGACAGTGCTTGCAATAGAGAGGGAGTCAGATGAAAGGGGGGGGGGGGGAGAGGAGCAAGAGAGGTGTGTGAGCAGGAGTAAAGAGACCATGTCTGTAAAAGAGAGAAAGACTGGAGAAAGAGAGAGTGAGTCTGAAGGAGAGGTGGGACTGTCAGAGAGGGGAAGTGTGGGTAAAGAAGTGGGAAGAAGAGAGGAGAAAGAGACTAGGGGCAGAGAAAGATAAAGAGGAGAGATGAAAGGGGAGTGAGGGTTGTGAAAAAGAGTGAGGGGGACAAGGGGAGAGAAAAAAAGGAGAAACAGCAGGGGAGAGTGCTGGTGGCAGAGACTGGGCAGGGAAGAGAAAGCATAGGAGACAAAAAGGAGAAAGAAAAGGGGATGGGGAGAGCACAAAAAAAGGGAAAAGAAATGGTGTGGGGGAGAGGGATGCAATAGGGGTAAGGCAAAAGGCTAGGAGGTGACACGGTGTGCGAGGGGGTGGAGGGGGAGGGTAAGAGGTGATGACTAAGGTGATGGGGCAAGGAGGTGAGATGACGGAGGGTTAGAGGGAGTTAGGCAAGGGGGGGTAAGGTGATCTAGGTCAAGAGGGCAGTGAGGTGAGGGGGGCAAGATGGGATAAGATGACAAGGGGAGGCGTGGTGGAGAGGAGGCGTTCTCTGCCGCTCCCTGGCCATGCTGCAGATATTGTGTACAGTCATTGACTCAAAATATAATACAGAAATAAATAATTAAAAATGTGAAGGCAATTATTCATCATTATTAATATTAGATGCAGTAACAAGTGTTTTATTGTGCAAACAGAGCAACTTTTGAAATCCGTGCGATTCTTATTCATGCTCAGCTATATATGATGCCAAAAACCGAATGTGTTCAGCCACACAAGGTGTGCATATTTCATATCATGGCTGCACACCCAAGAGTGGCATATCTATCCCCTTAAGACACCCATTTTGGGCGGCTACCTGCAAATACTAAGGATGCCCAAATGTATGTACGGGTGGCCCAGGCAGTAGCACAGCTGTGCATGTATGCTGATCAGGATTTGCCATACTGAAACCTCTTCCTAGATCACTTTAATATAATACAACATAGGTTATTTATTGCAAGCTCTGCTAATGATGGGGGCATGGAAAAACAAATGTACTGCAGACATTGATGTATTTCTTTAGCCAGACTTGGTAAGTAGATAATCAAAATTTGTAATTGTCAATTTTTACTGCTGTGTAATTAATCCATAATTTCCTTTAGGGTATGATTGAATTGTTCTTGCCACGTATCTGTCAATGCCAAATTCTTTACTCTAAGAGTCATTATCGTATATCAAATTAGGGAGACCTCATCCAATTAAAAACATGTTCTTTGATCTATCCGAAGCTTAGCTTATATTAGATGGACAGTTACAAGATAAAATAAAGTATCCAAAAACAGTTGTAAAATATAAGCAGCATTTCATCTACTTGTGTCTAAACCAATATTCCTATATATTGGTGTGGTTTAGGCGTTCTATTATTTTTGTTCAATTCCTCTGACCTGCTTTTGGGTGCGGTTTCCCAGTTTCCATTTCATCTGCCCTCAGCAAGTATTATAGCTACTACTAAAAATCTGAATTGTCAAAAATACCACTATGTAGCCCGACTGGCACAGGGGGAGATTCTCTAAGAATCTCCGCCCCCCCTTCGCCGCCCATCGCATATTTAATTATCGCATATGCTGTAACATATGCGATAATTAAGGCAAAGGACAGCTCTTGCGTTAAGAGCTGTCCTTTGCGGTGAGAGTCGCCGGGTCCCAGCAGGTCCCGGCGGCTCTCCCCTCCCTCCCACACCCGGCGCTGCTGCTGCTGCGCCGGGCTCTCCTCCTCCCTGCACCCAGAAGAGGATCAGTGCAGGGAGGAGGTCACAGGTCCGGGCAGCACTGCGCTGTGCTGCCCGGACACAGGTGAGGGGGGAGGGGGCGATGCGGGGGGTCGGCGGAGGGTTGCGATAGAAGCCCATTGGCTTCTATGGGGCATCGCCAGATTTTTCTGGCGATGCCCCCCGCCGCGGTAACCCGGCGGGGGATGCTTACAGCTTAGAGAATCTCCCCCCCATATCTGTTCAGAGGCCTAGCTGCCTTAACTTTGGAGTTTGGACTTAGATATTGCTGCTGTGGGTCTGCCCCAGTTCATTCCCCCTTTTCCACTTCCATCCTTTTATTTTTATGTCTATGGATATCTATCGGTGTATTTCTGAAACTACTTGTAAGCATCTTAATGCCTGGTATTTAAAAGGGCAATGCTTTTACTGGATGTGTCTTGCTAATAAAAGCATTGCCTTTTTAAATATCTGGCATAAATACCCTTAGAAGTGCCGTGTTATCTGTAATAGAAAGTTCCAGTTTTCCCTTTTTTGTTCCAAAGTGGTTTTTGAACCTTTTATGACATGTGTACTCCCTAATAGGTGCAAACAACCACAACTTTCTGATATCCCTTTCACACCGCACTTGTTAAACGATATATTGGTTTTTTTTTTATTTATTTTTTCATTTCAACACGTTTAAGGCTGCAGTGGGAAAGTGCCAGAGTTCATTTACCGGTTAAAGATAACCAGTATTTCAAAACCTTTAAAAAGCAGAGTCCTACACGTTTTAGAGCCATTTTTATGCAGTGAGAATGGCTCTGAAGCGGTATTTAGTAAAAACAACAGACTACAGACCTGTGATGCTGTCCCCTGCATTCTGCCTTGAAACATGGTAAACGGGTTGACTGATGTGAACGGTATTTAAAACGGTAATCTACTGCAATGTGAAGGCTCAGACCCGTTTTAAATACCGTTTCAAAATATCGGTTTTTAAAATGTTTAGGCTGTGTGAAAGTGGTATGATCTTCCTTGTTTCACAGTATCTACAGTATCCAGACTCCTAGGTTTTGGAAAGCATTTATGCAGGAGTTGCTTAATCCTGCAATAACAAACATATTTGTACATAGGTTTTTGTTACCCCTTTTACTTAAACATGTTCTCAGCCCACTGTACTCGTTGTGCGGCTGGTATTTATAAAATGCAAAGGAAGCGCATTCATGTAGCTTCACACATCTTTTTATTTGTGTAATGTTTTGATTTTGTTGTAAGATTGCTTAAAGGGAAAAGTACCAGTTCAGTTGGTAGGGCTCATTTGTGGTCAGTTTGCACTCTTTAGCTGGATTTGCTCCTAACACCCGGGCAGGCCACATCAATGAGGTAGTTCAGACAATTAATGTAGTTACAGATGTGTCCCCTCATCATTGCTGCAGTCGCTTTTTACAGCCCTTCTAGCCGAAGTATATTTACTAACGCCCATAGTCTTATTTTTGCATTTTTTTTCCCCTTTAAAATGCATCTTATTTGCATTGCTATGCGTTAATGTATTAAATCACTACTGTTCAGCAGATTAAAAGGTAGCAAACTCCTCTATCAAGATGGTAGATAGGGAGGGAAAGAGAAAACCGTATGGAAAATTCACATTATTGGCAAAGGTTAAACAGCAAAGGTATAAATGTAACCTAATAGTGTCTTTTATTTGGAATATGTGGATGTCCACTAAGAGCTTATTTATTTATAACTTAATTTACACTTCTGAGTAACTTGTAGAATGGGTAAGGCCAAATCTGAAAGGGACAGAAGTTCTGAAGTATCACCCAGCATCTTCCTCAGCAGAACAATCGCCACGGCAGTAGCTTTACTGAACTAAATCTAAAACCGTACTGATACAATTGTTCCCACGTAATGCAGCATGTTTTCTGCATGGTAGTTCTGTATGTGGCAAATTGTCAGCGTCATGTTTGTTTTTTCTTATTTCAGAAAGCCATTGCTTACCTCTTCCCCTCTGGATTGTTTGACAAGAAAGCAAGACCTATAATGAAGGTACTATTGCAATCCTGTGTATTTATTGCATATATTATAAAATGATATAGTTAGAAGTGATGGAGTAGGTACATGGTAGCCATATTATCCTATACTTTTTATACAGGTCAAGAAAGTCTGTGGTTATTTCAGACGGTTTTTTTATTTTACAGTAATGCATTAAATAACTACTAATCATTAATTTGCTAAATATATAGTTGATTGTAAATTTTCATACACAGATGGTCCTTACCATAACTGATATTAAGTGGTCAATTTAATTAGGGACTATGGAGTAGATGTAGCTGCTCCTTATTCCCGGCAAATACTGCTTCCTCCAAGTGTATGGAGCGAAAGTTAACTATCAGAGCTTTTTGTTAACTCTGCTAACAATTTAGCCATACAATGGGGGAAGGGGGGGCACAGACCACTCAACCAGAAAAAGAGACGGAAAGGTTGTGAGACGTCCCATCGGGACCACACTGCTAATGAATATTTAGGGTGTCAGCAGCTGGGATAAACAGCGGGAAGGTAGATGCATCATAGGATGCATACAGAAAACAGTATAGGGGAAGCAGATGCATGAGCACCCAGGTTACACAGGGGAGGTGGAAGCAGGGCTGTGCAGTCGGAGTTGGAGTCGGAGCAAATTTCAAGTACCTGGGGTCGGAGTCGGCAAACAATTATAATTATAATTAATGACTTCTCTACTGTAAGAATAAAGACCAATGCATGCAGTGCCTCACGTAACCGCAAAACGAACACGTTAAGTGACCATGAAAAAGCATGCTTTTCATGTGCTTCACTATATGGCACGCAACGCACAATTCGGAGCACCAATACTTATAAATGTATTCTCCCTTGTAGTTTACAACTTATTTCCAATGTTCAATAAGGTTTTCAATACCTCGAAAAATTCATTTAACCAAGCTCTCCCACCATACGCACAACATCACTCGGATGAAGATCTTGTTTTATGCGCGGGGTCGTTTGTTTACCTTGGCTAAGCCATTCCTTACGCTGGTTCATATTGATGTACAGGCACCATTTTTCGTCGCCAGTAACGATTCGGTAAAGAAATCGTTCCTTGTGTCCGTGAATTGAACGGTGACGAGCAAGCAAACCAGCGGACAAACATTGTGTTTGTCCTTCGCATATTAATACAGAGGAGTCGGAGTCGGGGTCTGCCGTATGAGGAGTCGGAGTCGGACCATTTATCTACCGACTCCACAGCCCTGGGTGGAAGCAGCACATCCCGCCTGGAAAACAAAATGGGGAAAAGGTTGGGGTAGGGTCGGTATCCAGCCCACAGATTATTATAGGAAGGGGAGATCAGCCAGCCAGTTCAAACCACAGGGGAAGGGGGCACTATACTGCCCGCAGAACCATACAGCAGAGGGGGGGTGAAAGGCAGGAGAAACGGGATACAAAAATTACAAAACATTAAAGGTATGTTAATACATCTACCCCAATAGTAAGCGGTTGTTTATACGGCATTTACAGTAAGATACCACCATAGGGCTTGGTACAAAAATCGGCAGGATCGGTCCACGTGGGGCGCACAGTCTGCTGACATTGCAGATGTTGCTATGTCATTACAGTGTCAACTTTGACCCTAATTTAATTGATCACTGTGTCCCAAAAACAGAACACTTTTTTGAATGAGCCCTGTGCTATACAAGCGCAGAAAGATACATTTTACAGGAGTGATGAAAAAGGAAGCAACCCAGGCAAACACATAAAATATTCCATCTTTGATATTAGGTTTATTCTTTTGAATGGGTTCTCCTGTATTAGTAATAGTAGTATACACAGTTTGGTAATAAATTCTTACAGATTAAAAAATATCATTTTCATTTAATCATAGCTTTATTAAATATACTGTTCTCTAATCCTAACTTTGTGTTGCTTTTCTTGTGTAGCACCCTGATGAGATTTTTCCAAAGCAATTGGGTAAGTGAATGCAGTATTTCTGATATGCATTTATTTTTTTTATGATTGTATCTTGATCTTTCAGCATGCTAGTAATCTTCCCTTCATGTCTTGCGTGGATCTCTTGCAGCAGTTGCACATGATAAAATGTGAGAAATTGTGCGCTCTGGAGATTTGTGTGTCCTCAGATGGCAACAGAGTGGGGGATTTTTCATGTACAAACAGGCCACATGATTGAAAAGGACATTCTCCTGTTTTATACTGGATTTATTATGTCTGGATATCCCCGATCTCCTGATTATATGTGGGTTCCCTTTCATTATTCATGAAGGCCATTACTCCTGCCTGGTAGTGTGTAAAGGGGCAATCCACCTGGCTTCATTTTCTATTTATTCCAGTATAATGAAGAGCAATACAAGGGAACCTAGTGATCAATGATCTCTGTGTAATGCTGCAATGCTCATGTGCACTGGGTGTCCTCTCCTAAAACCCTATTATGTTCTCCATGTCCGTCCTTCTTTAAGATGGCTGAGTGCTACCTATCCTGATGAGGGATACAGATATTTAAAATTTTTTTACTATTTTGTAGTCTATTAAAGTAAGAAACACAGAGTAGTATCTATCCATCTATATACTGTAGCTATCTTTATTAATCCCTATTGAATCCAATTTTAGGTTGCAGTGCATAAATGACTCCTCATATTTTTCAATATGTTTTAAGTTTATTGGTTTACAGACTGTCCTATCAAATTGCGCATCTGTGTTCACTACACTAGTTCTAACCTATTCGTATCTGTTCCCATTACACTCAGGGCCAGATGTATCAAGCTTCAAAAAGTGATAGTGGAGAGTGACAAATAACCAGTCAATCAGCTCCTACCTGTCATTTTTAAAACACACTGTAACTTGGCAGTTAGGAGCTGATTGGCTGGCTGTTTATCGCTCTCCATTTTATCTCATTTTGAAGCTTGATACATCTGGCGTACAGTATTTTAAAATATTTTTGTTTTATGTACCAGGGAATAACATACCTTATTTCTACAGGACTTAAAAATGGCTTAATCTCCGTGTTAGATAAAATTAACTATTTTGCTTCTTAGAACCTAAAAAGACCTAATTCTGTTACTTAAGTTGAAACTATATAAAGTTACTGTGAAAATGTGTGGAATGAGTAGTATTCGTTTGTAATTCATATAAACAGATAGGGGTTTTTACAGCCTTGCTGTGTAGTGTTCGCAGTGAGACTGCCGGCTCGTGATATTTGAGGGGTCCGACCATACGCACGTACCAGTGATTCTTTAGCGTCTATGTGACTACAAATGGATTGCAGCATCATGCGGCATAGCACTCCCACGATGCGTGCGCATCACAGGAACAAAAGCTGCAAGGTAGTAGCAGGATACATCTGCAGTGGCATCACAAGTGACGTGCGGACCCACCGATGTGTTAGCAAGATGATGGCTCCTGCCCAGAGCCAGGTGCTGCACTGTAACATTACGTCCAGTGCCTGGCTCCTGTGGGCAGCTCACATCTCCCAAACCTCCACAGTGATGAAAACTGGGGTCAGGAGACTTGGCTGTGCCCCATCCTGAGAAGCCACACTCCGTTTTTAGCAGCCAGCCACAGCCACCTTGTGTGGAAGGGATGAATGACATTACAGCACATATGTAATAGTGGGGCAGATGTATTAAGCCTTAACAATAGATAAATGTAAGGGTGATAAAGAGAGATAAACGTCCAGCCAATCACCTGCTAACTGCCATGTTGCAGCCTGTGGGGCAGATGTATTACTATAATACTTCCTGCTTCGCCTCATTAGCGAGGTGAAGCAGGAGTGGAGACCGACAAGATGTATTAACATCTTGTCCGCCGAAGCAGGGGAGCGCTAACTCCACCCTCTTGCGATGTCCCCTCCTGGAGATAGAGCATCAGTTTACACTGATGCGCTGTCTCCTGTCCCCTGGCCGGCTGGACAGGGCATGCATGGCATCTCGCTGCTCACGCAAGATCCCCAGCGCAGCCCAGACCTAACAGCAGGGACAGCGATGTCCCTGCTGTTTAGATAGGGCTTCGCCAGCCTGCTGCTGGCGAAGGCAAAAGCAGCAGCGGGCGGAACGGTCAGCAATGCTGACCGTTCATACATTCGGCCTGCTATCATTTAGCATAGCGTCCCTGTCCATTACCGCACGCTGGCGCCGTCAATACATGGGGAGAAGCGGTATCAGTGCACATAATGTTCGCTGATACCCTTCTCACCCATATCGTCTGATCATACATCTGCCCCTGTGTTTGCAAAAAGTCAGTAAGGAGCTGATTGGCTGGATGTTTATCTCTCTTTATCACCCTTGCATTTATCTCTTGTAAAGGCTTAATACATCTGTCCCAAAGGCACATGGTTTCAAACCTAATGATATGTTGCATGGTTTTGTTTTATTTTCATATAATGCACACATACCTTTACTGAAATTTTTAAAACTTTTACACCAAACCACTGTTCTACTGAATGGGGAAAGGTCTTCCCAAACTTTTTCCATAAATTAGGAAGCACACAATTCTCTTGGCTGTCATGGTATGCTGCCACTGGATTCCATGTTACACCATTAAAAACAGCCTAACATTCCTCCACCAGGATTTACATTTGGTAGTGTGCATTCAGGCAGGAAGTGCTCTCTTGGCATCCACCAAACACATGTTTGTCTGCCAGACTTGCCAGATTAATTGGTCCCTTCTGGGAACGCATTACCACTGCCAGCGAGTACAATGCCGACATTTGCCATTGTATATGGTGATAAGAGGCTTTCATACAGCTGCTCAGCCATGGAAACCAAATTGGCAAACAGGTCTTGCTTTGGTGTTGCTTTTAGAGGCAATTTGGAGCTTGTATTACATGTGTCACCAATTGCTCTGTGATGTGAGTTTATGGGACATACTGCTTCATGGCTGAGCTGCTGTTGTTTCTAGAAGTTTACACTTCACCTTTTTTTTAAAATGGATATGTCTAAAACAACCAAACACACTACTTAGAAAAGGGGCACATATACAAAACTACAAAAATATATTTATTTTTTGGATAAACTAGTGCAAAATATTTTCCACTCAAATTCCGTATCTTTATCAAATGTGTTCTTTTAAATAGAATAATGTCCCTAACATACCTTTTAGATGAAATGATTGCAAACTGATTATATAACTAACAAGAATAATTAATACCTCCTATGTAGCAATTGTCTAAAAGTGATTTTATATTTCCCTTCAGCAATTCAATGGGGAGAAGATAAGCGTCCGTTCCACTTTCTATTTTACACTGGCAAGCAGGAGTTCTACTCATTAATGCATGTGAGTATCTTATGCTCTATGATAAATTGTGTGAACCGCAAGCCAAAGCATTAAATTACACCAGAGACTCCCACAAATGGGCTCTGGGTCTCTCCGTTTTATTTCCAAGACAATGAATAAATGCCTGGAAAAGCTTATTGGGACGGATTTCATGGTGTTGTTGGACAGGGAATTATTGGGCTTTAGAGTCTTTTCTGTGCTTGATATTATGCAATGTATTAGGATAAGCAGCTTGGGCTTAGGCTATACAAGTTTTTTTATTTTGTTCGAAGGACTGTATTTGGACCTGAGATCCCTAGAAGGATCATTGATCCCTTTTAATGGCTGCAGCAAAAATGTGTGCTCCTTTTGGTATAGCACAATGAAAGACATTCCATGTGTCCTATAAAGACCTGTGACCTTAACCCTTTGAGTGCAAACATCTCTGTGTGAGATGCACACAATATATCCACTTAAAGTGCCAGCGTCGCTCACATTTTTTATAAAAATTCAAATAAAAAATGTTCTATATATTTCCTATATGAGGTCATTACGACGAATAAAAATGTTTGCTTGGCAATTATAGTACCTAATTTGACAAATTCCTTTGGCACGCAAAACAGTAAGCCTTGTGCTCAAGTCAGCAATTGTAATGTGCTATTTATTTGCTGGTTATTGCGGCAATAAGTGTATAATCAGAAAGGCCTGTGTTTGCATATTAATAACTTTGGGCAATGATTGTTACAAAGCACAATATGTCTGGTTTATCGGTATCCGTGTTTATGTAGTTATGTGAGGTCAGATTTGCTTTTAAGTATAGAGACTAACCATGTTATTAAATGCTCGTTTAGTGACATTTAGGGGGTATTCAATCCAGGATCACGGCTGTTGATCCCTCCCAACAGCCACGATCCTGGCCCATTTGTGGTTTGATCGTCAGGTGAACGACAGGCGGGATTCATGCCTGCCGATTGGTGCAAAGTTGGCGTGGCCATGAAAACGGTCGTGGATTGTCGATCTGCAGCCGGGATCGCAACAATCCATGGCCGTTATCGGCAGAACGGGCCTGACAGCTTCTAAAGTCGGGCTTGTTCTGCCGTGATCCCTTTTCAATGCGGTCGCTAAAGACAGCATTGAATAGGGACCCACCGCTATTTCCCCCATCGGGAATAGCGGCGGCATATTAAATACCCCCTAAATGTTTAGTAATATCTATACAATGAACAATCCATTTAGTAGGTATGATATGTGGGAATGTGGTCAAAATCCCGGCGGTCGGACTCCCGACCGCTGCAATGCTGGCACTTTGTCCCTCTATGGGTGTCCACGACACCCATTAAGGGAGAAAAAACGAGTGTGCCGGGCCCGCAAGGGGACTCGTTCCACAGACCCCAGTTGTCGGCATTGCAGCGGTCGAGATTCCGGCGTCAGTATTTCGACCGTCTGTATTCCGGCCTCCAGGATTTCATACTGATCCCGATATGTGGTCACGAAGTAGTTCTCTTTGGTTTCTTGTCGAAGGGTCTGTAGCCAACACAACAGTCCAGTATTGAAATGTAAAGATGCTTTCTGTATACACATGGACAGTATGTTAGATGTGGGTCAGGCCAAAACACTGGGAAATTAAACCTACAGTATTAACATTTTAGTTTGACCCTTAATTTGTACTGAGTGACTTGATTCTGTCTTCTCAACTAGCCCCAAAGGATATCAACCTAGCATTGTAGCTGCAGGTTAGTTAGTGCCTGCCCTTGTAAAGATCAATATCTGGATTGCTGATTTTTTTTGGAATGTTTTTAAACCCTATCACCCACATGGACTCCAATTGAGAACAGTGAAGTGTGCCGAAGCATGGTGAGAAAATTAAGCCATGCAAGGAGACGCGGCACAGTAATTGGGGGCCCACATGCTCTGGAGTTGACATTGACACTAAAAAGTAAAGCTAATGTCTACCTTTTCCGTGTCAACATTTTCCTTGTATTGACCTTTTGTCAATGTCAGTCTTGTACATGTCAACCTTTGCTGTCGACCTAGACATGGTCTGTATACATGGCTCTCTTTGGTGAATAGTGCATCCTACTCTATTTAAGGACACCCCACTCTTCCATAAGAGAGAAACTCCTCTACCATATAGATACAGTATATGGTATGTCCGGTACAGTCCCTTCTTGAGATTATCACGGTTCAATAGTTTTCCCTACTGTAGGATTTTTATGGGTGTGGTACAGGGGTCCGACAGTTGGGATCCCGACAGTCATTAGCCTGACGTCGGGATCCCGACTGTCCGGATTCATACAGCATGGTGAGCACAACTAAGCCCCTTGCGGGCTCGCCATGCTGCGGGCACAGTGGCTCACTACGTTCGCCACCTATTCTATTCTCCCTCTATGATGGGTCGTGGACCCCCACGAGGGAAAATAGCAGGTGCCCGTCGGGAACCCGGCTGTCTGTGTCGGGATCCCGACTGTCAAGACACCGTCCGGCACCCGGTTTTTATTGTATAACTTTGGGGTCGCACCTGCCAAAAGAGTGCGACTTTACATGCTATACGTTTATTATTTACCATCTAGTAGGTTCTCTTGTTACTATACTAATTAACTTACAATTTTTGTAATGCTGGAACTTGGACCTCCAAATGCTGAGAAATATTTTTTATTTTTTTCCCAGATACTAAAAAATCTAATTTTAGGTCATGATCCATTGCATTAAATTCATTTCTGTGCGTTCCATTTCCAGCACAAAGATCAGCCTCTAAAAAAGCTGAAGACTAAAACTGTTCATCCCAGAAATATAGCAAATTCAAATAAATGATTGCCAATAAATGATAGTGCCTGTTCTGCTTACTGCTGTAATCTGTTTTATTACCATAGTGTGTTAATCGTGCTTAGCCTCTGTGCTGGAGAACACCGCAGCTGCCTGGAGTCCTTTTTTTATCCTTTTAATTCTCCAGATTGTGTTCATGCTGCAAACAATAAGAGGCTAATGTGGAGTAGAATGTATGCCTGGCTCAATGCTGCACATGCACATAAACTGGACGTTCCCATGTACAGGTGAGGCAGGATAGTGTATGCATCTGTCACATATCCACTTATGTCTGAGGAAGTACTCACATCGCCAAAGTTCAGTGAGGTCATGTCAATAGAACTACGGGCTATGCACTGTTGGATGTAAGAGTAGACACAACCATTTCCAGATGTATGGTGACTGGCAGCAGAAACCAGCACAGACATAGCTGAGGGCAAGCGACTAATATATACTCCACTCTGCTTAAGAATTAATATACTGCGGTGGCACATATGCGCAATAAAGAAAAAAAACTATAAAATATTTGTCTTCCTCCTAATATTAGTTGACAGAAAATAGTATATTCATCCATGTCCCAGAGAACCTTAGCTGGATATTATTGATTTTTAGCGATGATGTGTAGATAAAAAAAAATGATTGTTACGGTGATTGTCATAATTGTACATATAATTATACATTTAACAGAATAATTTGTGCTAGATTTCAGCATTTATATATATATATATATATATATATATATATATATATATATATATATATATATGTTCATTCTCCCTTACCACACACGCACACTCAAATGTGTATTTATAATATGTTTTTTAATGTAAGTTCTGTTGT
Organism: Crinia signifera; assembly: GCF_055691185.1. Classification (NCBI taxonomy): domain Eukaryota; kingdom Metazoa; phylum Chordata; class Amphibia; order Anura; family Myobatrachidae; genus Crinia; species Crinia signifera. The sequence goes on from NC_139218.1 coordinate 262,519,158, forward strand.
TATCAGTGACCTTGAGCAAATGAGTTTTGTGCCCTGGCAGAAATGAAAGGGGTGATAAATGCAGAGAGTGCCTTTGCTGAGTAATAGAGCTGCAGCTCACTTTCCACAGAGGTTTTCTCTCCTGCTCAGCCTCCGGCAGCCGCAGGACCCCTGCTGTTCATTTAAATAGGTATGTCAAATCTGCCTGGAGATGCCGCCGGTTTGATCTGTGGTAATATTTGTGAAGGTTCCATATGGACTTAAGCCCCCTGCAGTGCTAAGAAATAATGTACAACGCTTCATGGTGCAGACGCAAATTTCCTCTGAAAAAGGATGCAGTGCTGCGTTTTAGCTGTCGGAGTGGATGATGGAGAGGACGCGCTAGGCCTGTCAACTCGTTACACGGATGGGTTGCACGCAGCGAGGCTGTGGAAAATCTGTGCCTTTTAACTTTTCTACTTAATCACGGTTGCAGCATTGCCTTTAGACTGTATGCTACATTAATTCTCTTCCTGCCTTCCGTCTCTCATCCCAAGTTTCACTTAGAAAAAAATAGAAAAAGTCTAGCATGCAGGTCTTGTCGAGGCCTTATCAAACAGCTGTCATCCCACGAGCCATTTGCATTTGTTTTGGCTGAAACAGAGCAACCCAAGGGCAAGATGTGTTTGTTGCATTCCATCATAATAAAGAAATTACACATTTTGGATGGAATAAAGCTTTTATTTGTAGTGCTTGTGCTTCAGAACCATTTAACCCCAACAACCCCGGATGTCTAATGTCATATGCAATATTGAACGCTTCAAAGTATCCCAGGCACTTAACCTGACAGGAATGGTAGTATGAACTTTTTTTCATGAGAGCCATTTCTTTTCTACTTGTCAGGAAATTTATCGGATCTCTTTACTTCCCTCATATTGGTAGAGAAACATTTACATGCAGCTTTCCAGATACATCATTACCTTCTATTTTTATTAAATATCTTTTGTCTCCTCTGCTTCATAGATAGCAAGCTGTGTATGAACGTGGTATTTACATTCTCAGAACATTCTCTGTAACTTGGTATTGCTGCCTATAGTAAATGCATATACAATTTAGTTCACACATACGTATATTATATATGGTCTGAAGGCCATTTTCATGTAACAATGTGAATGGTGTATTATAATGAACAAACTGGAGTGCATTTCTTCTGAGATTAATTTACTTGCACAGTCTGGGGTATAGTATATTGACTAAACTGTGGGCTTTTAGAAGTAGAGATGTTGCCCCTAGCAACCAGATTTGACACATCTGAACAAATTTCCCGCAGTATCCAGTATACTGCCCGCACCTTCTGCCACCTTCTGCCCACATGGGCTCATATATTGTGTGTAAATCTGGCACTAGCCAGTGCTTCCTCAGCTATTTACAACACCGCACATCAGTGGCTATGGGAAGTATTTCAACTTCTAAAAAAGAAAAAACTGCGTTTTAATAAATCTAACCCTTAAGTTTCTAATTTAAGTCCTGATAGACTGGACTGTATCCAGTCAATATTTTCATCACCATATTGGCTAAGGGAGGGTGCACACCCGGACGACGAGCAATCATGCCGATGGTCGGACCGCATTATTTTTGGCCCAGACAATGCCTTGTTGCTAGGAAGAGTTAATGAATGATTGAACGATCACTTTTCTGTTCTTCAATATGCACCCAGTGGCATATCTGAAATATGTCGCATGTGACCCGCAGGAGTGTGTTAAGGGCACACACTGCACGATGTAAACTGTCATGTTAGTGCAGCACATCGTCCCAACGTCATGCTAATGTGTACCTACCCTAAGGAATAGATTGTCTTATTATATGCACACACCTCTTTTCTCCAGATACTCACACCAGCCAACACTACCAATGTTGTAAAGGTGTTCATATGTTTGAGAGTACACAGTCTGCATTACATTGTTCACCAATTGCAACACAGGAGCCTGGGTGACTGCTATTGGGGTTTTTATAAACCGTTTTGCTTGCATTAAGTATTTCTCTGTGACACACTGGGCCTTATTCAGAATCAGGCAAAGATGTGACATGAGGGGTTTGCATGTTGCATATTTGTATTGCGTATGGGTGGCTTACCATACTACTATCCCTTAAAACCTAGACCTGGGGTAGCCAACTCCAGTCCTCGAGAGCTACCAACAATTAATGTTTTCCAGCTCACCTCACAGAGGGGCAGATTTATTAAGCTTGTTGAAGTGATAAAGTGTCTGCTTTTTATCACCTGCCAATCAGCTCCTAACTGTGAAGTTACCGGCTTGGTTTGAAAAATGACAGGTAGAAGCTGATTGGCCGGTGATAAAAACCAGACACTTTATCACTTCACCGTGCTTAATAAATCTACCCCTGAATCACAAGTGAAGTAATTGGCTCCACCGGTAAATCTTTTAAAATGCGTTCCTAATGAGTGTACCTGTGAGGTGAGCTGGAAACCGTGAACTGTTGGTAGCGCTTGAGGACTGGAGTTGGCTACCCCTGGTCTAGACACTCATGTATTACACATGTTTTGTGGCTGATTAAAACCAAGTAAAATGCAGGCTTGAAGTCAACCAGCCACAGATCATGTGTAGTTCATAGTATAGTAAGCCTATGCATGTGCCTATTTTTTTAGCGACAAAAGTAAAGTATGGGTGTTGGGTGGGCATGTAGTGAGTGTAATATGGGCAGTGAAAATCCCCAAATGCAACTTCCTCTGAGTGGCACGTGCAGTCACACTGGTGTAAGTTTGATGCTGGCAGTGATGAATGCAGGACAATGGCTGCAACCAATGAAAGCACATCCATGTATGCTAACACCTAAAGTGACTGCAGGATTGGTTTAAAAGTGATTTTACACTGATCAGGGGTGGCCAAACCGGTCTTCTAGATCAAGTAACAGTTCATGTTTTCCAGGCAACATGTGGCTCTATAGTAGGAATGAATGCAGCAGGTTTGAGAATTTGACAGTAATGACTACAGCTGTGCACCAGCTAGGTGATCTGGAAACCATGGACCATTGGTAGATCTCAAGGACCGGCTTTGCCACCCCTTAGCCTATATTCAGTTGGGGAAGCCTACACATACATTTTTAGGTGGTTTTAAATAAAGTAAAGCTGGCCATACATCTACAGATCGATTGTCAGATTGGGCTGGTTGGAACAAAATCCTGGTAATGGATGAGAGCAAATGACAGTTGACCATTTACTTTAAATTGCTGGAAAACTGCCAAAAACTGTCATTCAGATATTACCAGGTTTTTGTTCCATCCAGCCCAATCTGACAATCGTTCTGTAGATGTATGGCCACCTTTTAAACGTCTGCTACTATTTGCATTTTACTATGCACGCAGCTGGCTCAAAAGCAGGCCTAGCTATGGCCAAGGATGGGAGCAGCATATGCATTTGACTAAAGCAGAGTATATACCAGGTGCAGGCAGGGGAGGCCTCGCTTGTCATACCACCTGTCAGACTCCAGACTTTTAATTATAAAATGATCAGAATAATACAAAGATAATTGTAACTTTTAACTGTCCTCTTTGTATTATTCTGATTTGTTTTTATAGCCAGCAACAGCTCAGTCACACCTCTGGTAATCAGTCACTGACTTATGGATGGCCATCGATGATTCATTTATAATTATTGATGGTTTATGTCCGCTGTCAAATGCTTTTGCCATAGAACAGGGGGGGATTGCCTACATCAATGGCACAGCATATCTGAATACATTTGTCGTGACACAGAGCATAAGTCCACCCCAACACACACAGAGCCTCACCACCAGAGTTTTGATTGCTCCACAGCCAGACAGAACAGGGATGACAATTGATGAAACCATCAATGGTTGGTGACAGCCAATGTAATTTCACCATTGATAGCAACAGCACTGATGGCCATCCCTACCCTGACTTGAGCTGGGGGTGGGGCAATGCAGCTGCCAATAACATAATAACACCCAAAATCTAACTCTCTCTGCACATGTTACATCAGCCCCACCTGCAGTGCACATGGTTTTGTACATTAGGTGTAACCAGTATCAGGCCAAAATATATCGTTATCGTTGGTATTTGGAAAAATCATTTAGTGTGTATGCACTATATAGTTTGTCCTGGAGCACTGGGTAATTCAAGGGAAGTCGTTAAAGATCTTGTACACGGAGCATATTGTCTAATGGTGCATACACACTGGACTATGTATGCACTGAAAGATATTGGTGACCAATTTCCCTTGAACTTCCCCAGTGTCCTGGATAAACGATATTGTTCATACACACTGGAATGATCTTGCTAGACTCTCTAGCTTTTTCTGAAAGATCTCCAAAACTGACCTGCCTGCATAGTTGGCGATCAACCTTGAAATGACCTGTGAGTATCATCGTTCATCATTCGTAGTATACATACTGAACGATATTTTGACCAATATCGTTTAGAAGGACAGAAATGAATATCGGTCAAAAAAATCGTAGAGTGTGTATGCATATTAATTATTGTGTGTGTGTGTGTGTGTGTGTGTGTGTGTGTATGTATATATAATTATATTTATTTATTTACACACACACACCTGGAATAATCAGTGTATGGTTCACATATTGGTGAATATATTAATAATAGAACAGCACACAAAACCTGCATGTCTCTGACTTTATCAATGTCAGTCATGTAATGATTATAGGAAGACATGTCAGCTGTCCCTACAAAGACATGAGTATGTTGCATGATATTAAGTGGCCTCTTCAGCAAATACTAATATGGTTTTGCTAGCATCACAATATATATTGCATAGCTATGTCGCTTTGCAGGGACCTTTCTTTTCACCCTTGTCTCCATAAATAAATGTTGTCATTTATTTGGTTGTGTTTTACAATACGTCTTCTATGCTCCAGGGATTTGGAAGTGTAGTTGGAAAGCAGTGGTAACACAGCTGGGAATTCCCAGTGTTTATAAATGGCTCACAGTGCTATGGGTAATGTGGTCCTATAGACTGATTTTTGCTCCCCTGCCTCAGCTGGGGTTTCGTGTAGTGACAGCCTCATTGCTCTTGTCTGTCCTCTGCTCAGTGGAGGCTTGTAGTGTAATAGCACAGTATTCCTGGTTACTAAATCTGTAAAATATTACTACTATTAGTATTCATTTACATAGTCTTTAAATCCTATTTCTGCTCATTAGAGATTAACAAGGATGGATAGCATTATATACACGTGTACCTCATGTAGTCACCATGTCAAACCAGGTCATAGTCACCACTGTTTTCCTTTTGTTTCTATTCTGACTTTGTTTGTTTGTATAGTAATAATTGCTATAGAGCTACAGCAGCAATACAGTGCAAATTAAGATTATTCCTAAAGGTGTTCATGTCTAAATATGCAAAAATGCTGTTATGGTAAACCAGAATGCACATATATGTGGCTAGAGGCCACATGGGCCAATAGAGCACAGTGTTGCAAACCAAACTATCCTATAATTATAGTAGTACAGTACAAAGGAACATGCTTGCATTATATATATTAAATATAGTTGCTACATCTATATGAATATTTTACACCCGCATAGTTAAGGCAAATACATTTTGTGTCTTTTCCCCCAATAAAAAGCATCTTTGTGCACTTTGCATGTACAACAAATCACCATTGCCATGCCAACGGAGTCATGTGACTAATAATGCTGATTCTCAGCGAGATGTATATGCAACTTTCTTATCTCTGAGGGGGAACATCTAGCACAGTGGTAGCAAACTCCAGTCCTCGAGAGCTAGCAACAGTTCACATATTCCAGACAACCTAGCTGCTGCACAGGTGCACTCATTACGCACTAACACATTTTAAAAGATCCTCAGATGGAGCTAATTACTTCATTTGTGATTCTGTGAGGAGACCTGCAAAACATTAACTGTTGTTAGCTCTCAAGGACTGGAGTTCGCTACCCCAGATTTAGAACGTATATTTACTTACAAGTTAACATGAATGTCCACCCCTGCATTATATGGGTGGCGCTGCTTGTGAGACACACCCAACTAGACCGTATATAGCCTTGATTCCAAAATTGGCAATCACCTTTTTTCTTTGCAAGATACAACTAGACCTGCAGTACACTAGCAAAAGTATGTCAGCTTTGTAGACTTGATTGCATGTTGCATTTATAGCCAGCTCTGCATAGGCAGCAAAATGTTTTTTGTTGTTTTGAAGGATTTATCTCAACATAATGGTTCTATCATCTAATGATTTCAATTCCATTGCATTGCATTTTTTCATGTCCAAAGCCTGACGACTATTTGATGTTGGGCTTCTGATGTCCATGCTTAGTGCAAAGTGTGACAAATGTGTAGGGCAGTTGTACACTGCAGAGGCTGCTGGTAACCAACATTACAACTGGGACATGTAAATGCCCACCGAGTTGTGATGTCAGGCACGACAAATTGGGCTGATGATTGGTAAATATGTATGCGCCTATCAGGTCGGCGGAACAGCCAGACGATCTGCTGTCCTAGGGTATAGCCAGCAATAGAATCTCCCCAGTGGCAGACATTAGCATCCTTTAAAGATAACAGTAAGAAAGGTAAGGAGAAAACTCTTAACTAGCTGTAAAGGAGCCCATACACACTCCGATAGCGGCGGTGCGATGTGTGCTTTGAGGTGCGCCCTCCCGCGGCACCTCATCGCACAGTACAAAAAGTATGTGCTGCACATACTTTTTGTACTTGGTTTTCATCACATCGCATGGCATGCACAAGGCATGCCATGCGATGTGATGGATGCTATTTAAGCCCAGAACGCACACCGGGATCGGAGCGTGTATGGGCACCTTAACTATTGTGGTATGGAAATAATCTCTTCTGGAAATAATTTGCCCAGTTACTAAATAAAAGCTGAGTTTTGCTGTTTTTATTATTTATTTTTTCTCTCTCTCGTGCTCTCTCTCTGTATGTCATGCGGTCAATCACTTTGGCCCTTATTCTGATCGGTGCGGATATATCCGCGTGCGTTCGGCCCGCCGATGTTTTGTGTCTGCGCATGTGCAGAGGCGTCTCTGCGCATGTGCGAGCGGGGCGTACGGCCAAATCCCGCATGATATGTGAACACTCCGAACAGGGGGTGGAGAGGGGCATGAAGGGCTATTTGGGCTCATTACCATATGCATACGCCCCGCGTTTCATGGGCGTTCCCATGAAAACGCTGGGCGTATGTATGGTTATGAGGCGGTGACGCACGTGTAGGGGGCGGATATATGACATTGCCGGATGTCAGCTGCCCGCCCAGATCCCTGCTTTTGCATGGAAAAATGTCCGTGTGGTCTGAGGTTGCGGGTGCTGGTGGAGCACTCGGTCCTGCATTCGATGGTCTGCGACCATCGAATGATGGGGGAGGTTCCCTTAGATGGAGGAGGCGTATTCCGTGAAAAATACACGTGCGGTCCGTTCGGACAGCTTCTTACCGCATACGGACGGAGTTGGCGATCCGTATGGAAGGCGGGGTTTCGCACGCACGGTCCTGGACGCATAATCGGCTCCGGCCGCACCGATCAGAATAAGGGCCTTTGTGACAAGCAGTCTATCACACTTTGGGGGTTATTCTAGTCCATTCTTTCTGACAAAATCCTTCTTAGATGAACAAAACCATGTGCACTGCGGGTGGGGCAGATGTAACTTGTGCAGAGAGAATTAGATTTGGGTGGGGTTTTTCTTCAAAGTGAGATCTATATTGAAGTGTAAAATCATGCAGTCAGTATTTTCCCTGCACAGAAACAAAATAACTCACCCAAATCTAATTCTCTCTGCACATGTTACATCTGCCCCCCTGCAGTGCACATGGTTTTGTCCATCTAAGAAGGATTTTGTCAGAAAGAATGAACTAGAATAAACCCCTTTTATGTTGCATTCTGATTTGCTATGTATTACACCGGGGGTGGCCAGACTAGTCCTTGAGATCTACCAACCGTTCACATTTTCAAGGCCACCCAGCTGGTGCACTGGTGTAGTCATTACTAAAGCTGGCCATACATCAGAAAGATCGATCTTAAGATCGATTGCGCTCATGATTGTGTACAATTTCCCTTGAAATCCCCGGCAGTCCTTGGTGGTTTTTGGACACACAATCTACACACAATCGATCATACAATCAATCATACAATCCATCTACTGCATAATTGTGTACACAAGATGTGCACACAATCTGCATACAATCCATCTTACAATCAGTCATACAATCCATCTGCTGATTGATTGTATGATTATGTACATAAGATTGTATGATTGGGTACAATATCTTTCTGATGTATGGCCACCTTAACTCTCACATTTTCAAACATGCTGCATTCATTCCTAACTGACATGTTCTACAGATCTACAAATGGCCTGTTTGTAGATCTCAAGGACCAGTTTGGCCACCCCTGTGTTAGGCAGTCTCTTACTCACTTCCTGTCTATATCAGGGGTGTGTGTGTGAGTGTGTATGTATCTCTCTCTCTCTCTCTCTCTCTGTGTTGGGTAGTCACTCACTCATATAATTTGTTGAGCAGTCTCTCTCCCCCTATGTATTGGGCAGTATCTCTGTGTCTTTGGTTTGCGGTCTCTGCTTTGTTGACAGTTTCTCTCTCTATTTGTGTGTTGGGCAGTCTCTCTTGCTCTCTCTCCATGACTTGTATTGGTTGGTATCGCTTACTGACTGTGTTGGACAGTGTGACTGCTGCATTGCTACAACTCTTGTGTGAGTGTAAATCTGACCTTTTATAATGGTTTTGCTTATACTCCCATTATGGGACCCAACTGTAGTACGATGAACAGATGATTTTGTTTTATTTGCCATGTAATGTGGAAGTAGAGCTTTGTGTTCTATCGAAGATGCTGTTCATAACAAGAGCAAACTCTGCAAACCCTACTTTCTTCCAAAAATTGGCAGTATACTCCAGTGCATAGAAGGCTGTGTGCAAATGCCATCATTATCAATGTGCAATGGGCATGGGCTTAACATTCTACTCGGTGAACAAAGGGAACGCTTTAGCGGTAATAGTGTGACATATGCCATCATTACCCTAACCACTGTAAAAGGCTACTTCTATCACTTTTAGAGCATTGCAGTACCAATTGTAAACCTAATTATTTATGCTATTTTTTTTTTTTTCAGTTGTACTGCCACCTTGTGTGAAAGGCTTTAAGGAACATTTCACAGTGGTCAATATAATGGTTTCCTAGTTCTTTGGTCTGCATGGAGCTTGTGGACATTTGATTGTTGAAGAGCCATACATGTCCCCACCTAATGATTTACATGGCTGTCTGTAGAAAAGTTGCAGGAGGAAAGGGATATATACAAGCTAATAGAGAATATATCAAGCAAACAATCAAAAAAGAAAAGTCCAACCATGCTGTTAAAACTGTTCCCTCTTTCCCCACTGCACACAAGACTGGAACTTGTGCAAATACAGAGCCCTAGGCAAAAACAAGAGTACTTCGGTACCATAGCCTATTTATATTGCTGTTACTTTTCTTTTCTTCAGGATACTTATGGGAAGTTTCTGTCAATTCGTGCATATGATGATGAAGTTCGGAGTAAAGGCTTAGGCTCCGGCCATGAAAAACCGAAGATGTGAGTCTACATTCAAATTCCAAATCTTTAATATGCCTTATTTTCTCAGCCAATTTTAATGCCAACTAGAATGGCGTATGCACAGTGAATATTTGGGTTGCAGACCAGCCTTGTTTGTTGTTTTTTGAGTGTTATGTGGCTTTTTGTTACTGCATTTACAAATGTACAGTAGTTTTTGTATTTATGCTCTGCGCATCACGCAAATTCTGTGTTTCTAACTCAGGGATCGGGAATCTTTGGTCCTCCAGTTGTGGTTGAACTACGCATCCCAGCATGCCCTGCAACAGTTTTAGCATTGCCAAATGGCAAAACAGTAGCAGGGCATGCTGGGATCTGTAGTTCAACAACAGCTGGAGGTCCAAAGGTTCCTGATCCCTTTTCTGACTATGTTAGGGTGACCTGGTATTATTACAGTATCTTACTATTCAATGCAGCTGGTGTTTGTGCTATGAGCGGAGGACAGGGAAATTGTACAACTGTATATTCTTTGATATACCTTTACTAGCATAGATAATCTTTTGGCTATAGCTTGTTTACGTTTGGAATACGATAATAGATATATACAGTAACATGAAACCTAACACTCTCAGTTCTCCCCTCTCACTATACTGCCACTTCATTATGCTCCTGATATCGCTGAAGCCAAACTACCTTTCTCATGTAAAGATGCTATTTATAGGCAGCAGTTAAATTGTGATTTTCTACAGTGTTTTAGTTGATCATCGAGCCACAGATGCCAATATTAGTGATATCAGGTGATGCGTCTCTAATTAGCGGAATAATTAAGAGAATGCGTAATGCTGTGTGTTTGTTTTGTACAGAAACCTGTCTGGCAGAAGATGGTTGATTAAGGAGGAATTGGAGAACTTGATAGTAGAAAAAATGTGTGACCCAGATGTAAGTAATGTCTGTTTTATTAGAAATAACAAGTGTTTGACATTGTTATTGTCAAAGGGATGTGTGGTACAATGGATACTTATCATAACACAATATCATTTTCATGTAGAATAATAAGTAATATCTTAAGATTGCTAATGGGGTGCGTTGTGCCATAAATGTTGTCATGGTAGTTCTGCCCCTACCTGTGTGCAGCATGAGGGTGGAGTCATGTTGGCACACTTCATGGAGAATCCTCAATACAGCAAGCCTTTTTACTGTACACGTCTCCAGAGAAGAGAGTTGGACTTTGGAGGTTGGACATCCGGGATAGTAGTGAAGTATGGCAAATCTATTTGGTGGTTTTAAGGTGTGTTAAAATATACTGTTGGATGACTTTTTGTTTCTTTCCCAAACTGCACTGTAAAATGTAGCTGATCAGTGCTCACAGTCTACATACAAAGGCAGGCAGTTTTTTTCCCTCTTTGCAGAATAAATTGAAATACAGTTTGTCCAGATGCCAATACGTAGATTTCACCAAGCTGTAAACGAGGCCCATTGTGGGTTGTGAAGCAGTGTGACTGGTGTCTAGCTTTGTCGGCCAAGTGAGGATATTGTGCACAAAGGGTTAATGCACTGCTGTCCTAGTGAGTGTTCCCAGAGCACATCTTCTCAGCTCTCCTGCATTACTATAGAGATGTTTATTTTCTAATCGCTTATTGAAGAGCAGGAAGAAAAAAAATAACAAAGCCTGCCCTAAGAGTGAAGTGCCTCTTCTAAATGATTTGATTATCTATTATGCAGCGGAAAAAGAGACTATGAATATCCTGTCAGGCACTGTTCAAATATACCCGCTGTGCTGCATTATCCATTGACCGGTGTTGATGCCTCACCTGTACTGCGTTTTGACTGTGCACCAGTTAGAAGCTGAGAACTGCAGCACATTATTTACCAGTGTAATAATGATAGGGGCTGGCTAGATACGGTACTTATTTCCTAGTACGATGCCTGCGATCAAGATTGTATCCATCGGGTCCAAAAAAATCGCGTCCATCGCATGCAACCAAATCGCATGTGATGCGATCGATGCGATTTTTACATTGGAATCAATGTGAAATGGTCCCTATGGTGTGGCTGCGCTCGCCACACTATATCAAATCAACTCCACGCTTACGTGGATAGTGGGGGTATGAAAAGGTCGGAGGACGCGTACGGCCGCCCCTCGGGGGCTCGCACTCGCCACGCTTCGGGTTGACGTTCATCATGGGGTGGCGTTAACAATGGGGGGGCATTTGTCATGTCAAATACCCATAAGGGTGGCTATACAATGATTGATGATATTAATTGTCGGGGAAAAGGCTAAAAATAGCCCTGAAGTCGCGTCCATCGCATACCTTAAGTTAAGGTATGCGATCACCTGCGACGGGCGCCGTGCTAGGAAATAAGTACCCTAGATACTTCCTACAGAAACCAAAAATCATTTCATGAATTATTTTATTATATCGTATACAAATCACAGATACCCTAATATATTATAATGCTATACTATAGAAACACAGTATGCCAAATATGGCAGGGAAAATCTGTATATTTCTCATTCAGTTACACACAATTGTATGATTTCTGGGAACCCCCCATGTTGGCTGTATGGGTGGGCTAAGAACACAGAATACATACACGGTGCTCATCTCCTTTAATCTATTTATGACCAACTTACATATGTGGAATGTTTCATATTCAAATTACAGTAGTTGAGCTTGCATGTAGTAATAATTCTGAGATATCTATGGGCAAGATGTATCAAGCGTCAAAAATTGATAGGCAAGAGTGATAAGCAACCAGCTCCTACCTGTCATTTTTCAAACCCAGCCTGTAACATGGCAGTTAGGAGCTGATTGGCTGGTTGTGTATCACTCTCCATTTTTTCACTTTTTAAATCTTGATACATCTGGCCCCTATGTCTGTTCACAGATGACGGCACTTTATTCTGTAGTAAGACACTTGCAGAGGTGTTATATAGGAAAACATCTCTGTGCTCATAGATTCAATTCAAGTAAAGTTGAGATAAAGAAAGAATACTCAAAATGATGTCACTAGGTTCTAGGGAATCTATAAGCTGCTGTTTCATGATTACATCAGGGGTTCTCAAACTCCGTCCTCAGAACCCCATACAGTTCACGTTTTCCAGGTCACCCCGCAGGTACATTAATTATTCATTGACACACATTAAAAGATCCACAGGTGGAGCTAATTATTTCACTTGTGATTCTGTGAGGAGACCTGCAAAACATGCACTGTGTGGGGTCTTGAGGACCGAGTTTGAGAACCTGTGGGTTATAGCTTCCATGATTACGGAACTAGCATGGCATCCGTGAGTTTGTCACTAAATTTAAAGCTGCGATCATTTAAAATACTAAACACAAAATATCTACAATGCACTGCTGGATGTAAGTAATAACTATGAATGTCACACCCTGCCCACATAGACACTGGACACTCTGTTATGTAAGAATACTTTATGTAGAAATAAATAATAAAAAGGTTGTTATATAAGCAAAATTATTATGCAAACATAAATTAACATATGGCTTAAATGAACCGAAGATTAACTGCCACACTAAAAAGAGTATAAACAATACTGGTGTCCCAGTGATATTGAGAAGGACTGCAACTAAATATTATGTGTTAATACCGCAGTAGTTGCAAACGCCAGAATGGAAAATGTTAGTAGATTAGTTGCAGCAGTTAGCCCGTTAGTGTGAATACAGACCCGCAGCAATAGTTTGTACTCTGTATATGAAGTGGGGGAAAGAATGTAATTGCACTGTTAGAAGTTAGAAATTAATGCAAGCAAGTCAGCATGTGTAGGAAGGAACAGGTCTGCATAAAGATGTAACCAGGCTCACCACGGGCCGGAGGTTTTTGTAATCTGCTGGTGTTGGCTGGAGTAGTCAGCGACTCCCTTGGGGATGCTGCTGTTCTGAGCATCATTGGGGCTGGGAGCGATGGGAGGAAAGGTAACCCCCCCTTGCCAAAACAATCATTATAACGGATTGCCACTTTAAATTTAGCAGCAATCTTGCTAAATCATTCCAGTTTTGTCATTTCTGTAGTTATTATAACCCGCAATATATCTGCACTTTAATATCTGCAAGTGATTTACGATAAATGTAATTGTAAATTCTTGCATTTGGGTTTGGTGGTTATTTGTCTAGTATTAATATCTTGTCAACCAAAAATATCACATGCAATGCTGATAATAATAAACACTTAGTGAGGTAGGCCTTCAATTACATGAAGTCTAGTAGGGTCATAGGGGTGGGAAGACTTCATAAACACCATTTGTAGAAAGTGCGAAAAGAAAATGCAGATTTAATTAGCTGGCAATGGAGCGAAATTCTTGAGGGCTGATATAATTTACAGCAGTTTGGTGACAAGATCTCTTCAATTACAAAGGAGTAGCTTAAAGCTGCCTTGATTCATTGTTCTCTGCAAAACAGGGACATGGAGATTTTGTGGAGCATCAAAATCCATTGTCTCACTCTGTTGGAAAATGAACATCCATATGCCAAAGTGTCAGTCTGATACAGTCCTGCCTTGCCAAGCTTAAGCCTGGGACTATAGCACAGGCAATTACACTGACACCTCCTAATGAGCTTTTGTTTGCCTGCAGTACCTGTATTTTATACAAATGATGGAACGCTTGGTGAGCCTGCCGCACAGCAGCATCGAGGAGGAGTTCGTCCTGAAATATTGCAAGGTGCTTGAAGTCCAGTCTAAGAAGCACGTGGCTAGTCCGCTGCAGTACGATGAGCAGGGAATAGCATTCAGCACAGGGGAAGGTAACAACACCACAGACTTTCCTGCTTTCCAGCTACATGCAAAACTATAGGGCTCTTCTCTTTAGGTTATCAATCGTCATTTCCAAGATTGTTCTTTAACTGATTGCTGAAGGCCAACAGACTATAACAAACATACAATGACATGCAACAGATGTAAACCGGCTTAAGTGTCATTCACATAAACACAATCCTCTATACACACACACACACGTAAATACATGCACTTTATTAATATGGCTTTTGGCATCTCATGTGAACTGAGTTTTCCATACATGAAAAATAAATTCATGTAACAGAGAAAAAAGCCTCAAAATATTTCTAAAAAGCATACATTTTATAAATAGTAACACAGAGCCTTGATGGCTAACCTTGACACTCCAGCTGTTGTTGAACGACACATCCCAGCATGCTCTGCTTCAGTTTCCTATTTGGCCATGCTAAATATGATGCAGAGCATGCTGGGATGTGTAGTTCAACATCAGCTGGAGAGTCAAGGTTAGCCATGAAGGACGTAGAGCAAAAGCCCAGCACCGCTTCTTCAGAGCACTTACAGGTGACAATTAACAGGCCACCTTACTGGTGCCCAAACATTTCAGGGTATCCCTTAGTGCATTGCTGGTTATTTACTTATTGCTAAACTGTTACTAATTTTACCAGTATATAGGGGTCCCCACTCATCTCCTCATCCAATGTTTAACAAAGAGAGCTGTGTCCCTTCTCCTCTGGCAGAGGGGTGCCGGTGTCTAAGTACAAAAATGATCTGTAGGTTCTATGAAGGTTAGGTAAGAGCAGTGGTCCTCAAGGAACCCTAACAGTCAAGGTTATAAGGATATACATGACTGAACACAGATGGTTAAATCAAAGATCATTTATTGCAAGTTTGTAAAACTGTAATATAATAGCCCAGCGGTTCCCAAACTTTTTCTAATCATGGTGCACTAGAGCAGTGGTTCTCAACCTTAGTCCTCAAGGACCCCCAACAGTGCACGTTTTCCAGGTCTCCACACAGATTCACAGGTGAATTAATAAGCTCCACCTGTGATTTTTTAAAATGTGTCAGTAAATAATGAGTGCACCTGTGCACAGGCCCGGCGACAGGGAGGGTCAAGGAGGACAAGTGTGACGGGCCCGATGCTTTGAAGGGCCCCAGCACTTCCGTGACCCGGCCTTTCTGCTGCCTCTCTGTATGTAGCATTATCCCTGCGGCACATCTGCCTACCTATGTGTGGCTGCCAGGTCTCACTAGTCTCTGTGTGCCACCACATCTCTCATCTACTGTGTGTGTGCAGGCAGCTGCCGCTCAGCACTAGGAGACAGTGGTCCGCACTGCGCACGGAGAAAAAAAATACTAAACGTACTGTATTAGGAGCAACTTTCTATCTCCCCCTTCCTGTAGCCTGTCACTTGGTACAGTCTTGCTGGGCGGCTTGATGTAATGATGCTGTACTGTACTGTGCAGTGCGGGTCCTCCTTCCCTTCTGCCATCACCGAGGCTGGCAGCAGGAGAAAACCCTCAAAAACAGTCGCCCGCAGCTCCACTGCTGTCCCTAGAGGCTGTCACTCTGGCTGTGGTGAGTCCCGCCTGGTCCTGGCTGGCAACTTCGCCATACATTTTTATTTATACTGATTTTATATGTATACATTTATGCATATATCTATTTGCTGTGTGTACCGGCACTCTCCTGCTCATGTCATAATTCCTGGGAAATTAAATTCCAATTTACTGTTCCTGGGGTTGTGGCCTGTGGGTTCAAGGGTTCATCATGGGCTATTCTTCATTAATAGGGGATCTATATATGTGTGTGTGTGTGTGTGTGTGTGTGTGTGTGTGTGTATGTATGTATGTATGTATGTGCAGGAAACGCGTGCCCCACGTGATCATGTAACACAGGGTATTTAAGCCGGGCCCGGGCTCCTCTGGTCATGGGCTCATTCTCTCTACCATGATGGTTTGATTAATCACGCTGACTACAGATGTTCTTCTTTATACCAAATAATGTAAGTTTGACTTATTTTATATTTGCCTTTGCAATTGTACTCTTATTGTGCATCCATTAAGTTGTTGTATGCATTATTCTGTACATTTCAGGTTCCTTGATAAAGGTCCATATCTGAAGGACCGAAACGTCGGTGCTCTTTGGTTATTTAATTGTCTCTGATCGATGGAATAAAGCACCATTGATTTTATAACAAATGGACTTTCTTGTTATATTGACGAGCGCTCACTTCTCAGATTGAGAATTGGATTATGTTTTGGGATTCATGCATTTGACATGCACCCTGTATGGGCACCCCACTGTTACCCAATTCAAGTATGAGTGCGGTCTTACATTGGAATATATATATATATGTGCGCGTGTGTGTGTGTGTGTGTGTGTGTATTTGTATATGTGTATGTATATATATATATATATATATATATATATATATATATATATATATATAATATATATATGGGGCCCCAAGATTTCTGTTGCCATCCCTGCCTGTGCAACTGCCAGAAGACCTGGAAAACGTGCACTGTTGGGGGTTCTTGAGGATACAGGTTGAGAACCACTGCACTAGAGTATCAGAATTTTTTTCATTGCATCCCTAGGCCAAAAGTTCTTATTGAGTACCTCAGGAGAAAAAAAAAAGTAAATTGTGTTTAAATGTCAGGTATGTGGTTAGGGACAGGATTCACTTCTTTTCGCCAACATATGTTATTGTTGGAGGGCACCCCTGCAAGTGCTCCGCCATGGCGCACAGTTTGGGAACCACTGTTATAGCATAATTGTACTGTACAATATTCAATAGTCTTAGCAATGTTTCTTTGTCATAAATGCTTTAGGCATCATTCATTTAGCTGGCGGTTAAGTATAGTTCCTGTGCCATCTCCTCTAATCAGTCAGAAACTACCTGTCATCATTGATTAGGTCCACAGTCCAATGGTCAGCCACTATTGGGTCAAATGCATTAGATCGAAATTGAAAATAGGTTGACACAAAAGATCAACATACATTTTCCCAATTTGTTTACCAACCGCGAGGACCACGGTTGGTTGGGAACAGTAAAATGTGCTGAAAGCAGCGAGGCACCTGGCTCATAGCATTGGGGCTAAAGCAGTACACAAATTGAGGATCCATGTCCAATATGAAAACAAACCCTTAAAAACTCATGTCAACCTTTTCAATTTCAAACTTTTGCCTGTTTCATCCTTTCTCCCATGTAGACCTTTTGGGGTCCACCAAATTCCTGTCTACCCTATGGTCCACACCCAGCAGCTTCATGTTGTCACAGACGTCTCCGGTGCACAGCCTGCTCCAGCCAGTACATAGATCATTTACACTCTCATTTCTACCTGTGAATATTCATAGATTCCTAGGAAGTGGCTACCGATTATACTGCCACCACGTAAAAAGATAGAGGGCGGTATTCAATGTGAATACCTGCGAGGTGCAGCGAATCCTTTTTTGGATTCGCTGCACATTCGCCACGTTCCGGAGCCGGCGGGCTCCGGTATTCAACGAGTCAGGGGCAGCAAGCCCCTGACTGGCGAATATGAGCTCCTGCGGCGATTGCCGCAGGGAGCCTCAGGACAGTGCCAGGCAGAGAGATGGTAGTCTCTCTGCCTAGCCCAGACCTTTGTGGGGGGTTACGTGTGCTCCCCGGGTGCCAGGCAGCACAGGCTGCCCCCCCGGGGGTGCCAGCAGGGGGGCGTATATTCACTACACAGGATCGTAATGATCGTGCAGTGAATATATGAATATGTAATGAGCGGCTCCGCTCTGGCGCCACCTGCTGGATGCTGTGTAAAAATAAAATAAAAAATAAAAATATTATTTTTAAAATTAAATATATATTCATGTGCTTACAGCACATGAATAAAAATAGCATGCCCCTCCTCAGAATAAAATTCCTGATTTTTTGACACCAAATGTAAAAAACAAAACACTTTATTTTAAAAGTTCACATTCCACTTCACCATAAAAAGATAGCGATTGCTACTCGGTGAATCATGGCGAAAAAAACCTTCAAATGTATTCGCCATGTGGTCATTGAATAGGGTGATTCACCGTTTTTGACAGAAATTCGCCAAACAGCACAAATTCGCCATAAAAACCTGGCGAATCAGGCTCATTGAATACCGCCCAGAGACTACCCCACAGCCTTACATCTCTACCCTCAGAAGCTCTACAATGGCAACTGGATAGGTTTCTGTATACATGCAGGGGATAGGATTGACGATTTGCAGGATTAGCATACATGGTACATATCATGCACTACTTTAGGTGGTGCCATCATATACTCCTCACAGACCACAACATCAGAGTTGTTGTGTAGCATTACTGTAAAGATGAGGCTTTTACTTACATGTCTTCCGTGTATATATTGTACAGCTACTGTATTGCATGACCATGCAATGCTTTTACAATTAACCCCTAATTAGTAATAACCTAATTATCCTTACTTAGAATGAAGAGACCATCAAATTCTCCCATAAATGGAGAAAGCAATGTGCATATTTTTATGTATGACTTTTGATAAACTACAGTCTGCGTCTAACAACGGCCCTTATTCCGATTGAGTCGGATGGCTCCGAATGCGGACGGACGGCCGATGTTTGGTGTTTGCGCATGTGCAGAGGCGTATCTGCGCATGTGTGAACGCCTCACACGTCCGAACACAGCGTGAGATCCGTGCAGAAAATGATCGTACCGAACCATCCGAGCAGGGGGTGGAGAGGGGCGTGAAGGGCTGATTTTACTCATTACCATATGCGTACGCCCCACGTTTCATGGGCGTTCCCATGAAAACGCTGGGCGTACGTATGGTAATCCGGCCGTGACTAACATGTGGGGGCGGACATATGACATAGCCGGATGCCAGCTGCCCGTCCATATCCCTGCTTTTGCACTGAGAAATGCCAGAGTGGTCTGGAGCACTCGGTGCTGCCTGACCACTCGGTCCAGCATTCGATGGTCGGCGACCATCGAATGATGGTGAAGGTTCCCACAGATGGAGGAGGTGTTCGCATGAAAAATCCAAACGTGGTCCATTCGGTCAGCGTCTTACCGCATTCGGACGGTGTGAGCGATCCATACGGAAGGCGGGGCTAAGAACACTCGTTTCCTGTCCGAAAATACGCATCCATCCGATTCAACTACAATAACGGCCATGGTGCTATTACTATGCCTTTGGTGTAAAGAGCACCTCTGTTTGTATAGCATCTTACCAGACAGATTCTTACTGGTGATTCACTCAAGAGACCGGCTGTAATTAGAATAACAGTACGGTAATTATACTAATAAAAGCTCATGTGCTTTTTATATAAGCCACACTGCTTATGCTGTATAGTATGCACTCCATAGAGCGCAAATGGTGGACACCATAAAAGCATCAGTACAAGTATGAACCCACTTCTAATCAAGGACCACCCCTTTAATCATTTTACTTGTTAGTTGTGTGCGTAAGTACCATTTGTTATATCTTTGTGTGTCTTAAATTAATCATGATAGATCAGAGGATATTTAAAAAAAATGTTCTTTACAACATGTGTCACTTGTTTATTTGTTATTACAATGAAGTGCACCTAGAAATGTGCTTTTCAAAAACCGCAACTGGAAGCTATAAAATCAGTCGGTACTTATGTAGTATCTGGGCGTCCGATTTTGTGATTGTATGCCTTACCTTAAGGCATACAATCAGATGCGATGCGATTCGATGCGATTTTGCATAGGATTCAATGTTAAGAAGGTCCTGTTCATTTCCCCACTATCCAAGTGGGCATAGAGTTGATTTCATATAGCGTGGCGAGCGCAGCGAGCCACCGAGCCCGAAGCGTGGCGAGCGAACGCATATTTCTTAAAAAGTATTCTGTGTCCCCTTGCCACGCTTCGGGCTCGGTGGCTCGCTACGCTCGCCACAGGTTTATATCCAACTCCATGCCCACTTGAATAGTGGGGAAAGGAAAAGGACCCCTTTTTCCCATTGAATTCTATGTTAAAATGGACTCAGACCATTTTAACATTGAATCCTATGGAAAAATCTTGACCATCGCATACGATTTGGTCGCATGCGATGCGATCCGATTTCTAAATCGGACGCCCAGATACTACATAAGTACCAATCAGTCCTATAGGTACGAGTACTTTTGAATGTAGAAGGCTCGGTGCACTTCCTGCAACTATGAAATAGGGAACTCTTAATGCACCTTCTCCGCCACACCATTTTATGTAAATTACAGTGTCACGCAAAATGACATCTGGTCTGTCCGCCTGAGTGCAAATCTATGTGCAGATCAACCCCAGCTTATGAGGGCATATTCTCAGTCTCCCATCAGGTGATGCAAGCTTCTACATCTGCTCAGATGGTGCCGTCTTGGCTCACAAAGCCATGGGTGTCCTGGGACAGTTGTGCTGTTGCAATGAAAATGACAGTAGCAATAGTGATAGTAATGGTTCTCCATCAATATCATTTATATTATTTTATTATGGTGAATGCATGGTCCTCTGTCTGCCTCCTGTTCCCTGCTCCATACCATCCATTTTGTTTTTCATGTATGTTTTATCTCTCACCCATGCACGAAATCTATCAAATATTGGTGAAGAGTGCAACAAGAGAGAATTACAGTTTTTAGTATTCATATGCCAATGGTTTTATACACACTATCTCTGCATTCACTATTTTTTTTTGTTCTGTTTTTTTTTTAACTGAGCCACGTTATTTTAGCCACAGGCTGGCTTATGAGTTGGGTGGTCTGCTCGTTTGTACTTTTATACATTTCCCAGTACATTATCCTAACAAAGAGGTTCCTAACCATGGTCTTCAGGCAAGCTAATGGTCCAGGTTTTAACAGTTGACTTGATTTGTACCTCAGTCAATTTGATGTAACATAAGTGCTGAGACATGGATAACTTGAAAACTTTGGACCGTTAGGATGCCTTGATGCCTGGGTTTGGGAGCCTCAGCCAATGTACAGTAGTGAAGTGTTCTTCTCAAGGCCATTCTTTCTGATGCACTGTATTTCTATCATCTCAAGGCTGTAGGAAAACGGCAGCGGCAACTGTTGTAGTACGGGACAAAGGAAAAGGGAAAATCGTCATAAACGGACAGGAATATTTGGAATATTTAACAGTACTTCAAGACAGGTAATATAAATGTGTTACCTACATTCATAGAATAGATCTAGAAAAAAACAAGTAAAACGCCCCAACCTCTGTCTCAAGGTATGCTAACAGTCCAGGTTTTAGTGATATCCATGTTTGAGCACAGATGGTTAAATCAATATAGCTGAGGTATTTAAGTCATGTGCTCTAGTGTGAATGTCCTTAAACGTGTTAATGTCCCCTGAGGGCTGTGGTTGGGCACCCCTGCTGTAAAGGATTATTTTATTGATTCACTATTTTCAAGCAAATTCATCTTTTATTTTATGATAAAAACAGATTTTCTATATATCTACAATAGATGGGTTTCTCCTTCAGTTGTCCATAGACTGAGATTTCTGCTTTTGTGTAGTAATCTAGGTCTTGTTTGGTAAAGCAGATGCTGTTTTTTTCTGTTTGGTTTTACATACAATTTTTTTTATTTAAACACCTCCAGCTGCGGTGGAAACATGCATTGTACTGTCCATGTGTGTCTCTGCAGCACCCCCTATTGGAAAGAGTGAAAATACTACTGATCTTCATAATGTAAACTCCAATGTAAATATTTTCATGTATTCGCATCGTCTGCTGAACAAGGGCCGATTGGGCGATGCATGCCTGATATATAAAGTATAATTCTATAGGAAAATTGTGAGTTTTTAGTACCATTGTCATCTACAAATCTTTGTACGGGTAGGAATTGTACAGTATTTAATTAAAACACTATTGCTTAAAAAAAGGTTGCTATCTGCCTAAATTCTCATTTGCAGTAGAGTGTACATAGAAGCTGCAATGGTGTGTAAGGTATGTGGCTTGTCAGGGGGTGCTAGATGAATTGTGTATGACTTTTTTTTTTTCTTTTCTTTTTCTAGAGAGCAGCTTATGTTCCCATTTCAGTTCCTGGACAGACTTCTAATGCACGATGTAGAATGTACAGTTACAGGAGGTGGGAGAGCTTCACAGGCTGGGGCCATCCGTCTGGCCATATCAAGGGCACTGCTCAGTTTTGTCTCTGAGAATGAGATAGAGGCAATGAGGCAAGGTGAGATTTGCTTATGTAAAATAAGAGGTGGTCATTCTTATTGGGCATTAATAAGCTTCAGGGCCTCTGTTAATTACATGTGTAGATCCCCAGCGACGGGACCCGGTTTGTGTTACGTCTCAGACAAGTGCATTCACACTTGACAATCCCAGCCAAGACGGTGGGTGGAGGTTTTTGGGGGGCATTCTCTCCCTGGTGATGTCCATTGTCGCCCTGCACATACAGACTGAAGATGACACTGACCATGTGTGGGAGCAGACATCGTCAGCCACAATGTGCATACACACACTGGACAATCTTTTGACCTGTCGGAATCTGCAAAATTGTTCTATTGTCCAGTGTGTACCCAGCTTAAGAGATGGAGAAAGATGAATCAAGCCTTCTAAATGGCAAACTTGCCCATTGCACACCAATCCACTTCTAGATAACCTTATGGGGCCTACACACTGACTTAATTTGACTCGATCGCTTAGAAAATGCCCCTATATCACTCAGTGTGTAGGGGCCATAGCGATGCGTGGCTCCGCGTGTTGCTATCACCAGGCAATTAACATCTAGCATGCTGGATAAATGGCCAGTCAGGGCCAGTATCCTCACCGGAGAACACTGGCCCTGACAGATGGCTCAGCACACATCGCTGGCATATCACTGTGCAGCTCTGTGTGATCTAGCATCGCCCAGATCACTCAGCAAAATCTCCTCATGTTTGGGCCCCATAAGTTAAGTACATTCTATAAAATGTTCAGTAGAAGCTGAATAGGTGCAATGGGCAAATTTTCCACTTTTTAGAAGGCTTGATACATCTCCCCCAATAGTAATATACTAATCAATGAGTGACTCCCATGAATTGCTGGGTGTACAATATTTATGAATAGAAAAGAAACACTGTTTATCCAGTTGTGAGAGGTGCAAGGTGCATGTTTGGTGGACAGTATTATAAATGTGAAACTTTATTTTTTTCTGTATTATAATAATTGTCTATTGCCTTTTCGTTATAGAGTTTGCTCATGGTATATGATTTTTTTATCCATTCAAATACAATTGTAATTATAGTATTGTTTGTAAAATGTAACTGGGAGCTGAGTTTCAGCATAGTATTTTCAGTGGCAAATCAGTATTTTTATTATTTTGTTTAAAATGAGTTCATAAAAGACTATAATTGGCTATAAAAGGTCAAAAATGATTCAGAATGGATTAAAAATGATTAAGGGCAATACAACATTAAGGTTAAACCATATCTAGAAATACTGTTTAAATTCTAAAGCAGGGTACACACTGGAGCGATGACGGGCTTATTGGAGGTTCCGTAACAAGAAATCGGCTACTTCGTTCAGTGTGTACATGTATGATTATGCATAGGCACTAGCAATGGTCGCCAGATTTGGTTTGCCGTTCATAAAATCTAGCGATATCTCTATTAACCTTGTTTATACTTATGAAGTGCAGAATAGGATTGTTTTGTCTTTTAAAAAAAAAAAAAAATTCTAATGTCCTACAAAAGCTTGGTTCAAGGGAATTCATTCCAATGTTAGAATGAACGCTTATCACTCCACTGTGTACCCAGCTTAAGGGTAAGGCTTTTTTTGCTACTTCTGTTTTCTATTGTTTTGGCTATCTATACCTTACTCTGAGAACGGTGTCTTACAGCTGGCCTGCTCACTATAGACCCACGTGTGAAGGAGAGGAAGAAACCCGGACAGGAGGGTGCCCGCAGAAAGTTTACATGGAAGAAACGATAACTTGCTGTATGCATTCTGGAAGTATATCTGTGACAGCAGGAGGATCTTTGATGGATAATAGCTTCATTGTGGTTTTTTATTTTCTAATAAAAATATTTAATTTTTTCCCCCAAACGCCTCTTATTCTGGAAAATAAAAATGAATCGCCCATAAATGTTCATAGGCTGATCATATGATCATCTGGAGAGTGCACACTTCACACTCTCCAGATGATCATATTACCCAAACACTGTATACAACAACAACTAGGCCGTGTTTCCAATTGTTGCCATTTGCAGAACATCAGGGTACAGTGAAGTGTGCCTTAGCTTGCTAGTTCTACTACCAAAGCCATGGGGAATGCTGCCAACAGACACTTAAACATTCCAGTATGGATGTGATCTAAATATCTTCATTAAGACCTGCTTGGCTATCCAGCCCTCCTCCACTCAGGGGCATAGACTGAAAGTGCATACCCACTATACGATAATTGTTAATGATATGCATGAGCATATTGTCTAGTGTGTCTCAGTAACGATGCGCCATCGCTCGATCTTTAACGACCCCACCCAGTCTTCTTAACATGCAGTCTAATTTGGACTCACTGTATGTTCTGAGCAGGGGTCGGGTGATGTTACTGAATGAAAGTGATATTGGTTAATGCGTATGCACTGTATCGTTTCCCGGGAGTGCCTCTAAAATCACTGTTCATCGTATAGTGTGTACGCACTTTTAGACACTACGCTGTTAATCATTTGGAAAACAAACAAAAGAAAGAAAGAAAAAGACAGTAATAAACATAATTAATATACAATATAAATGCAAGTTAACTGTTTATATGCAACATATGCTGCTTCATTTAAGAAGTTAATCTATTCCTGGGCATGGACATATGGTAGAATGTACTGTTCTCACCGTACCATATTTGGTTTGTTTGTGTTTTATGTGGGTTAGGTTACCCCTATATTGAAATCGGATTGCATTGATTAGCACCAGGTTTTTCTTTTGCTATCTGTAATAAAATGGCTGTAGTCATGCGACAACTCCCAATGTAGAGCAAGAATTATTGGTTGAGTACACTTGTTTGATTCCACTATAGTTTTATTGGTACTCTTTACCTAGAACGGCGCCCATCGCGGGTACATTTATGTGCGTCCGCGACCGACGCGATGCCCGCGATTTCCCATTGAAACCCATGTTAAACATGGAAATCGTGTCGGTCGCGTCGCGGCCGCACATAAATGTACCCGCGATGCCCGCGACGCGATGCTCCCGATTTCCCATAGGAATCAATGTTAAAAGGCGCGATGGACCCGATTTTACTGTTAAATGGCTCAATCCACCCGATTTGGCCATAGGAATCAATGTTAAATGGGCCACAGAGCCCATTAACCCTTAAATGCCCCCCCAAATTTTTAACGCCACCCCACGATCCACGCCAACCCGAAGCGTGGCGAGCGCAGCGAGCCCGCGAGGGGCGGCGGTACGCGTCCTCCGACCTTTTCATGCCCTACTATCCACTAGGGCGTGGTGTGAGAATATAATAGTGTGGCGAGCCACCGAGCCCGAAGCGTGGCGAGGGGACGCGGATACCTTCACAGTTATGCGCGTCCCCTCGCGGGCTTCACAGGTGTCCGTGGCGACGCGGACACCTGTGAAGCCCGCGAGGGGACGCGTCTACCTGTGAAGGTATCCGCGTCCCCTCGCGGGGCTCGCTGCGCTCGCCACGCTTCGGGCTCGGTGGCTCGCTGCGCTCGCCACACTATTATATTCTCACACCACGCCCTAGTGGATAGTAGGGCATGAAAAGGTCGGAGGACGCGTACCGCCGCCGCTCGCTGCGCTCGCCACGCTTCGGGTTGGCGTGGATCGTGGGGTGGCGTTAAAAATTTGGGGGGCCATTTAAGGGTTAATTTGGCCCCAAATCGGGTCCATTGAGGCATTTAATAGTAAAATCGCGGTCAATCTGCCGTTTTAACATTGTTCCCTATGGGAAAATCGCGGCCATCCCGATATGCCCGCGATGACCGCGATCACCGCGATTTTTACCCCCGACGCCCGCGATTTCAATCGCGGGCGCCGTTCTAGGTAAAGAGTACCGTTTTATTTTTAATGCAAATATGACTGAAATAACAGCACAGCTCTAGCAGTGGTTCCCAAACTTTTTCATTTTATGGAACCCATAGGGGCCCATTTATCATTTAATCTTTGCGGTTAAATCCCTGTTTTCGGGGGTTAGCCATAAATATTAAGTATCACCTGAATGTATCAGGAGGGACCGCAGCACAATCATTTCTGCATCGCTACTGGCCGTATCCCAAATAGGTTTCTATAGGGGGTGCGATTGCAATGGGTACCTAGGCTATCGCCATTCAGAGATGGTGGTAGCTCATTGTAGCCTATGGGCTACAGACCACACTGCCGCCTGAAGCAGCGCAGGGGGGAAGGAAGGCAGCACTAACCGTGCATGCACAGACCTCCAGCACCCGGCTGAATGCATCGCAGAGAGGGGCTCCTTTCAGAGCCCTGTCCCTGCGTGTGCATGATGATACGTCCCTACAATAGGATCACATATTACAATGCGATCCTGGGCGGTAATAGTCCACCCATATCACATTGTATATGTGATCCATAAAAAATGGGCCCCTTAGGGTCTCCATGATTTTTTCAAGGCACCCTTGAATAAGGAGGATAAGAATGTACCCTTGGCAGCTTTACATATAGAGATAATCCCACCTGTATGTAATTATAGTATATACCATGTGGTGCATTCTGGAGTACACATTTGTAGGTGTCCTACTAGTATCCCTGTGTTTGCAGATACTGCTGTGTGTTAATTATTGTCACTCAGATGGGAGTGATGTTTTTAAAGCACCTGGATTGGATAATCCTGATTTGTAATCTGTGTGGTAAATGTTCATCTGTCGGAGGGATGTAGTGGCTCCCTTCACTCCCCTCTCCACCTCAGATGTAATGATATGCACAGTATCATGCAGAGTGGGGTAAAATAGGACACCTACAAACAGAGCAGCCTTCCCCCTTATTACCTTTGGTAGCAATCACCTGCGCCAATCCTTGCAGCTCCACAGATCAGGGAAAAGTGGCTCTAAATTGCACACCCTCAGTAATGAAAGGTGCCATCTGCTGAGAATAAAATGGTTTACACAGAGAGAGAGAGGGTGCAAATGCACTATGCAATCATTATAATATATAATAAGAGGTTGTTAGTATATCATTGGCCAGTGATATTGGCCTGCCCACCAATCGTCCAGGTCACCTGGGACGCAGGGAACCCTGAAACATGATCCAGCTAAGGACCCCCCCAGGGCTTCACAATAAAGAATAGTGATAGTAAAGTGGTAAAATTATAAGTATGAAGGTCCCTACTATGTTTGAAGGTAGAGAGTATGTGAAATAAAGAGTGCATACATAAATAATAAACAAACATGATGTAAAAAGTGACTGTGTATTTAAGTTGTGATGCCCTGAGACATTCCACCCAGAGCAGCCCAGGGGCCCCACGCCCAGATGCCAACCCCAAATTTCCTGACACTATGTACAAATAAATAGGACTTACTTGGAATTATGCCTCTGTCTCAGTGCAGTCCATGCTGGTTCCCTGCTTAAAAACATAGAGGGTGGTGGGAGAGGGGTGCTTAATCTAGATGAGGCATTCTCAAACCTCAGGGGTTTATTGCTACATAGATACATGGTAGGGGAAAGTGGCTCCAAATTGCACACCCTCAGTAATGAAAGGTGCCATCTGCTGAGAATAAAATGGTTTACACACAGAGAGAGAGGGTGCAAATGCACTATGCGATCATTACATTATAATATAATAAGAGGTTGTTGGTATATCATTGGCCAGTGATATTGGCCTGCCCACCAATCGTCCAGGTCACCTCTTGTCGAGCAGGTCCCTAACACTAACATACAATTTGGCCACTTTACACCCGATTTCTTAAGCGTATGGCCAGCATTAGCCCCAAAGTCCATGGATTTGAGGATAGTTATACAATATGTGATAAAATGAACAACTTTTTAAGCTGTAACTGGGGTTGATATGGCAAACAGTTTAGTTTTCTTTTTGCCTTTACTGTGAGAGCTTATCTAAGACTTCTCAGACCCAGTGATTAACACCTTCAGTGGTGGATTTATTTAAAATAAAAAACAACCCTGGAGGGTACCTTTTAAATTGTACCGGGTTCTGCTGGGGGACTACAGGGGGTGGGTGGGGGTGCTGAAGCGCTGATTGCCAGTGGGGATCCTCAGCATTTGCGCCGATTCCCAGCCACCTCCCTGCACCTGGGATTCAGCAAAATAAAAGACACCGTTAAGCCCACCCATGGCCAATTAGAGTCCAAACCCTCAAATCAACCTTTTCATGTGTCGACAATTGCCATTTCAACGTTTTGGTGTTACCGATTGACTTTCTACCTACACATTGTAGACCTATCATCCAGATTCCATGCAGACATTTAGAGGCATTCAAAAGCCAACTTTCTCAAGGCCAGCTAAGCACCTTCCATTCTTATGCACCATAGTTTCAGTGTATGCCTGACATAAAAAGGCCGAGTTCAATACAATACACTGATTTCACCAAAGCTATAGCTTAGTGGTTACCAATCTATGCACCACAACTCCCTGGGATGCTGCAGCTCTGTCATTGTGGAGCCATGGACGGTGACATCACAAGGCAGCCAGATTTTTTTTTTTTTTTATTGTAAATCAACAGAGGGGCTGCCTGTTACTGAATGGGGTCCTAGCTGATCTCTGTCCCAGGTGGTGACCCTAGAGCAGGGACAGCGCTGTACCTGCTGCTGGCTCTGAGCTGCGCCGGGGATCTCGCGTGAGTAGCAAGATCTCACGCATGCGCAGCCGGGGGAAAGGAGATGACGCATCAGTATTAACTGATGCGCTGCCTCCAGGAGGGGACATCGCCGGGGGGGGGGGGAGTTAGCGCTCCCCCGCTTCGGCCAGTAAGATATTAATACATCTTGTCGGTGTCTCCTCCTGCTTCACCTCGCTAATGAGGCAAAGCAGGAACTGTTATAGCAGCGCGTTTAGCGCCGCTATAATAAATTACCCCTAAGAGTGAACTAGAATAGGGCCCATAGTGCAGAGAAGTAGTGTGGAGTGATATAGTGCAGAGATGTAGTGTAGTGTAGTATAGTGAGGAGATGTAATGCAGGGAGGTAGTACGCCACCAAACCACCCTTCCCACACAGGGAGACCTTCTCAGCAACGTTGGTCACACACCATGCAGTGGCACACAATAGGCCCTTTGTAAATTTCTGCTCCAGGCCTATGTGGATCTTAATCTGGCACTGGATAGAGCTCAACTAACGTTGGGGCCAAGTGAGGTTGCAATAATTTTAGAATTCCCCAGAAAAACCATCGGGCCCTGGTGATTTACCCAAGGAAAGTCCTAAGATGGCTTAATTTATTTCATCCATAGAGAAATCACCCATTAGAGATTCTCTTTGAGAGTGGGTTAATTTAGGCAAGGTAACGTCATTAAAAAAACTGGGTTTGCTCCCCTGTGTCAACTGGAACAGGGCCAAAAAAGGTCTCAAAATAATGTTGAAATTGTTGTAATATGTCCTGAGATTTAGGGCCTTATTCTAGTTCACTCTTAGAGGCAAATTCCTTCCCAGATGGACAAAACCCTGTGCACTGCAGGGGGGCAGATGTAACAGGTGCAGATAGAATTAGATTTGGGTGAGTTATTTTGTTTCGGTGCAGGGATACTAACTGACTGCTTTATTTCTCCACTGCAATATAGATCTCACTTTGAAGAAAAACCCCACCCAAATCTTATTCTATCTGTACCTGTTACATCTGCCCCTCTGCAGTGCACATGGTTTTGTCCATTTGAGAAGGAATTTGCCTCTAAGAGTGAACTAGAATAAGGCCCTTAGTTAGCACTGAGCCGGTAGAGGGATCTTTTAGGCTGGTAATTATGTGTTTTGATCTAGGAGGGCGGGATAAGGTGGCTAACAATTTACCTGCCTTGTTCCCCCATTTGTAATATTTATGTTGGGTATACACCATGGATGTCTTAGCCTGTGTAATAAGATAGTTTTCTAATAGCTGTCGGGAAGACTTATATGAATTTAACAATTCTTCCTCAGGGTGTGAGGTGTAAGCCTGAAAGAATTCATCCATTGCCGTAGGTAAGGCTTCATATTCTATCTTAGCTTCCTTTCTCTTATGGGAGACATAACTAATAATGTAGCCCCTCATTACAGCCTTCGAAGCCTCCCAAAAGAAGATTGGATGATCCCATGAATCTATATGATCATCAACGTAATTCGTCCAGTGATAAATGAGATAAGATTTAAAGTCTGCTGAGTCTTTCAGATAATGTGGAAACCGCCATAGGTGGTCCACAGCTTGCATAATAGGGTAGGTTAGAGCCAATGAGACTGGGGCATGGTCCGATATTAGAATGTTGTGAATTTCCACCCTAGTAATTCTCATCATCAAGTCATCCGATATCATTATTTTATCTATGCGAGAGTGTGATCCATGGGCTACTGACAAGTGGGTATGTGATCTATCTGTTGGATTCAACAGAAGCCAGGATCTGACATTTTCAGGGTCATTCGCAAAGATTGAAGGGCCCTTATATGTGTATTGAGGGCGTCCCGTGGTCGAGGATCGATCTAGGGTTGGGTCCTCTACTGAATTAAAAATCCTCTCAACATTCTACTGGTTCTATTCCACCCTCACAAGGGGAACCTGCTTTCTTACAATAATGCAGGACGCTGCTCATGGTATACACAAGTTGAATACCCTCATGGAGCAGTTTACAAAAGAGTCTGAGGTTTCTCCCAGACATTCTTTGTCCTCCCCTCCTATTCTAAATATAGACTTAGAGGAGGAAGGAGAGTGTGGGGCAGATGTACCTGGGATCAAAGGGAAGAGATGAAAATGTCTGTCCCTGGTATTGAAGATTTAATTTTAGCTGTAAAACAGGCATTACATTTATCTGAAGTGGATAAGACCGATGCAGGGAGTATTTAAGAGACAGCGTAGAGACGCAGTCACTTTTCCCTCAGATGAGGACATGCAGGATTTACTAGGAAGGGCTTGGAAAACACCTGATAAGAAAATCCTTATGCCAAAAAGGTTTGTGAGCCTGTATCCCGTGTCTGAAGAGCATATAAAGTTGTGGGAAAAGGTCCCTCTGGTAGGCCCCGGTTGCAAGGCTTTCTAAAACAACTGTTTTGCCTGTGCAAGGGGGTGCCGCTTTTAAGGACCCTGTTGATAAAAAGCTAGAGCAGGCATTCCCAACCACGGTCCTTAAGGCACACCAACAGTGCAGGTTTTAGTGATATCCAAGCTTGAGCACATGTGATTTAATTAGTACCTGAGTGATTCTGATTAAACCATCTGTGGTGAAGCCTGGATATCACAAAAACCTGCACTGTTGGTGTGCCTTGAGGACCGTGGTTGGGAAGGCCTGAGCTAGAGGGTTGTTTGAAGGCATTGGTTTTACACTTACCCATTATTGCTTCTGCATGGGTTTCCAAGGCCATGATAGCATGGGCAAATAACCTGTGCGCTTTACTGCAGCCAGATTCTGAAGCCCTCACTTTAGATGAAAAGCTGAAAGTGAGGCTGGTGAAGAGGCAGTCAAAATGGCTTTAAAAGTGTCAGCCATTTCAGTGAACGCAAGGAGAGCTTTGTGGCTTAAGGCATGGGATGCCGACAATGAGTTCAAGAAGTCTCTGGAGGCATTGGATTTTAAGGAAGAGTTACTTTTTGGTTCAGAATTGAAATCCATCATTAAACAGGCAACAGGTGGGAAAAATACTTTTCTTCCTATACCAGCAGCCAAACAAGGTTCATCCAGGTTTGCTGCTTTTCTTTCTTCCTTTCGACCCTCCTTTAGAGGGGGTGCTTCTGCCAGAGGACAGTCCAGTGGAGGTAGATTTGTTGCTGGAAAAGGAAAAACTCCAAAATCCCGGTTCGGTGCCTTTACAAAAAAGCAGACTTCCAAGGGTGAGGAGAAGCCCTCAGCATGACATGAAGCAGGCTCCCCAATCTGTAATCAGGGTGGGGTTCACCTCTTGCATTACTGGGACTCATGGGCCTTATCAGGTCAGGATCCTTGGGTTCTCAATGTGGTTTCCCAGGGTTACAGGATAAACCTGAAGGGAGTTCCTCCAAAAAGGTTTTTACCTACACCTTTAACCAGAGAGGCCCATCTAAGAAAAGCCCTTTTGGGGGTGGCGAAGTCTCTCCTGGAAAAGGGCGTGGTGGTTCCGGTACCGCAGGAGGAAAGAAAGAAGAGGTTTTACTTTAAGCCAGACAATTCATTCAGACCGATTCTGAATTTTAAGTCCCTGAATCTCCACTTGTGGGTAGATCATTTCAGAATGAAATCCTTGAGGACAGTTCTCCTGATCCTAGAGCAGGGGGAATTCCTAGCATTTATGGATATTCAAAGTTGTGGGAAAAGGTCCCTCTGGTAGATGCCCCGGTTGCAAGGCTTTGTAAAACAGCTGTTTTACCTGTGCAAGGGGGTGCCTCTTTTAACAAGCAACTTTCAAACTTGCTCGTTAAAAGCGGCACCCCCTTAAAGCAGCACGCCACTTTCAGATTTTCAGCTAAAGTGAGGGCTTCAGAATCTGGCTGCAGTAAAGCGCACAGGTTATTTGCCCACGCTATCATGGCCTTGGAAACCCATGCAGAAGCAATAATGGGTCTAAGTGTAAAACCAATGCCTTCAAACAACCCTCTAGCTTTTTATCAACATGGTCAGAAAAAGCCGCACCCCCTTACACAGGCAAAACAGTTGTTTTAGAAAGCCTTGTGACCGGGGCATCTACCAGAGGGACCTATTCCCACAACTTTATATTTGTACGTTCCCATTTGCGAAGAACATCAGTCCTTTCTGCGTTTCGCAATAGACGAATTACATCTACAATTTCAGGCTCTCCCCTTTGGGCTGGCTACAGCCCCAGGGTTTTCACAAAAATTATGGCAGTCATAGCAGCATCTCTCAGACTCAGGGGTATAGTAGTCATTCTGTATTTGGATGACCTTTTGTTCAAAGAGGAGTCGGCACAGAAACAAAATCTGTCAGAGGCGATTCAGTTTTTGCAGAGCCACGGGTGGATTTTAAATCTACAAAAGTCTCAACTGTGTCCCACTCAGACTTCAGTTTTTGGGAGTCACACTAGAGACACATGTTCATCATGTATTTCTCCCGGAAGTGTAGGCCAGAGATATTGTTCAACTGGTTTGGATAATTCTGAGGTCACCAGGTCCGTCAGTATGGCATTGCCTAAAATTACTGGGCAAGATGATGGCGACCTTCGAAATTCTTCAGTACGCCAGATTCCATTCACGGCCCTTTCAATGGAACATTTTGGCATGTTTGTCAGGAAATACCAAGACCATGAAAACAGAGAAAGTAGTCTTGACACCAGAAACGCAGACGGCTTTACTTTGGTGAACGGATGTGGACTCCCTCCAAATGGGTTGCTCTCTTCGGTCATGGGAGTGATTGGTGGTTACCACCGACGCCAGTCTCGGGGGCTGGGGAGCAGTGGCTCTGGACCTGAGGTTGCAGGGCCTGTGGTCCAGGGAAGAATCGTCCTTGCCGATCAATGTATTAGAACTACGGGCAGTCTGGAAGACCCTGCTGCAGGCGGAAGAGATTCTGAGGGGATCTCCCATTTGCATTCAATCAGACAATGCTATGGCTGTGGCATATCTGAACCACCAAGGGGGCACTCGCAGCAAGATGGCGATGTTGGAAGTGTCTCGGAACTTCGAATGGGCAGAGGCCAATGTTCCGCCCTTATCTACTGTTTTCATTCCCAGAATGTGGAGGCGGATTTCCTAAGCAGAGAGGAGCTTCTGGAAGGAGAATGGACGTTCCATCCACAAGTTTTCCAGGAGATTGTAGTTCCTTGGGGGATTCAACAAGTGGACTTGATGGCGTCCAGGCACAATTATCAAGTCCCCAGGTTCTGTACAAGGACCAGGGATCCGCTGGCTTGGGCGGTGGATGCCATGACATTACCCTGGAAGGTCAAGTTGGCATATGATTTCCCATGATTGCCTGGGTGCTGAAGAGAGTGAGGTCAAGAGTGAAAGTCAGGCCTGGATAAGAGGGACTGTTAAAACAGCTTTAAGCATAATTGGCGCAGTTTATTAACCTCTACAAACCTTTAGAACCACTGCTACTGTGATTACTACATGTTTTTAAGTCTCTACTGTCGACTAGTGATGTGAGAAGGGAATGTACATATTTTTATTTAGCATGTAGGCACTTCTACTGTATATGTGAAACATTACTGTTTGAACGTGCATAAGAGAGAATCTCTATAAGTGAGACAGAGGGTGACATTTAATAGGAAGCGATTATTAGTAAGGTTCTGAAATCGCACATTATCACATGTTTTCAAATTGCGAATTCTTTGAAAATATCAACTATTTAATGGGATGCAAATTTGTGGCTGAAAAATGCGATGTGCAATTTTTAGTCATGAAAATGTGCAAATGAATGCACATTTGCTATTTTGTGTATAAAAAAAGGGGGGGCGTGGGGTCCTCGTTCAAGGGACGGTCCTGGTTCCCAAAATACAGGGGGACAAAATGAGTAGGGGTCCCACGTATTTTGGCAAACAGCACCAGGCCCAAACTGCCAACAGGGTAATACCATAGCCGGGGGAAACTCGCCGCACATCTCCCAGATGGATGGATGTCTTCTCTGCATGGCAGTACCCCTGTGAGAGAAGCCTGAATAATTGTTTACATTTGTGGCTCCTCCCACATGCTGGGGGGGGGGGTTAGTCCTGCCCACCAGCCAAAGGCTGCTCCTTATTGGCTGCTGGGTGGGACTAACCCCCGGCATGTGGGAGGAGCCGCAAATTGAAACAATTTTTCAGGCTTTTCTCAAAGGGGTACTGCCAGATGGACAAGACATCCATTGATCCGGGAGGCGTGTGGTGAGTATAATTTCCATCAACATGTACTCGTTTGGATTCTACATGGAGAAGAGGAAAGGCCCTCGTGGGAATCTATAGGTAATGTATGTGTGAATGCATGTAGTATGGAATAAAGTTATATTGTTCCTGTGTGTGCATGTGTTTGTTTGTTTTATTTCGCTATTTGTCATGTTGTGGAACTACAAGACCCAGCAGGCTCTTTAATGCCCTGCATGCTGAGACTTGTTTCTCTCCATGCATGCAGTGCAGGTTTGCTGGGACTTGTAGTTCCACAACATTACACAATAGTTTAATCTAACATTAACCATTTATCATCCCGGTGTCCACAAACCCCGGGGCCAGCCCTGGGCTTCAGCCTGGGCAAGGGTCACACTGGAGGGGGGACCCCTTTATTGGGGGGGACCCCATTCCTCAAGGGTCCCGGCCCAGGCTGACCAGCCACGGGGATGAATGCTTTGGCCGGGGTACTTGCATGAAAAGTTTATCCTGGCTGTGGCTTTATCCTGTTGACTGTTTGGGCCTCGATGTTGGTTGCCAAAATACGGGGGACCACTAGTCATTTCATGCCCCATATTTTGGGAACCAGGACTGGTGCTGGTTTTAGAAATCCTGGGGATCCCCTATGTTTTTTGACTCCATACTTTCTAAAACCAGGACCAGTTCTTTGAGGCCGGGGCTGGTTATGCTCCGGAGGGGGGACCCCACGATGTTTAAAAAAATTTTTTTTAACTTTTATACATTTTGTTTGATAGAGCCATGCACAGATTGAACTGGTCTGTGTCTGGTTGTGTCAAACTCAACATGTTGAACTTGGTCTATTTGGTTTGTGATTTTTGGTAACGTTTTCCAAAAATTGCATCCTATTTGTATACTTTTTAATAGGAAACCATCTGGATGGGTGTGGTATATGGTCCCAACAGTCAGGATCCTGACAGTCATTAGCCCGACGTCGGGATCCCGACTGGCCGGACTCAGATAGCGGGGCCAGCGCAACAAAGCTCCTGCGGGCACAGTGGCTCGCTACGATCGCCACCTATTCTATTCTCCCTCTATGGGGGATGTGGGAGAATAGCTGGTGGCCGTCGGGACCCCGAGTTTCGTGGTTTTGACTGTTGGGATCCTGTCCGGCACCCATCTGGATGCGAATTGAGGTGTAAGAAAAAATTGACAGGTCAGAAATGTGCATCCTATTAAATGTGCGATTTTTAGAAAATGTGAATTATGGCTGTTTTTTTTTACAAAAAAAATCACAAAAAGTTGAAAAATGGCATCCTATTAAATGTCACCCAGACACTTCTTGAACAATGGGTAAGTGAGAGACATCTAAGTGAGACTAAATGTGCCACCCTTTGATATCCCACTTATCCAGGTTCTGTATATAGTCTATGTTGTTTAATCTAAAAGCAAACCAATTAGATTGCACTGAATAAGTAGGCCACCATTACTAATCTGCCAAATTATCTCACATTTACTAAGTAGAAACAAAAGTATTTTAATGTATAGATATATTAAACTAATTTACATATTCCCATATATTTATAATACTCATAACACAGTTCCATGTAAAGACCACTAGATGGAAACCTTTACCCATTATTTGCAAGAATGGGCTGCAAAAAAAAAAAAAAAAAAAACATGCGTGGAGAATTGTAATGTTAATTACAAATGTTTTACAATATGTAAACACCAATGAAAGTAATGTATATGTGTATGCATATGTATATACTGTATAAGACACACACAAGCAGGTATGTGGCTGTCACGTCAAATAATAGTCCAACTTGCACAGTGCACAAGTCAATAGGAGGCCATGCTTCACAATTGATTGTACCTTAGTGGGTCCTGATGAAGGGACGAAGGACAATAAAGACACTATGGACTGTCTGCTATGCTAACTGTGTGTGTGTATATATATCATCTATATGTATGTCTAGTATCCGTGAGTCCCTGAAACACTGCCATCTGCTGACAGAGAGTGAAACTACATCTCTTTCTCACACATGCACAAACACGGAAGGTAGCAGACTAGGTTTCAAAGCTTTTGCTTCGAGTGGGCTTACTAGTATAATACAAGGTGATAAAACTCAGAGCCATCAGTGCTCATTGTGATCTAGATTTGTACCAGAAAAAAACATGATTCAGGCTCATAGTGGTGTCTTTTTGATCTCCCTTTTTCTGCTCGTGCTCCTTAACATCCACAAGCTCAACTGGCAATCTGGTTCATGGGCAAATTTGAGATGCAGGAAGGTAGGAATTAAGGGTATGACTATTGAATATTTATACACTGATGAGGTTACTAGAGTAAATCTGGCCATACACTACTGCAATCTCTCGCAGCACTGTATGAGGCAGAGTCTCTTGCGGTCCTTTTACATGTGAGGGATCACATGCGACCCCTGTTCCCCGCCACCAAGAGAAGGGTCGGAGGTCAGACCTGCATGCCAATGATCAGGTAAGTATCGAGATACAAATTGGATTGGTCCCACCACCAGCGCCTCAGTAGATAGAAAGTATATACCCTCTCCAATATAGAATGCTTAGTTTGAATCCTCACACACACAGCTTTGCATCAATCGCATGAGTTACTCTGTAAGATATGAACTATTGGGGACCCCAAAGAGTAGTACCATTTTTTGATGTACTGATTATCTACCATTGGAAAGGGGGACGCTCAGATGAGCGAAATACATGAAAATAACGAATTACAGTTAATGCAATTTAGGTTAAGTACATGGTAAATAAAGATCGTTCCATCAGGGGACAGGTCACTGTATGCTTATTCTAGAATATTCCCCCTCCATATACTGTATAAGTGATTGGCCATTGCTTGTCTGCGTTGTCTATAGTGTTTTTCTTGATTCTCATCTGTGTATCACAAGGATCACACTGTATATTTTAAATATTCCATGTTGTAATGAACAGTTATGATGTAAAGAAGATCATACAAAGAGAGTCTTTATCACACATTACACTTGCCTACTTCTCTCCTGGAAGTTGCGGGAGATTCTCGGGTATCCGCCCACCCCTCACTAACAGAAAAGTAGATGGATCTCCCGCATCCCCCTTGCTCCCTAGTGAAGCGGGCAGGATCAGAGATGATACTGGTTATACATTTTAACCCCGGTCCTTCTTTTCAAATCCATGAATTGCTGCATGTGAGGTTTAGTGATGTGCGGCCTAGCAATGCCCCTTGAATTAGCCAACAGTAGTGTCTAATTCCTAAGCTTCAGGCAGACAGGAGCCTGTAAATGTATGTATGGTACAAGTAAAGTATATATAGTACAGACATTTCCACAACTCATACACATCTGTAAAATACACAAGAAAAATTGTTTTTTTACATTACAAATGCAAATCACGCATTCTCTATTTTATATTGCTATTTTTCTGTAATAAATCCTTAAAAATCAAATGTAAATATAATTTTTTGCTGCAGACAAATAACAATTAAGTACTGAAAACCCAGATGGATGAGAGTTCTTATAAACGGCAGCTACAATACTGACTTAAATGGTGTGCTGGAGGTGGCATGTACTAAGCCTTGGAGATAAAGTTCCACAGTCATCTGCTGTAACTGTCATGTTACATTTTGTAGGTCTTTTGGAAAAGCAACATGCATTAATGTAACGTAATTGGGAATTTACAGTGTAACTGGTAATTGCAGGGGTCATTTCCCTGCACAATTTTTTGACTTTTAAGCATTCGAAAGAGATAAACACCGGGTTGAGAAATGTCCAGCCAATTGGCCCCTAAATGCCATTTTTCTAACAGTCTTTAACATGACAGAATCTGATTGGCTGGACACTTATCACTCTTTGGGGCCCATTTAATAAGGATTGCATATACAATGCTATCTGGATGGAATATTAGTAATCGCATTGTAATATGTGATTCTATCACAGAGATGTATCATCCTGCACATGCAGGGCTAGGGCTCTGAAAAAAGCCTGTCCCTGCAATGTGCTCAGCTGGGTGCTGGGGGCTCTGCGCGGTCAGCTCTGACCCCCCCGACACCCCCACTGGGCTACAAAGGGCTACCACCATCTCAATGGCGGTAGCCTGGGGACACAAAGTGATATTGATACATCGGGCAGCTTTGCATCCCCCCATGGTAACCTATGGGGAATGTGGTGCAGGAGGGATCACAGCAGGGATTGGAAATTCCTGCTGCGTTCCCTCCTGATGCATTCAGGTGATACTTAATATTTGTGGCTAACTCCCGGGCAGAGCTTAAAGTGGTCCTGGAGAGGTGATGGAGCTCCTATACCTCGACCACTGAATTCTTCCCCTTCCCCTCCCCCTTTTTGGAAGAGCCAGGGCCAGTGGTAGGGTTATTTGCATCCACCTGCAAACTGTTATTATTTTACTGTGCAGGGCCAAAGTGAAGATAATTTATTGATTGACAGTTTCTTATATAGCGCAGCATATTCCTTTGCACTTTACAATAGTAGAAAGTAATACAACAAACTGGGTTTTTACAGACAGTCAAAGGTATGAGGGCCCTGCTCACAAGCTTACAATCTATATTGAAATAGGCATTGATACACAAGGATAGATATTCTTCATTACATTAATTCCACCAGAATGCAAATGTTCCTGGTGTGCTGTATGATAAGGTGGCCCAGGAGTTTGCCCATGGGTCGGAGGATGGAAAATGTGAAAAAGAAAGAGAGTGCATATGTGTGGACTGTACAGTGGGGATGTGATTAGATCGGATCGGTATATGAAGGTTAAGTGACTGGTTCTGGAATTTGATAAGCTTGCCTGAAGAGGTGAGTTTTCAGGGAACGCTTATAGGTTTGAAGACTGGCGGAGAGTCTTACTGTGCTTGGGAGGGCATTCCACAGAGTGGGTGCAGCCCGAAGAAAGTCCTGCAGTTGGTAATGGGATCTAGTAATAAGTATGGATGAGAGACCTAGATCTTGTGAGGAGCGTAGAGGTCGTGTTGGAAGATACTTTGAGATAAGAGAAGAGATGTATGTTGGAGTAGTATAGTTTATGGCTTTGTGTGTAAGTAAAAGAATTTTGTATTGAATACGGTAGAATACAGGTAACCAATGAAGTGACTGACAGAGTAGCTTTGCAGACGATGAACGTCTGGCTAGGAAGATAAGCCTTGCAGCTGCATTCATGGTGGACTGTAGTGGTGAGAGTCTGTATTGGGGAAGGCCAATAAAGATTATTGCAATAATCTATGCGTGAGATGATGAGAACATGGATTATAGTTTTTGCAGTGTCTTGTGTAAGGTAATGGGGAATTTTGAATATGTTTTTTAGGTGCATTTGGCATGATTTCGACACAGATTGAATGTGGGGAACAAAGGAAAGTT
Organism: Crinia signifera; assembly: GCF_055691185.1. Classification (NCBI taxonomy): domain Eukaryota; kingdom Metazoa; phylum Chordata; class Amphibia; order Anura; family Myobatrachidae; genus Crinia; species Crinia signifera. The sequence continues at coordinate 262,559,619 of NC_139218.1, forward strand.
CAGAGTCAAGGATGACACCTAGGCAGTGAGCTTCAGTGGTAGGCGTGATTGTTGAACTAGTTCCACTTCACCATTAGAGGTGGGGGAACTCAGTTCCACCTCATTCTCCCCCACTTTAACCCCTGCCCCCGGGAATTCAGATGCAAATATTAAATGATAAATGGGCCCTTTTATCACCCTTGCATTAATCTCTTTTTAAGGCTTAATACATCTACCCCAGTATCTGTAAATTAGAGATGGGATAACCAGTCCACTTATTCTCTTGTGTATAGTCATAGTTTCATGGACACTTAAGAAAACTGATGAGTTTTGTTGAGTTCAACTGCTGAATGGAAAGACTAGAACAGTTTTTAAAATGTCATTAATCTTTTGATAACAGCTATACATACACAAAGTGAGGCTGATTTATGAACTGCCTCACTTCACCTCAATTTATGAATCTTTGCACCTATTTGTCTTCAGTAGGCATTTCATGGTGAATACACTGTCCAGTCCTTGAAACTATCCCTGGAAGATCAATCTCCATATACTTTTGTGATTTTATGGACAAGCTGGAAATAGAAAATGCAGGTGTATGAGTTCTAAGAACATTGGTAGTAAAATAAATAACTCTACAAATAACATGTACAGTATTATAAGTTAGGTGTGTAGTGCAAATTTGGCCATATACGAGAGCCCATCCACCACACATGGCCAGATGGGCCATGTGGCGCTACTGGCAAATGCATAATGGGCCACTTTGGCCACCTGAAATCCTGGCCAAACAGCTCCACCTCCCGACACTCTGCTCAGCCAGCTTGTAGAGATGGGCATGCTGGAAGCCCATGTCCCCATCCCTTAAAACCCACCTTGCCACACCTCTCTTACACATGGTATGTATGCCAGTTAGGGATGTCAGGACTGAATAACAGCCCTAGTCCAGGCCTACAATCAAATCACGGTGGACCCTATCGGATGGGTCCTCAACTTTGCTGCTTCTAAAGTTGAGTACACACTAAATGCTAATCTTTACGATTTTTCCAATTGTGACACAATCAATATATTGTCCAGTGTGTACGCACAAGGTCGCTGATGAAGCATGCTACCATGCAGCATCAGCAACCTCCTCCTTCATCTGTGCATGGCGGACAACATTGCTAGAGAGCCATGCTGAGGAATGTTCTTCATACACAATGCCCGATCAGTTGCTCTGATCTCACAACTGTGTGGGGGCGTTTACATATGTTAATCAATGCTGGCTTGTGCCACGGGTGTGCAGGCGATCGCCAGATGGTGAGCTATTAATGTAGGGGTGATATATATTTAATATAATGGGGATGGTGATCTGTGCATTTTAATATTATGTAGGATGCAATTCTCATTTGCTAGTGGAATTTTCTTCCAGATTAACCCCTCCCTTACATGCATTTGTGTCATGTAGTGTAGGACCAGTAACCATGTATGCTCAAGTGGAGTGTGCCGGGAAGGGATCCTAAAAAACCCTTTCTGGTACCTTTTGTGATCTGTAGCCCAGAGGCAACATTGGCTAATGCCACCGGAAGCTGGTGTTCTACTAAGGCCAAGCTCAATAAGGCTTGAAAAATGTGTCAGATAAGTGGCCTCTATAGTTTTCTATGGGGGCTGCTTTTGTAATTGAAAACAGGGGATTGCAGTACCCTACAGACACATTTGGGGATACATTGAGATCAATCCAATTATCCAAGCACTGTATGGTCGCCCGAACTCGCACAAAATTGCTTGCTATCCCATACAGGTCCGCACTTTTATGCTGGCATCAAAACCCTGAGGCAACAGCAGCACATCCCTCCCTTTGCAAATAGGACTGACCCCTGAGCATTTGGAGGCCAGTAATTGGGGCAATGCTCTTGTCCAGTGAGACTATATTTGCCACTATAGTGGTACCACTGGACTCGCTGACCTTTGTTCGCAGGCTAGTAGGGGTGAATCATTAGGTCCATTGCGAGATTGGCCCACAAGGGAGGTGAATCTGGGTGCGTTGCTGATGTTTATACGCCGATGCAATGGCCTACTCAAAACCTTTGCCCCTAAATGATGACCCTTGCTGTTTTTACAGAGCTGTAAGAGCCATTTTCTTCTATTTTGAAAGGAAAATGAATGAATGGACTGTCTGTACTACACGCAGAAGAATTTAGCTCAGCCTCAGCCTCAGCAGCAGCAGCAGCAGCAGCAGCCTTCATACAGAAGAGCACGGCGTGTGCAGGGTACATTGTGTACGTAACATGGGACCCTCTGACTGAGATGTGGGGAGGGAGCAGCAGCGCAGGGAATATAAACGGTGACTAGCAATGCTGGGCCCACCCCTAGAAGGCATTAGTCGGTGTGGTACATTCATGGCAGCCTGGGCGGCTGTTCCAGCTGTGCTCCGAGCGAATGGAGGAGGACATGTGCCGGAGCTCACGGTGCTGCTGCGGGTGATCCGGGAGACAGGAGGGGGAGAGCAGCCGCGTCCTGCCGGGGAATTACTAGGTACTGCTGTAGCGCCTGCACAGACATGGTGGCGGCTGCTAGCACAGAGAGACATATATGCTGTGTGTTCTGTGTGAGACTGCGTGATGTCACTGTATGGCTGTAGCGATAAGCTGTGTACTGTACATGAGCTATATTACAGATAGGTACGCAGTGTTCCAATAGATACCATCTTAGATATGGCAGTAGAGCAGCAGAATCATTCCATTGAGTGTCACCACCAGCAGCAGCATGGGGTGCTTACTGTATGCCAGGCCAGTCTACCATTACACTACTGCAGCAGTGTACTGCAACTGTAATCACACAAGTATGTGCCTCATTACTATGCTTCAGATTATGTTACATGTTTCATTTGATGGATACTAAAGTCTACAGCATTGGATCTGTTGTAATAATATAATCCAATACATTCCCACCATAGAGGGTGTGCAACTAAAGCTAAAGTATATTTATAAAGATTTGTTTAATGGGTGGATATATATTTGTATATAATGTTCCCACACAAATAACATTGCTGTGTAAACTATGCATAGGAATTTTTAGATTTCTACACAAGGTAATTAGGACAATTCAATTAATAAGATTTAGGGGGGTCTATTTTTGAATGCAGGGTAATTTTAAATACTAATGTGCAATACTAACATGCCATCTCTGACAGCAGATTGGTACAGGTTGGTACCCCACCAACCTGATAATTGGCCTTGGGCCACACTGATTTCAAAGTAACTGTCCAGAAACAAAATCATGGTGGCAGGCTACTGTATAACAGATTGCATGAACATTTTTCATATATTTGTTTGTCAGACTATTAATGATTGATATTTCTTCGGATTTGCAATGGCTTAATGCGGCTGTCATATGGCAACCACAGCCACACAGCTGAATATATAAGCTAGTAAGCAGATAGGCTTGGAAACACCATTCTGAGCTCAGTATGCACTATAAAATCTTTCCCCTTTATTTCCCTGCCTGTGCCTTTGCATGACACACTGAGAGCATATTTCTGGCAACCATGCTTGTTTTATTTTAAGATACATTTTACGGGACCGTGCATCGTAATTGCTCGGGGTATACATACAGAGAGATCTGTGCTTACTTTCTAAGCAATCTAATCAGATTGCTTAGAAAAAAAGAGCACAAAATCACTCCATGTGTATGCCCCTTTACAGTGCCCTGCTACACACTGCTTCATTGCGGTGACTGCATACAGCTGGGTGATAGTGTTTCCAAACTGCTGAGCGATATCGATCACTTTGATAATTTTTGTCAAACTCTATCCATCATATCATTTAACTGGCCCAAGCCTGCTTATTCCATGATCGTGTACATTGCTTATAATATGAATGAAGGCAAGTTTCTATAAACAGGGATAGGTGTCTTTATTAGCATAGTACATATTTCTATTTCATCAAGAATGAGTGTATTGTGTTTATAACATGTGCTTCTCTTGTATTCTTACCAGATCTTTGAAGATGTAAGACGTTTTGGATGGTCTTCTTCAGACATTTGAGAATGACATGTGTTCATATGTCTGGCCTATGGGATCCAGACACTAAAGAACAATGCAAATAGGATTCTATGTGCTTTCCTTGTAACAATGGGCTGCAACACCACGGATCTTGACCGCTGCACCTTTTCCAATCTGAATGTGACTACAGTGAGTCCAGGTTCCACATTTGCTGCATTCCCCACCCCCCTCAGGATATTATTGGCAATAATAATGGTACTGATGATTGCAATTGCTTTCTTGGGCAATGCCATTGTTTGCCTTATTGTATATCAGAAACCTGCCATGCGTTCAGCAATCAACCTCCTTCTTGCAACGCTGGCATTCTCTGACATCATGCTGTCTCTCTTCTGCATGCCTTTCACCGCAGTTACAATTATCACCGGGAGCTGGCACTTTGGCTCTCAGTTTTGCCAGATATCAGCCATGCTCTACTGGTTCTTCGTTTTGGAAGGAGTTGCCATATTACTGATAATCAGTGTGGATCGTTTTCTGATAATTGTACAGAGACAGGATAAGCTAAACCCACACCGTGCCAAGATCATGATTGCCACCTCTTGGGTGCTGTCTTTTTGCATATCCTTTCCATCTGTTGTCGGCTGGACGTTGGTGGAAGTTCCGACACGTGCACCTCAGTGCGTTTTAGGATATACAGAATTCTCAGCAGATAGGGTATATGCAGTAATGCTGGTCATAGCAGTGTTCTTCATCCCTTTTAGCGTAATGCTCTACTCCTATCTATGCATCTTGAACACAGTCCGAAGAAATGCTGTTCGAATTCACAACCATGCGGAGAGTCTGTGTCTGAGCCAAGTAAGCAAGCTAGGTTTGATGGGATTGCAGAGGCCTCATCAAATGAATGTGGACATGAGTTTCAAGACCAGGGCCTTCACCACAATATTAATTCTCTTTATTGGATTCTCCCTTTGTTGGCTTCCACATTCTGTATTCAGTTTGCTGTCAGTATTTAGTAGGACTTTCTACTATAGTTCTTCATTTTATGTTATCAGTACTTGTATCTTGTGGCTCAGCTATCTTAAGTCTGTATTCAACCCAGTTATATACTGTTGGAGAATCAAAAAGTTCCGTGAGGCCTGCATGGAGTTCATGCCCAAAACTTTTAAGATTCTTCCTCAAGTTCCGGGAAGAAAAAGGAGAAGAATACGTCCCAGCACCATCTATGTTTGTAGTGAGCACCAATCAGCCGTTTAGAAAATCTTTTTCAGGGATATTTATTAAACAAGCACAGCACACTTAGGGCAGTATTCAATGTAAAATATCACCGTGTGCAGCGAAGCCTGTTTAGGATTTGCTGCAAACTCGCTGTGTATCGGAGGGCTGGCTGCCACTTTCTCTCCCAGTATTCAATGTCGGAGGGGCTCGTTGCCCCTCGTGGCAAATCTTAACCCCTGCAGCGGACGAGCATCCGCTGCAGGGAGCCGTGGGACGGTGGCAGGCAGGGAGATGGAAGTCTCCCTTCCTGCCCCAGAACATATTTGGGGGAGGTGGGCTCCCCGGGAGCCAGGCAGCACAGGCTGCCCCCCCGGGAGAGCCAACAGGGGACCGGGTATTCACTGTACCCGATCGTGCATATGTAATGATCGGGTGCAGTGAATATATGAATATCTAATGAGCGGCTCTCGGCCCCCTGCTGGCTGCTCTGTGTAAAAATATATATATATATATATATATTTTTTTTAATTAAATATATATTCATGTGCTATAAGCACATGAATGAAAATAGCATGCCCTTTCACAGAATAAAATTCCTGATTTTTTTACACCAAAATTAAAACAAAAAAACTTTTATTTTAAAAGTTCACATTCCACTTCTCCATAAAAAGATGGAAAAGTGCTACACGGAGAGACACATGGCGAAAATCACTAAGAAAGATGGCGAGAAGTGCACGTTGAATAGGGTTGCTCGCTTTTTGAGACTAAAATTCTCTGTCCAACGTGAGAAAAGCACAAACTCACCATAAAACACGGCAAATTTTTCTCATTGAATACTGCCCTTAGGGGGAAATTTACTAAAGCTTCTAAAAACGAAAAGAGGTGATGTTCCCCATAGCAACCAGCAAACAGATTCTGTATATCATTTTTTGAGAAATGACAGAGAATATCTGATTGGTTGCTATTCCGTTCCATGCCGTTGACTTTTACAATTCATTTTTAGAAGCTTTAGTAAATGTACAGTACCCCATAGTTTACATTCTTAGCTGCCTGATATATTGTACACTTATATATTTATTGTTCAGATTTATAGATCCATAATGCAGTTTATTTTCCAAATACACTAAGTGTTTAGTTGCTGCCTGACCTTCAGTTGGCTTTTCCATGAACCGTACCAATTGCGGAACTGGGATGCAGTTAAAATCCCGGCGGTCGGGATCCCGGCGTTCAGAATCCCGACCGCCGAAATCCCGACACTTTCTCCCTCCTGGGGTGTCCACGACACCCATGGAGGGAGAATAAATTAGTGTGCCGAGCATAGCGAGGCACCGGGCCCGCTGCGTGGCGAGCGCAGCGAGCCCGCAAGGGGGGGCGATCCACGTCCCCCCCTTGTCGGGATTCCGGCGTCGGGATTTTGAATGCCGGGATCCCGGCCGCTGGGATTTCATACTGCTTCCGCGGGACTGCCAGTGTTTTATAAATGGTCCACATAATCTTTTACAGAAAGCAAGAAAGAAGGAATGACACGTAGATTTGCACAGAATTTTGTTACATACAGTATATGTTTTAGGTTGAAGGGCCAAATCAATCACCTTGAGCAATATTACAAGATAATGCCAATTTGCAATAATAACAAAAATAAATGTAGAATTGACATATGTTGACTTCATTTTATTTGTTTTCTGTTTTACAATTTGCCTTTGTGTTTTCACACTAACGTGGTCTATTCAGTTAGCAGCGAGTGCTGAAAGTTGCCATTGCAACAGCACAGAAACGCCGGCAGCGGCATCTGAGCTTGCGCCCTATATAGCACCGTACACTGATTTTTGTGTAACTATCCATATGGAGGTGCAAACAAAGAACTGCAAGTTCGGAGGTACCGGAAGTGTGGTATAAAGCCGCACTTGCAAGGAAAGCTGCATCACTAATAAAGACAAATGACTCTGTATTTTATGCTAATGTTCCAGAAATGACTGTTAACAACAAGGCATTGAATTTGCTCTGAGCACACAATTTGGCCTGGTCCTGTCCAGTGTAATCAACAGAATGATTGTGATAATGGGCCAGATGTATTACGCTTTGAAAAATGATAACGGGATATTATCACTAGGTCTACAGGCATTAGGTGGACACCACTAGGTCGACATGGGTTAAGTCGACAGGGTCATTAGGTTGATACAATCATTAGGCCAACATGGGGAAGGTCGACAGTCAAAAGGTCGACATGGGGTTTTTCACAGGTTTTTTTTGGAACCAACATGGCACTATGGCATGGTGGGAGAATAAAATAGTGTGCTGAGCATAGAGGAACCGAGCCCGAAGCATGACGAGCCATGCGAGGGGACGTGGTTCTATGTTTCAGTGTCCATGTCGGTTGACATTCGGGACAAAAACCATGTCGACATTCCCTATGTCGACCTAATGACCCTGTAGACCTAATCCATGTCGACAATCCTGCATGTCGACCTTCAGTCATGTTGACCTAGTGGTGTCGACCTAGTTGCTGTCTATCCAGGGATCCATACTCATGATAACATGGTGAGTGATAAAGTACTAGCCAGTGTTTGAAAAATGACAGGAGCTTAAAGTGTGAACATCTGGAATGAAAACGGACCACTTTACAGCTTGACTGAGGATCTGGGTAGCAGATGACTGCAGTATTTACAGTTCAATCTCTAGATTTCATGGTGTAAACTTGTTTTTCTTGGTCAAATAGGTAAATTTACTAAGATGGGAGTTCTATGGGCAACCAATCTATTTATTTAGTACCTTCTAGAAGGTAGATCGAAGCTGATTGGTTGCCCATAGCAACATCCCATGTGAAATAGAACTCCCATTTTAGTAAATTTCCCCCAAAATGTACATTTTCTCCCAAATATCTCACTGTCAAAATAAATGACTGTGCTTTATATAACAATGAAAGTTAACAAACTATAAAAGCATGGACATAGACTGTTGCAGTTACTGTTTTGTGTGAGCAGGAGCTGGAAAGTCCATTATATTTCTGCCCTTTAGAGAAACTAATTTCAGTGCTACATTAAATGTGCCAGTTACTGCTGCTGGAAGCCTGGGAGGGAGAACTTGATGTGGTAATCATGAGCGGTTGGGTTAAATGTTGTTAAACCCCGTTCTCACTGCTAGGCAAATTCCTGGGTCTTGCTTGTCGACCCGGTAATTTGCCTTTTAAAACAGGGTTTTTTTCAGTATGAACGGGTCAAATTACCAAGTAGAACTGCTTCACCTGGGAATTTGCCTTAGCCGTGAGAACGGGGTCCGGCGCTTCCTGGTATTCAATTATCACAAGTACAGGTTGAATATCCCGTATCCGTGCATCTCTTATCCGAATTATTCCAAAAACCGTGGTTTTTGGAATCATTCGAATTTTTTTTTTTTTTAACCCCCCTAACCCTCTTTTCATACTTACCAAGTCCCAGGGCGTCCACAGCAGGCCTCCGGCATCTTCTCCGGGTCTCCAGCGGTCCCAGGAATGCATTGTGCAATGCATTCCTGGGACCGCTGGAGACCCGGAGAAGATGCCGGAGGCCTGCTGTGGACGCCCGGGGACTGCGTGGACACCGAGGGACCACCGGACACCATCAGGGGACAGGTAAGTATGGCTAAAACAATTTATTCCAAAAACCGGAAAATTCCCCTATCCGGAATGCTCGTGGTCCCGAGCATTTCGGATAGGGGATACTCAACCTGTATTGTGTACCAAAAGAAGTTCTTTGGTTTGCCTTCATGGTACATGTGTTTTCTATATATCATGTTAAAGGAGAATATTGTACTAATATTATGTACTAGGAGGTGTCTCTCCTACATTGTATTTGAGATATATTGGTTTATCGCAGCTACGGGAAGACCTGGGGAGTGCACTATTCAAAATAAAATTAAATTTGCTGATTATATGAAATAATACTGTCCTGGATTTGTGTTGATTGCTAAAGTTAAGGGGCAATTACCACTATGGGGTATATTGAATGCAGCCAATGAGGGGGTTTGTATGGCGAGGATGGCTTGTTTTCAGTGACTGCTCGCCGTATTCAATCTTCTCTGCTTTGCAAACTGCTGGAGCTGCCACTGTACCTGTCGCACTTTATGACAGGCAGCAACGGGACTAAGTAAAAACCGGATCCAGACAAGACCCCGGAATGCCGGGTGGTGTCCCATCCGGGGGGTGTCTTTTCCACGGGTATGCCTGTGATAGCTTTCACCAGGGACATGGGGAAGGGGAGATTACAGCTTCCCCATGTATCTGAACCATTCCAGGTTTTTGTTACATGCCCGGACCATACAGGGAGGCTTTATTCTCCCCCACCTCCTCTTCCTGGTGACAGATGTCACAGGCAGCCCCCTCGGACAGGACACCCCCTACTGGACCGGACACTACAGGCTACGGAATGCAGAGTTTGATGTTTGGTCTGGCATTCCGGGGTCTTGTCTGGGTCCAGTTTTTACCCATACCCGACAGCAATGCTGGCAGCTTGGGAAGCGTACCTCTTCTGGCATCAGGTCCCTCCAGCTTCCTCCTTTCTGATCCCCCTCATCCTCACTGTCTGCACCTAAATGACAGCAGCGGCCGAATTTAATGCGGGGCTATTCAGTTGCCATTCCACACAGCATAGGCTCCGTGGGCACTGCATGTAAAACAGGCATTACTGTAGGCAATAAATGCAGCTCTGCAGCACTACTACTGTGGGCATTATGTGCTGCACTACTACTGTGGGCATTATGTGTATAACAGACATTACTGTGGCCATTATGTGCAGCACTACTACTGTAGGCATTATGGGCCTGATTCTGGTTCACTTGCAAAAGCAAATTCTCTTTAATGGACAAAACCATGTGCACTGCAGGTGGGGGCAGATGTAACATTTGCAGAGAGAGTTAGATTTGTGTGGGATTTGTACTTCAAACTAATATCTATATTGCAGTGTATAAATAAAGCAGCTGGTATTTACTCTGCACAGAAACAAAATAACACCCAAATCTGACTCTCTCTGCACATTTTACACCTGCCCCCCTGAAGTGCACATGGTTTTGTCCATTAGAAAGAGAATTTGCTTTTGCAAATTAACCAGAATCAGGCCCTAAGTGTATAATGGACATTACTATGGGCACTATGTGCGACTTCTACTGTGGGCATTATTTATATACCAGGCATTACTGTGGGGTCTTGCTTGCTCAGCACTCTGGTAGATGCTGGACAGCCTATTCCAGGCTAGTGTGCTGCCCACCATACTTGGTGAAACCATTCTTGCGGGTGATACAGGTATAGAGCTTTGCTATACTCAGTGGCAAACGCAGGATTTTCAGAAGGGGGTTTCCAGAGGGGCGGAGCAAAGCACAGAGATAGACACTTAGGTGACCCAGTATATGCCGGTATATATATATATATATATACAGGGGCTTCAACAGCAGTGTAGACCCCTGGGCATAGCAATGTATTGGGGCCACTACTGATCCTCCAGCGGTAGGGGTGGGGGAAACTTTGATGTCCCCCGGGTGGTAGGGAGTATTATATCAGCTGCTCAGCATGTAGAGCCTGGATCAGTAATTTCCATTAATTACCCCTTTACTGCACAGATGGTGGGAGATGGGGTGGGAGAAGGGGGCACTGGGCTGAATGAAGGGGCCCTGACACATAACTTCCAGGGTGGTAGAGGATGTTTAATATGCAGAGGAGGGGTGTATAGTGGAGTGGGCATATTATTCATAATTTTCTGGTGGAAGACAGCTTGCTTGACTGCAGATATCTCCAGTTCCCAGAAATACATTTATTAGATTTTAATGTATTTAAAAACTAGAGAATCCCACCTACCAAATGGTACTGGGGTCTAGGAGATCAGAGTTCAGGAGGCAAAGCAATCTGCCAACGAGAATATAAAACTACATACCAGGTGTGTAGAGCTGGAGCAGTAACCAGCTGCTGGAAGGCTGATATCTCTGGTTCTGGGAACAGTAGAGACAAGCTACTAGTGTCCACCAATGGGGGAGTGTCCCAGCTTTTGGAATATACCCTCAGAGAAACTCTGAGTCAGACAGAACCTGAAATATCTGACTTGGAAGAGCAATTAACAGGCTTGGATGGGGACCACTGCTTTGAAGTCAGATATCTCCGGTTCCCAAGGGCCGATTTTTAAAATTCTTGTACCCATGGAAAGAGGGGACCCTCAGCTTTCAGCCTAGGGCCCTTAGACTCCTGGGGGGGGGGGTTTCTGGGTACCCAGAAACCCCCCCTGCGTGCACTACTGATACTTATGTCTCAAGATGCAGCTCACACCCCTCTAATGACTCCACTGTACAGGGAGCCACTTCTGAGATGCTAGATTATATGTGCAACACAGAAACCCACAGGGGAAAATAGCTGAGCACACTGTGGTCCAGATGTAGTGCAGGGTGAGTCTGGAGGCTGTGCGGGACGCTGGCTAAACTCAGAGGTTTTTAAAAAAAATGCAGTTATTTACAAGGCAAAACCATGCCATGCAAATGATTGCCTCTTTAAAAAGCACCTCTGAGCTCTGCCAACATCCCACACGACCGCCAGGCTCGCACTGCATTACATCTGGCCCTTTGGCAGAGAAATCATAGTATTATGCTGAGTCTCTACAAGGATACAAAGATAAGTGATAAGATAAGAGAATGTACAGACTCTAGAAAGAATGGTTTTGTTTTGTTTTGTTGAAAACAGTATCAGTATCTCTGGGGTTAAATCCACCATAGGGAGCGTGACTGGAAGCATGGAGATCTTGCAATAGAGGCCTGCTCTTTGCCATTAGGGGATAATAAGCATTAAAGCATCACCAGAACACCACATAATCATTTGACAAATGTAGGTCTGTGTAGCTAGTACCCATTGGTCACTATATACTATATAAGATGCAATATATATGATGTAATAGGAAGTGCTTAATGATTAAGCAGAAGAAAAAAATAAAACAAGAAATATGAGTGAATTCAAGAAGCAAACATACATCGCATATGGGTACAACATAAATACAGACAATACTGATGAGAGGATTCTTTTTTAAATAGTACACAGTAATATTGTGATCATGCTGCAGAAACCAGACTGCAACACTCTCCATGCAGTGCACTTTTCTCAGCACCAGTGCCATTGGGTTACAGAAGACGGGTCTGGCAAGATTTGTATGCTGTTCCTGTGATATTCTGAATTCTGGGCCTGGTTTAGAGATGTACAGTAATGCAGTCACAGCTTATGGGGCGCAAACATGGGGAGATGTGTGCTGAGCGATCTGAGCAATGTGTCAGCGCCAGTGTGCTGAGCGATCTGAGCAATGTGTCAGCACCAGTGTTCTCCGGTGAGAGAACACTACTGGCATTGACAATTAAGAGCCAGCACGGTGGTTTTATAAATCCCCTGGCGATAACGATGCGAGGGGCCGCACAACTATCGCTATGTCCCCTAAATTAGGTCGACAATGGCAAGGTCGACAGTCATATGCTTATGTTGTAACTGCCTGGAAATGTACTGAAGCATCCGCTAGTGACATCGCGGATCCAAGCAATTGTATGCAGTGGTAGTCAATACAGATATTTTGATAATTGATTCCCAGAGTAATCCTATGGTCATGGACAGGGGCGCTGGAACGTTTTTAGGTTGGGGGGGGCAAGATATAATCTCATTTTGGCGCCCCCTAAATTGCTATATGTTACCCCCGGGCACTATACACACTGGCAGCGGCATATACACGTGGGCATTATACACAGGGTAGCGGCATATATGCATGGGCATTATACACAGGGCAGCGGCATATATGTGTGGGCATTATACACAGGGCAGCGGCATATACACGTGGGCAATATACACCGGGCAGCGGCATATACATGTGGCCAGAGACACCAGGACTGACATTAATCCAGGGGTTGTCATTTACTCGTAAAAAGTGAAAAAAGTGGCAGTGTCACCCCCAAACAGATTTATGTGATTATGTCTGATTATGATAATCAGACATAATTACATAAACCTGTTTGGGTGTGAATCCAGGGGTAAATGACAACCCCTGGATCTGTCAGTCACTGGGGAAGGGAGGGTGAGAGGAGCAGCATTTACCTTTAAGTTTTAGTTGTGGCAGCACAGCGTGATGGCTGCTGCTGCGGTTGTTGTGGGATGCTCCCGCGGCTCCCGCCCATGCACTGATCCACGCGACCAGTCTCCCTCCCTACGGCCCGCATCACGCCCGCCAATCACTGTGGACGCATCACATCCACAGCCACTGTGATTGGCGGGCGCTGGTTCTCAACATCTCCCCGCAGCAGTCATCCATGTGGGCGGACGGCTGCGAATAGGAATCGGATTCTTGCTGAGGCGCTAAAGCAGCTGTGCGGGCAGGCGGGCGGCTGCGATTAATCAGTAATATAGGCGGACGGGCGGGAGGCTGGATCAAGCTTAATCAGCCCACCGCCCGCCCGCCTATATTACTGATTAATCAGCCGCCCGCCCGCACAGCTGCTTTAGCGCCTCAGTAATTTTGGGGGGGGCAAGCTGCCCCCTCGCCCCCCCCCCCCCCCCCCCCCCGTTCCGGCGCCACTGGTCATGGAGAATGGCTGCGGGAATTGAGCGGTGGCTCCATGTTTTCTTTGTATGGGATTTCAGTTGTAGGCTGAGACATGCCCTGAAAACGGTTGTGACATTCCTGCATTTGTAACTCCCTATTCTCTTCAATCACCTTAAATAGCCTGCTATAATGCTTCACTGTTCCTGCATCCATGCTGTTTCTGTCCCTGCTTCCCAACCTCCTCTGTCCCTGATGTCTCTGTCCCTAGCATCCCCGCCATCTCTGTCCCTGCCTTCTCTGTCCCTGCGTCTCTGTCCCTTCGTCTTAATCCTGTGTATGTCCCTGTGTCCCTGCAGTCTCTGTCCCTCTGTCCCCACCATCTCTGTCCCTGCGTCCACGCCATCTCTGTGCCTGCATCACCGCCATCTCTGTCCCTGCATCGCCGCCGCCTCAGTCCCCGCCGTCTCTGTCCCTGTAGGGACAAAGACAAAATATAGCATAATGTGAATTTTGTCTCAATCCGTGTGAATTTTGGCTTATTTCATGTGGCATAATTTGAATTGTGGCTCAATCCAGGTGGCATAATGTGAATTTTGGCTCAGTCCATGTGGCATAATGTGTAAGGGGCACTGGTACTAGATAGTACAAGGGATCCTACATTATGCACCTTAATGCGTATATGATGTGGTACACTACACTTAAGACTTACAGATGCACTGTATGTGAACACCCACCACAATACAATGTATGGAGTATAAAGTAATATTTTCCTGAAATTTTTTTCAGGAGTAAAATTCGAAACTGGGACCACCCATTACCAACTTTCGAGTTTTGCCTATGATTCTACTGACTCTTGTTATGTTTTGTGGGGAATATTATCCCAAATGCAGTGAAATGCATCTTCCAGTTCCTAAAGTTATATGAAGGTAGATCCATTTGTCTAATCCTCCATTCCTTTATTTTGGGCTGATATCTTCATATTCCTACCATTTGCAGTGTGTAAATGAAACCATAATTCATCTTGACTCATTTGAAATCATTTCCTGTCCAATTATTTTGTTCCTGAGCAAAATGGTGCATTTCACTCTGTTTGCCATAGATAGCTATGGTGTACAGACAGGCCTTCAGCTTCTGTAGCCCATTCATGGAATATGCAGCATACTCTTCACTTAGAGGCTGGAATTTAATGCATGGTTGCCCATCTATGGGACTAAAAAAGTCTGCCCACTCTCTGTTCGAATATCCAATAGCAGTTCATGACCACTGACCTTTTTGCTCAGACACAGGTATTTGAAGTACAAGGAAAAAAAGAGCGCTTGTATATGTATGTGCAAAGTTAAAATGTAAAAAGTAATATGTAGCATGCCATTAAAAGCCGGTCAGCGGCTCAGCACGGAAAACACGCTGAGCCACTGACCGGAAGCGACAACCCAAAATTCCGGTATCGAGTGAGCACTCCAGCACGGGCAGTGCCAGATTAAGGTCTAAATGGGCCTGGAGCTGAAAATGATCAAGGGCCTTTTATGTGCAATAATAGGGGTTGTGGCCAGCACCAAATAATGTGGGTGGCATGACCTGTGTTCTTGTTGGGTGGTCTGCTCATGGGTGTGTCACTATTTGTGTAAATACTTTCAACTAATTATATATTACAAATTCTGACACTGACAGGATGCAGGGAGATATATTGCCGGGTGCCCTCCAAAGGTGCACCCGCAGGATGCCGATGTCCTAAGATACTTACGGGGTGAGGCGGCATTCCAGTCTTAAAAAATACTGAAAACCAAAACTTGGTAGACAACATTTCAGCACCTTTTATGTGGTCACCTAAGTTTACCACACCATATACCCCTTATACAAATCAGGCAACACAATAGTAACCCCCTTATACTGTACTTGCCTCTTACACATTATGCCACATGGAATGAGCCAAAATTCACACTGACTGAGTCAAATTTTACGTTATGCCACACAGATTAAGGCAAATTTTACATGTTGCCACATGAATTGAACCAAAATACACACTATACCAAATGGATTGAACCAAAATTCACAATATGCTTTTCAAACAGGGACTTTGCACACCAAAGGCGCGCATTAAAAATGTAACCAGAATTTAGAAGAACTGGGGGACAGCCGCCGCCAGGCAGAAGTGACAGCCATTGACAGCTGAGCAGAGAACGGGAGGGCTGCCCGGCTGTACTCTGAGCACCGCAGGTCCCGGCTATTTGAAATAATACCACTTTTGCACCAGAAAATGCAGGGACTTACCCGGGAATATGGTCCCAGGATCCTGCAGGGACATTCCCAGGTTGGCCCCTTTTACACCAGCCTGGTTCCTGCATTTTCTGGTGTGAAGGGGAGATAAATCCACCCCTCCCCCCTTTAACTGGCTATATAATTTCACAGAATATATCTTCGGAACCAACAGACCCATTTACATGAGACCAGTATCATATTGAAGAACTTTGATTTTGGTCCCATAAAACTGGGCCATTTGGTTCCAGAGAAATCTGCCCGCAACAAACATGAACAGCCATGAAATTACATTTCAGAAATAAAAAAATCTGTTTACCCGCAATATACTGTATCTGGAACCAATTAATCCATATGAACCAGCCTGGTATCAGATTGAAGGCCCAGCAATTTGGATTCTAATTAGATCAACTTCGAGCTTCTGTGATGCCAGGGGCGGGAACTGGCAGCCATCGGAACTGGGAGGGGGTCCGGAATTAGAGGGTCCCATGTTATCCTATGGGGAAAATGTTCCAAACATTACTGCTTTGCCCGGCAGTATCTCCGGACCTATTTGGACAGTGGGCCTGGAGCTGTAACTCCATCAGGCCCATTGTTAATCCGGCCCTGTCCCTGACTGTTACCTTCCTTTAACAGTTTTCTTATCACCGCGGTGGGCTCCCCGTGCTCAGGGACGGATTAACAATTACAATTTATACTTATCCTCACAAGAGGGGGCCAATCTCAAACATACCTAATACCTGTCTCCCTTCCTGTGCAACAGATCAACAAACCCCTGTTCACGGATTAACAATGGGCCTGATGGAGCTACCGCTCCAGGCCCATTCTCCAAATAGGCCCATTTTGTAGCTGAGGGCCAGGGCTTTCCAACGAGCCCGGCC
This sequence comes from Crinia signifera, assembly GCF_055691185.1. Taxonomy (NCBI): domain Eukaryota; kingdom Metazoa; phylum Chordata; class Amphibia; order Anura; family Myobatrachidae; genus Crinia; species Crinia signifera. Next base: position 262,576,439 of record NC_139218.1, read on the forward strand.
ACGCGTCGCTAGCCCCCCAGACAGAGCCGGCCCTAGCCTAAATGACGCCCTAGGCAAGATTTTGGCTGTTGCCCCCTAGCACCGCAACTAGTTCCGCCTCTGACCCTGCTCCCCTTTCCCAGCACCATCAATGCTCATCAGAGCAGTCATCATTTTGGTGCTCCTACCCGCAATATTTTAAATAGAAACAGTGCACACATTCGGTGCGCAGCCCAAACAGGGGTGTGTTCTTGCTGGGAAGGGGCATGGCCACAAAATAGTACCCCAATTCAAATTATGCCACACAGTAGTGCAACTTTATTCACATTATATATTTCGATGGTCTCCCTTATTCACGTTACATCACACAGTAGTACCACTTTACCTTATGTACATTACTCCTCACATTATTCACATTATACCCTTAGAAAAAAATCCTGAGAAAATATTGTATTTTAAGCACCTCCATGGCCACACTGCAACCCAGCACAAAGCAGTGTGTGCTGGACAGAGAAGAAGAGCTGCTGCTGTCACTGAAGGGGAGGAGGTCCGGTGCCCCCACTGGGCCCTTCCATCAGACTTTGGCCTGGGTAATTTGTACCCCCTACCCCTTTCTCTCAGCACCCCTGATAATACCACTCAGTAATGCCCCTTACACAGGAAACACATTATTAATGTCCTTATAAACATAATGCCCCTTACACATTATGCCAACCTTTATTAATGCCCTTCATACACATCAAGGGCGTAACTACCATAGGTGCAGGGGGTGCAGCTGCTATGGGGCCCAGAGCTGAGAGGGGCCCACTTTGCCTGTCAAAGTGTCATGTGCTATATACATTTTTCAGCATTATGTGATGGATAGGGGCCCTTACAAACTTTTGCTATGGGGCCCACATGTATCAAGTTACGCTACTGATACACATAATGACACACATAATGCCTGTTACACATATGTCGCACATTATTAATGCATTTATACATGACACACATAATGCCCCTTACACAACCAACCCTCTCGCTAACACTGTGACCTCTGCCTCTGCTTAGATACAGAGGTTTCCTCATACATCTTGCCTCAATAGGCCGTGCAGCTCCTGGCTAGTTCTGCTAACGTTGGGTGCCTTTTTTGATAAAAAATTGTCTTATTCGCATTGTTATGTGACCAGGACACACAAGGAGCTTCCGATGATTAAAATATAAATTATATGCAACATGCCTATATTATGTGTGCGACTGTGGCTAAACCTGCATACGGAATGCTATGTTACAGTGATTTTCATGAATACACTATTTCATTAGCAGATACAGCCTCACTCACACACAGAATATAGGCATGCTGCATATCATTTTAATCAGCAGAAGCTGCTGATGCCCCTAGGCAGTTGCCTAGTTTGCCTATGCCTAGGGCCGGCTCTGCCCCCAGAACCGGAGATACCGCCAGGCAAAGCTGGAACGTTTTCCCCATAGGATAACATAGGACCCGCTAATTAGGACCCCCACATAGTTCCAACGGCATCACAGAAGCTAAAGGTTGATCGCAGTCTAACACAAATCGCTGGGCCTTCAATCTGATACCAGGCTGGTCCATATGGGTTAATTGGTTCTAGAGATATTGAGGGTAAGCAGATTTTTTCTTTTCTGAAATGAAATTTTATGGCTGTTCATGTTGTTTGAGGACAGATTTCTCTGGAACCAAACGGCCCAGTTTCACAGGACCAAAATCATTTGAAAATCATTTGAAGCCCACATGTAAATGGGTCAGTTGGTTCCGAAGATATAGCTGGTTGTTTAAAGGGAGGGGGGGTAGTTTTCTCTCCTCCTCATACCAGAAAATGAAGGGACTAGACTGGTGTAAACGGGGCCAGCCTGGGTAAATCCCTGCATTTTCTGGTGTGAAAAGGGTATTATTTCAAATAGCCGGGAACTGCATTGCTTTGAATACAGCCGGTCAGCCCCGGTTCTCTGCCCGGCTGTCAATGGCTGTCATTTCTGCCCGGCGGTGGCTGTCCCCCAGTTACTGCAAGCATGTATTCCCCCTTGGCAATGAGCATGAAATCCCACATGGCAATGAGCATGGAACCCCTGGCAATGAGCATGGAACCCCTGGCAATGAGCATATAGGTAAGCAGCACTTATGTAGCATAATTTTTGGTACTTGTTTCCTAGCACGGTGCCCCCGATTTCCATCGCAGACCATTGCATTGCATGCAATATAGCGGCATGCGAAGCATGCGATGCGATGCAATGCGATGCAATGCGATTTTTAATTGTACAAGCACCCATTAGGGTGCTTACAATGTTAAATGCACCCCCATTGTCAACGCCACCCCCACTACCAACGCCAACCCAAAGTGTAGCGAGCCTGCGAGGGGCGACGGTACGCGTCCTCCGACCTTTTCATACCCCCACTATCCACGTCGACGTGGAGTTGATTTTAGATAGTGTGGCGAGTGCGAATCGTGGCTAGGGGACGCGGATTACTTAACATGCATTCCGCTGCGCTCGCCACGCTTCGGGCTCGGTGACTCGCTGCGCTTGCCAAACTATCTAAAATCAACTCCACGCTGACATGCATAGTGGAGGTATGGAAAAGGTCGGAGGACGCGTAACGCCACCCCTTGCGGGCTCGGTGCGCTCGCCACGCTTCGGGTTGCCGTTGATAGTGGGGGTGGCATGGACAATTGGGGTGTATTTAACATTGTAAGCATCCATCAGGGTTGTACAATTAAAAATTGCATCGCATGCCAGCAAATGGCATGCGATGCTATGCGATAGTAAATTGTACATTCAGGGTCATTTTCCCGAATATCGCATCGCATATCATCGCATACCTTATGGCATGGAATGCATTGGGCGCCGTGCTAGGAAACAAGTACCTAATTTTTAATAGGCATTATGGTGTTTGGCATAATACATAATGGACATTATGGTGTGTGGTTTAACATGTAATGGGCATTATGGTGTAATTTTTAATGCAAGCCTTTGGCGCGCCATGCCCCTGTTTATGAAGCATATTGTGCATTATTGCTCAATCTGTTTTGTATAGTGTGAATTTTGGCTCAATCCATGTGGCAAAATGTGAATTTTGCCTTAATCTGTGTGGCATAATGTGAATTTTGACTCAATCCGTGTGCCATAGTGTGAATTTTGGCTCAGTCGGTGTGAATTTTGTCTCATTCCATGTGGCATAATGTGTAATAAGTAGAATATAAGGGGGTTACTTTTGTGTTGCATGATTTGTATAAGGGGTATATGGTGTGGTAAACTTAGGTGACCAGATAAAAGGTGCTGAAATGTTGTCTACCAAGTTTTGGCTTTCAGTGTTTATTTTTATGAAAGGAGTGCCGCCTCATCCCGCAAGTATTTTAGAACATAGGCATTATGCGGGTGCACCTTTGGAGGGCAACCGCCAATATATCTCCCTGCATTTTTCCTATGCCAGCCCCCTGCCTTTTCAGGCATATATAATTAGTTGAAAGTATTTACACAAACAGAGACACACCCATGGGCAGACCACATAAACACTGGTCACGCCTCCCACACTATTAGGTGCTGGCCACAACCCGTATTATTGCGCATAATAGGCCCTTGATAATTTTCAGCTCCAGGCCCATTTAGACCTTAATCTAGCACTGGTCAGGGACCGTGCCTCCAAGCATAAATACTTTCAGTGACAATCGGACAAACCTCAATAACATTTCGGCCACGGCAACTCACCTAACCCCACAAAATACTCTAAAAGAGTTGTAAACATTTTCATTCAAGGTGATATGTTTTTTGGATGTTTTAAATATTTCTCTTTTAATTCTTTTTAACCCCTTCAGTGGTGGGGTTTTTTTTTTGGGAGCGCTCCCCACTGGGCGAGTTTTTTATGGGGAGCGCTCCCTTTAAAAAAAAAAACACCACTACCCCCCTGGGTCCGGGCAGCGCCGCTGAACTGTCAATCAGCGGCTGCCCGGACCTGCGCCCCCCCGTGCCGCATCGCTGTCCCCGGCAGCTGGCTTGTCATAAGCCGGCGCCGGGGACTTCTATTGAACACCCGGAGGGGAGGGGGGAGGAGGAGGCGACGCCGCAGAGGGGAGGGAGCCGGGCAGCGCGACGCTGCCTGAGATCAGAGTGAACTCAGCAGCGCTGCCCAGCTCCAAACAGTGGCAATCCCGAGAATTTTCCGGGCTTGCCAGACTGGGCACTGAGGCACAGCCCGGAAAATTCTCGGGATTGCCACTGAAGAGGTTAATGGCATGCTACATGTTACTTTTTACATTTTAACTTTTCACATACATAAACAAGCGCTATTTTTGTTTGTACTTGAATTATCTATATCCACATTGAGCTGCTCACCAAGCGCAGTATATACTCTTTTTCTCCCATACAGAGACAGGTATTTGTCTGCAGGTCCAGTGTATATAGCTGTCCCAGAGCTGGATCAAGGTTTCAGGGGGCCCTTGGTACTTATGAGAAGGGGGGTACTTATGACTAAGGACTAAATAACAACACACAAACATACTGTAGTATACATTCCTCGTAACACAAACTCCATACATATACACAGCATACATACATACATACATACGGAATCGGTACATCTGTCAGAATGAACTTAGGTCTACAGTCATTAGGTCGACCCCACTAGGTCGACTGGCAGGAAGGTCGACCTGACTTTAGGTCGACATGGGCCAAGGTCGACATGACTTAAAGGTCGACACGAGGAAGGTCGACTGGTCATAAGGTCGACATGGGTATTTCACTGTTTTTTTTATCCGGATGTCGACACAGTCGACATGGACACAGTTGGCAATGAGAATCGGACCCTCGCATCGCTCGCTTCGCTCGCAATGCTTCGGGCACGGTGGCTCGCTTCGCTCGCCACAGCTTTAATAACCTCCTCCACGCCCTAGTGGATGGTAGGGCATGAAATACCGCCTGTCGGCACATGTCGGCTCAAAAAACAGTGAAAAACCCCATGTCGACCTTACGACCAGTCGACCTTCCTCATGTCGACCTTTATGCAAATTCGACCTTAAGTCATGTCGACCTTGGCCCATGTCGACCTTAAGTCAGGTCGATCTTCCTGCCAGCCGACCTAGTGCGGTCGACCTAATGACTGTAGACCTAAGTTCATTCTAATAGATGACCGCATCCCATACATACATACATACATACATACATACATACATACATACATTGTATTGATCCCCAAATGGTGAAAGAGATAGCACTCACCAGACTTCGTGGAGATGGTTCATGTTTTAAATGATTTATTCAGAAAATTGCTGCTGCTGCCGACGTTTCGGTCCAACATTAACCTTTCTCAAGGCTGAAAATGTGTAGAAATACCAGGAAACAGGAGACACAATAGGCAACAGGAACATGTGCACTTACTGTGCAATGCCTGCCTAACAAAACAACCCTTATGGTCAGTAGGAAAGCAGGAGGAGTGTAGTAGAGACATAGGGCCTTATTCTAGTTCACTCTTTCTGACAAAATCCTTCTTAGATGGACAAAACCATGTGCACTGCAGGGGGGCAGATGCAACGTGTGCAGAGAGAATTAGATTTGGGTGAGTTATTTTGTTTCTTTGCAGGGTAAATACTGACTGCTTTATTTTTACACTGCAATATAGATCTCACTTTGAAGTAAAACCCCACCCAAATCTAATTCTATCTGCACTAGTAACATCTACCCCACCTGCAGTGCACATGTTTTGTGAATCTAAGAAGGATTTTGTTGAAAGAGTAAACTAAAATAACCCCCATAGTGAACAACGGAGAATTGACTCAAGTATGGTCAGTAAGAAAGCAGGAGGAGTGTAGTGGAGACATAGGGCCTGATTCAGATCAGTTCGGTACTGCGTGCATTCGCACACAGTACCGATGTTGTGCATCTGCGCATGCGCAGGCGGGTATCTGCGCATGTGCAGGCTTATGGTGCGTGCACCCACAGTGACCTTTCGAGTCGCCGGGTGCACGCACCCATGCCGGCGTGGTGGGGGGGGCGCCGGGCTGCCATTATTACCATATGGGAACGCCCAGCGTTCCATGGGCGTTCCCATGAGAACGCTGGGCGTTCTCATGGTAATGAGGCAGTGACGTGGGTGTGGGGGGCGGGTAGTTGACATCACCGGATGTCAGCTGCCCGGCCGTATCCACGCCAGCGTGCACGCATATATACGCAACTGAAAAGTCACTTATATATGCGTGCACGCTAAACATCATTCGATGGTCGGTGACCATCGAAAGATGTGGGTGGTTACCCGAGCCATGCGAATGGATGTTTATGCAAAACATCCATTCTCAGCTGTTCAGGCGAAGCCGCACTTTGAAGGGGCGGCAGGGGGGCGGTCGTTCGCCGGGCAGGGTTTGGTGGACTCACAAGGCTGCAAATTCACGGGCACCCCCCGCGCCCCCTTTCCACTATTCGCGAATCCCTCCCGCGATTCGCGCCCCCCCCCCCGAGCCCCACTCCCACGATTCATGGACCCCCCACGCCCCCCTCTACCGCGATTCACCACCCCTCCCGTGATTCACGGCCCCCCCAGTGCCCCCCCTCCCGCGATTCGCTAGCGCCCCTCCTGCGATTTGCGGACCCCCACTCCCCCCTCCCGTGATTCTACCCCCCCTGTGCCCCCCTCCCTTGATTCACGGCACCCCCAGCGCTCCTCCCGCGATTCACGGCACCCCGCGCCCCTCCCGCGATTCACGCTACCCTCGCGCCCCCTCCCGCGATTCAATGACCACCACAACCCCCCTCCCGCAATTTGGGAACCCCTCTTCCCGCAATCCACGCCCCCCCCCCCCACACACACACGCGATTTGCGGACCCCCGCACCCTCCCACAATTCGTTGACTCCTGTGCCCCCCCTCCCGCAATTTGCAGACCCCCCTGACCCCCTTCCGTCAATTCCACCCCCCAGCGGACCCCCGCGACCCCACTCCTGCATTTCACGTACCCCCGTGAGAATGGGGATCCTGTACCGCCACAAGCAGGTGCCGCCCCTAGGTGGGAAATCCGTCCCTGGCTGCTGCGCTGCAGGTTCCCCCACTGCCAGAAGTGTCCCCACGGTCCTCTGCACCAGCGCCACAACTTTTATCAATGTCTTGCCCACATAACACTATTATACAGCCTCCTGCTCTCATGCACCCTCACTCCCTCCCAGTGGGAGGAGCCGCTCACCCACTGCCTGGAGCTGCATACTGTCCCCCACCCTCCTCCAGTTCTAGGGGTGCCCATCGACCATCAATGATTTCAAATCGTCGATGGTTTATGTCCGATGTTTAATACTTTTGCCATCGAGATGGGAGGACCAGATGGTTTCCCTACATCGATGGCAAAGGAGAACCGATCAAGTTTCAAAAAATGTTATTGTGCCGGGACACGGAGCATAGCTCTGCCCCCCCCACACCCGATAGTCCCACCACTGAGTTCTGATTGTTCCACGGCCTATTCAGTCAGATATAATGGATGACCATCGATAGCTACAACAATCGATGGTTATCCAAGTAATATTTTACTACTATTGATGGCAGGGTGCAAAATCGCCATCAATGCCAACCATCGATGGCGTCTGCCCCATTGCCCATCCCTATGCAACAGGCAAAAACATTTACTACCCCTCATGCCCACACACCTCTATCACTGCCCTGCTTCCTGTTCTCCTGCCCCGTAACTTCCGCCAGTGGGGACCCGCTCACCCTGTGTTGCCCACATTCCCCTATCATGCTTTACCACCCAGCCTCCTGCTCTCATGCTCATCAATACCCAGCTTCCTGCTCTCCTGAACCGTAACTTCCACCACTAGGAAGTCGCTGACGCTGTGTTGCCCACATACCCCTATCATGCCTCATAGACGAGCCTCCTGCTCTCATGCACCCTAACTCCCACCCAGTAGGAGGAGACACTGACTCGGGGCCACCGTCCTGTACTCCTGTGCTGCCACGCTGGACCCTCACCCACTGGCAGAAGCTGCACAGTGTCCCCCACCCTCCTCTTTAGTCACCCTTATGCCCACACACCCCTATCACTACCCAGCCTCCTGTTTTCCTGTGTCGTGACCTCTGCCAGTGGGGAGCCGCTGACTCAAAAACACCCTACTATACTATTGCACACACACCTAAACAACACGCACACACCCCCCCCCCCACACACCCACAAATGTCACTGTACCATCCACAAGATCAATGTACATCTTACTTTGTCACCGCTTTTTAATTAAACAAAACAATACACACCCCTTCCACATCATATGCTCTCTATTTAACACATTTCACCTATAACTCAAGTTGCAATACAGGCATCTTTCATACAATTCTAACCATATTTCTCACAATACAAACGTTCACAAATTAAGGGGGCGCATGGTCTGAAGGGGGCGACGGTGTGAAGAGCGCTCGTAGGGTGCGATGAATCACCTAGTAATAATTAATTTGCTTACAATTGAAGTTGAATCGGCTTTAATACCCAGCAAATAGTCATTAACTGGTATCACTCTGGTTAGCAGATAAACGGATAGCAATTTGTGCTTCGCTTTGAATCACATTCACTTTATCCCATGCTAATAATAGCCCATAATATGTAGCACTCAGGTTTGCAGGTTAGCAGGGAGCAAAGGCTGATTGGCTTTAAATCAACAGTTTCTTTATCCAGCACTAGTTATAGATCCTATAGCACTTAAGCAAGTGTCACTAAGGGGGTTATTCTAGTCCATTCTTTCTGACAAAATCCTTCTTAGATGGACAAAACCATGTGCACTGCGGGTGGGGCAGATGTAACTTGTGCAGAGAGAATTAGATTTGGGTGAGGTTTTTCTTCAAAGTGAGATCTATATTGAAGTCTAAAATCATGCAGTCAGTATTTTCCCTGCACAGAAACAAAATAACTCACCCAAATCTAATTCTCTCTGCACATGTTACATCTGCCCCCCTGCAGTGCACATGGTTTTGTCCATCTAAGAAGGATTTTGTCAACAAGAATGAACTAGAATAAACCCCTAAGTGAGTTTCTGTGGGCCCGGCTTGAAGTCTTGAGGGCTCTCCGGACTGTAACTTGCTAGTTGTACTTGTACTAGCTGATTTTATGTATTGCTTGTGCATAAATGGAGACAGTGTGAGAACCAGAATATAGAGGTTGGCTTGACCCAGAGCAGGGGTGTGGAATCTAACACATCAGGGGTACCCCCCAGGAGGTATGGACTTTAGCGGCACCTGACGTGCAGGTCGCGGGCCCCTGTTCAGGCTCTTTATCTGGAATGGCACTGAGGTGATCTATATAAGTTCTGCAATTGCTAATAACTGGTTGCTGAAGAATAATCAGAGTACAGGCGATTGCAGCTGAAGATTGATGAGATATTTCCAGAAGAATAACCAGAGTGACAGGGCTAGAGATGAAGACTTGAAGAAATATAGTTTCAGAGGATAAACCAGACTCAGTGGAGTGGAGCTGAAGACTTAAGAAATGTAATTCCAGTGAGTAATGGCTGATTGGCTGACTGGAATTGGTCACTGTTGTCATGTGACCCGGCAAGATGGCAGCACTCAGCCGAATTACACATATCTGCAGTGCCGGCCGACGTTGAGGTAACCAGATGCAGAAACCTGCAAATAAATCATGTGCCCATTCGCTGGGCAAACCTAGAACAGCAATGCCTGCCGTATCATCTGAAGCATCTGAACCGCTGAATCGTGACAGCAAGCAGGTAACAAATGCTGACTGGCTTTGAATTACAGTCATTTTATCCAGATTTAGCAAATGGACCCTAATGGGCCCTACACACATGCCGATGTGTGCAGGGCTACCTAGCTATGCTAGGTCGGGCTGTGCTGCGCCGCTATCGCCTAGCACACAGAGCTGACAGCCCACACACAGAGCGAGCTGTCAGCTCTGTGTGCTAAGCGAGCGGACAGCGCCAGTGTTCTCCGGTGGGAGAACACTGCCGATGCCGAGATTGATGGACACTGTCCATCAATCTCGGCCAGCGATAAAGACGCGCTGGGATGCGCACTGCTGCCGATATAGCCCCCACACATACACCGATGTGAGGGCATTTGCTAAGCGACTTTGCAAAACTAAGCAAAATCGCTTAGAAAATGCCTTAATATCGGCATGTGTGTAGGCCGTATTAGAATGTAACACTCAGATGAGCAAGTAGGCAGGTAACAAATTCTTGTAGGCTTAAAATCAAGTCACTTAATCCAGAACTGAGCAAGCAACTTTGGGACCCATTCCCCTTTTCTAGGAAAGGTTATTGAGAAAGTGGTTACAACTCAACTAGAGACTCACCTGTTAACCCATGATATTTATGATCCATTCCAGTCAGGATTTAGGAGAAGACATAGCACAGAAACAGCTCTGGTATGAGAATGCTCAATGATCTTCTAAATGCAAGGGATAGAGGAGACTGTTCAATCCTAATCATTCTGGACCTCTCTGCAGCATTTGACTCCGTTAACCATGGGATTCTAATTGAGCGCCTGAAGAATTTCTGTGGTCTGAGTGGCACAGTCCTTAGCTGGTTCAAATCATTTCTCGCTGGCAGGTCACAGAGAGTTTCATCGGGAGTATACTCTTCGCCACCAGTGCTGTTCTCTTGTGGTGTCCCACAGGGTTCTATACTATCTCCCATGCTTTTAGCAGTATACATGCTCCCACTTGGTGACATAATCAGACGTCATGGCCTGGTCTACCACTGCTATGCAGATGATACACAACTGTACCTGTCCTTTGCTCCAGGCACCGATAACACAATAACAACCTTAAATGGCTGCCTAGCTGAGCTCCAGGAGTGGATGAGTGTCAGTTGGCTGAGACTGAACTCAGATAAATCACATAACAAGACAACAGCATAGCTAACTGACAGGTCTAAGCTGGGGGGCACAGCACTAAAAAAAACCTTGAATCATGTGCAGAATCTTGGTGTTGTCCTGGATAGTGGTCTGACACTTAAACATCAGGGGCCTTATTTTGGTTCATTCTTTCTGACAAAATCCTTCTTAGATGGGCAAAACCATGTGCACTGCAGGTGGGGCAGGTGTTACTCGTGCAGAGAGAATTAGATTTGGGTGGGGTTTTACTTCAAAGTGAGATCTATATTGCAGTGTAAAAATAAAGCAGTCAGTATTTTCCCTGCATAGAAACAAAATTACTCACCCAAATCTAATTCTCTCTGCACATGTTACATCTGCCCCCCCTGCAGTGCACATGGTTTTGTCCATCTAAGAAGGATTTTGTCAGAAAGAATGAACCAAAATAAGGCCCCAGGTGTCAGCCACAATCAAATCCTTATTATATCATCTAAGGAATATAGCCAGAATCAAGCACTTATTCCCTCAGAAGACCTGCCTAAAGTCATACATGCACTTATATCGTCACACCTAGACTACTGCAATGCTCTCTACCTGGGTCTCCCATCAAAAGAATTGCATCGCTTGCAGCTGGTACAAAAGGCAGCCGCCGGACTATTAACTAACCAGCCCCGCTCCTGCCACATAACTCCCATTCTCTACTCCCTTCACTGACTACCTGTAAAATGGCGATTTGTTTTCAAGATTGGCTTACTCACGTTCAAGGCCCTACATGACTAAGGCCCAAGGTACCTGCAGCAGCTGCTGATTCCTTATGCTCCGACTCGATTACTACGATCCGCTAAAGAAGGACTACTAACAGTACCCAGAATCTCCCTGAATTCAACTGGGGGTCGAGGCGAGCTTTCAACTTTGTTGCTCCAACTCTATGGAACTCTCTTCCACGCACAGTGAGAGAAGCCTCACTGTAGAACCCTTTAAAAATAGACTTAAGACGTACCTATTTACTCAAGCATTTTACTGATATCTACTGTTAAGCTTGTTTTGTATTCTGAGCTGTAAAAACAATGGTAAAGCACTTTGAGTCCTATTGGGAGAAAAGTGCTATATAAGTATCATTATTATTATTATAAACAGTTGGGAGGGGTGTACACAGGTCTTTCCACTGAAACTTGACATCCTGCCACACTAGTTGACAGGCAGAGCCGGCCTTAGGCATAGGCAAACTAGGCAATTGCCTAGGGCATTTGGAATGCCTAGGGGCATCAGCAGCTTCTGCTGATTAAAATGATATGCAGCATGCCTATATTCTGTGTGTGACTGAGGCTGAATCTGCATATGAAATAGTGTATTCATGGAAATCCCTGTAACATAGCATTCCGTATGCAGGTACAGCCAGAGTCGCACACAGAATATAGGCATGCCGCAAATCATTTTAATAATTGGAAGCTCCTTGTGTGTGCTGGTCATAACAATGCAAATAAGATGAATTTTCAACAAAAAAGGCACCCAACGTTAGCAGAACTGGCAGGAGCTGCATGGCCTATTGAGGCAAGATGTATGAGGAAACATCTGTATCCAAGCAGAGGCAGAGGTCACAGTGTTAGCGGGTGTGCGAGTGCTATCTGCGGGTGGGTTGCTTGTGCAATAGTTTTCGGCATATGTGTAAGGGGCATTATGTGTGTCATGTATAAATGTATTAATAATGTGCGACATATGTGTAACAGGCATTATGTGTGTCATGTGTATAAGCGCATTAATAATATGCAACATATGTGTAAGGGGCATTATGTGTGTCATGTGTATAAGTTCATTAATAATGTGCAACATATGTGTAATGGGCATTATGTGTGTCATGTGTATAAGGGCATTAATAAATGTGCAACATATGTGTAAGGGGCATTATGTGTGTCATTATGTGTATGAAGGGCATTAATAAAGGTTGGCTTAATGTGTAAGGGGCATTATGGTTATAAGGACATTAATAATGTGTGTCATGTGTAAGGGGCATTACTGTGTGGTATTATCAGGGGTACAGAGAGAAAGGGGTAGGAGTACAAATTACCCAAGCCAAAGTCTCCCCTTAAGCAGCAGCAGCAGCTGCAGCTCTTCTCCTTTGTCCAGCACACACTGCTTTGTGCTGGGTTGCAGTGTGGCCATGGGGGTGCTTAAAATATAATATTTTCTCAGGATTTTTTTCTAAGGGTATAATGTGAATAATGTACATAAAGTAAAGTGGTACTACTGTGTGATGTAATGTGAATAAGGGACACCATCGCAAGATATAATGTGAATAAAGTTGCACTACTGTGTGGCATAATTTGAATTGGGGGTACTATTGTGTGGCCATGCCCCTTCCCAGCAAGAACACACCCCTGTTTGGGCTAAGCACTGAATGTGTGCACTGTTTCTATTTAAAATATTGCGGGTAGGGGCACCAAAATGATGACTGCTATGATGAGGGTTGATGGTGCTGGGAAAGGGGAGCAGGGTCAGAGGCGGAACTAGTTGCGGTGCTAGGGGGCACCAGCCAAAATCTTGCCTAGGGCGTCATTTAGGCTAGGGCCGGCTCTGTTGACAGGGACAACAAAAACTAGACAAAGTGGTGCTGCTAGTGCACCGGGGTCCACATAGTGGTGCTGCTAGTGCATTGGGGTCCACACAGTGGTGCTGCTAGGGCACAGGGATTCACACTAAGTGAAAAATGTAACAATTGAATCTGCAGTCTTCTTGTTTCCAATAAATTATGCTATCCTTAATACTGTGGGAATACAGATGCTGATCTCCTTAAATTCAGATGTATCCCAGCGGAATATATATATATATATATATATACACTCACACACAATATATAGCGAGCAGCACTCCCACTCCAAACAATCAGCCGGGTGCCTTCCAGGTATCCCAGCAAGGGGACCCACAAATAAGTTCCACAGGTAAGGCGGCACTCGACAGTCTTTATGTCGTCATCAACGTTTCAAGATTTTTTATTTCTTATCTCTTCTTCAGGATATATATATATATATATATATATATATATATATTGTTTTCCAGTACAAATGCTGCTGTACTGAATTCAATTGTAAGAAAGAAGTTTTGGTAATTCTTTGCGCTGATATCCGGGAGCAGCTAGTATTGGCGAAGGATGGTTCACCAACCTTCCAAACACATAGGATACAACAATAACATGTGTCAATACTTCTAGCGCTTCCTGAAATAAACTTACACTATATATAGGCTTAAATAGTCCTCAATAGTGTCCTCAATTATTGTAGAGGTGGTTCTTTAATTGGACCAGCCAAGTGCAACTCAACAGGAAGGGTCCATACTCTCCAATTGATAACAGATAATGAAGGTTTTTTAATTTCTGTATGGTCTAAAACAGAAAAGAAAATAGTGCAACACCTTTTTTCAAAAGGGGATAACAATTTATTATGCACTCACAATTTCCAGGTAAAAACAAGCATATAGTCACCAGCCGGTGACAGCGTAAGGGAGGTAACACCCAGACCTATTCTTCACCGATCATCAGGCTCCGGAAACCTCTCTCATCGGGATAACAGTGAATGGTGTACATTCCAAAATCCTCCAGTCAGTATACAAGGGTGATTCTCCTAGCCACGGGAACACCTGCTTAATGCATTTCGGACCTTTGGGTCCTTCATCAGAAGCATAGTGTTTCCCGTGGCTGGCATGATTTAAATAGCAGAAAAGGGCGCCAAAAAGAGCCTTACGCTCCAAGACGCCCATGCAGGAAGCGGAAGTGACCGATGCTATGTTCGGGAATGGAACGCACGTCTTCTGCGTTCCACCCGATGTTGGTTTGTATTCAAAAGGGCCGGGACATCACATCCGGCCCGTTGTGTGCAGACGGAGGTTGGACACGCATTTCCTGCGTTCCACCTGATATTTGTTTGCGTTCCAATTGCACATTGCCCGTTATCTGTAAATCATTTACATTTGTACCAGAAAATTCATATTAGACTGAAACATCTTTCTTTGTATCGGTCATTGTCCTTTTCCTTCTTCAGACATCGGTTCTTTGCAGAATATTATAGTTCTGTGTCATTTTAAATTGTCCATATAAAAAAGAAGAGGGAAGGAGGGTGAAAAACGGGCTGAAAAACTGACCACTCAGTAGTGGTCTTTTATCTCCGATTTTAACCCTGATTTTAAGAAAGTGGAGGCTGTTTTCAAAAAGAATTGGTATCTGCTAAAAAGCGACCCAGTTATAGGTGCATCCTTACCATGCTATCCAGGCTTTATATATAGAAAGGCACCATCACTGAAAGACAAACTCGTGAAGAGCTGTCTCGACGTGATGCCGCGAACAAGTGATCGCACGAAAGGGTTCCACCGTTGTGGAATGTGCCTGATGTGTAGAACTACTAAGGGTATAAGCAAAACCAGAGAATTCACTTTTAATGGCACCAGTTTTAAAGTAAATGATTTTATTACATGTAATTAAAAAAATGTAATTGATTTTTTACAGTGTGACTGTGGCTTATTTTACGTGGGCAAGACAACTAGAAATTTGAAAACGCATTTAGCCGAACACGTGTATAATATAAGAAAAGGTTTAGAAACCCACACGGTTCCAGCGCACTTCAAGAAAGTCCACAATTCAAAAGAATGTTGTATTAAATCATTTGGTGGCCTTGAAGTAATTTTACCCACTTGGCGGAATAAAAATATTGAAACCCGTCTAGCCCAGTCTGAAATTAAATGGATTTTTAAACTTAATTTTTAACTTAATACCATGGTGCCAAATGGTCTTAATAGTGAATTCGAGATTAAATGGTTTTTATAAGTACTTTTTTAGTATTTTAAATGTAATTCCTGCTATTTATTTATAATTTTTTTTTAAATGTTAAAATGCTATGCTATAAATGTATTGTTATTTATTAGTATGATTGACAGCCCGTTTTTCACCCTCCTTCCCTCTTCTTTTTTATATGGACAATTTAAAATGACACGCAACTATAATATTCTGCAAAGAACCAATGTCTGAAGAAGGAAAAGGACAATGACCGATACAAAGAAAGATGTTTCAGTCTAATATGAATTTTCTGTTACAAATGTAAATGATTTACAGATAACGGGCAATGTGCAATACATATACGCATGAACCGGAAGTGACGTTCAGGCTACTGGAACGCAAACAAATATCAGGTGGAACGCAGGAAATGCGTGTCCAACCTCCGTCTGCACACAACGGGGCCGGAAGTGACGTCCCGGCCCTTTTGAATAAAAACCAACATCGGGTGGAACACAAAAGACATGCGTTCCATTCCCGAACATAGCATCGGTCACTTCCGCTTCCTGCATGGGCGTCTTAGAGCGTAAGGCTCTTTTTGGCGCCCTTTTCTGCTATTTAAATCATGCCAGCCACGGGAAACACTATGCTTCTGATGAAGGACCCAAAGGTCCGAAATGCATTAAGCAGGTGTTCCCGTGGCTAGGAGAATCACCCTTGTATACTGACTGGAGGATTTTGGAATGTACACCATTCACTGTTATCCCGATGAGAAAGGTTTCCGGAGCCTGATGATCGGTGAAGAATAGGTCTGGGTGTAACCTCCCCTACGCTGTCACCGGCTGGTGACTATATGCTTGTTTTTACCTGGAAATTGTGAGTGCATAATAAATTGTTATCCCCTTTTGAAAAAAGGTGTTGCACTATTTTCTTTTCTGTTTTAGACCATACAGAAATTAAAAAAACCTTCATTATCTGTTATCAATTGGAGAGTATGGACCCTTCCTGTTGAGTTGCACTCGGCTGGTCCAATTAAAGAACCACCTCTACAATAATTGAGGACACTATTGAGGACTATTTAAGTCTATATATAGTGTAAGTTTATTTCTGGAAGCGCTAGAAGTATTGACACCTGTTATTGTTGTATCCTGAATGGCAATTGTGACACAAGGATATTTCAACTGGTTTCTATGCTCCTTGCAGCTTTCTCAAGCCCTGTCATGGCAAAAGGCTATACAGTCGGCTGTAATGTATTGTATACTGTATGTAAAAAAAAATGGGGATTCCTATTTTTTTTTTAACATAAACTCTGGGTACTACATTTTCTAAGCCTGCTCCTGGTCCAGTGAGAACCCGTAAACTGGGGAAAGGAGTGGTTACTGTGTGTGCCCACAACAGGGCTCTATCCTGGCCACCAGGCACACTTGCCACTGCACAGTGGCACACTCTCACCTTTGATATCTGTGCAGACATCATCCACCACAGCGTTACCCACACTGTCCATTCAATTCCTCACTTCAGGGCTTCCGGCAGTCCAGTTGCTCTGTGATATCCCACAGTGATGTACTGACTGACAGACCATGTTGTTTGTGAGAGGGGGCGGTGAGGATATCTCCCATGAACGACTCAGCTTTTCCTGTTCTGCAGCCCCTGATTCGCTACTCACAGTGTATGACAGAGTGGCCCACTGCATGACAATGATCCTGACAGCACATGAAGCAGTTGACTGGTGGGATTTTTGCCATGCTGTGTCCCCCCTTGATCCTGGGCACGTACCAGTTATACCTCTTATTTTATTGGAGGGGGGGGGGGGGAGGTGGATGCTGTGAGAGGTTCACATTTGGACCTTGTTCAATTGTAGCCCTAATGTTGATGGTTGAGAAGGGGCCTCCATAACACTTCATGCTTCAGGGACCTAATACTGTAGGTCTGCCACTTATTACATCTGTAAGCATGAAACAGCAATCTGGGACATGGAAACATATCTGTATAAAACTTAACTGAGAGGGATCACCACTGACTAGTTCCACTTTTCAAGGCCCTGCCTCTAAGCTGGGCCCAAAGTCTTGTCTACCAAGTTTGCAAAATTGTTGATAACTGTGGGGGTTATTCTAGTTCATTCTTTCTGACAAAATCATTCTTAGATGGACAAAACCATGTGCACTGCGGGTGGGGCAGATGTAACTTGTGCAGAGAGAATTAGATTTGGGTGGGGTTTTTCTTCAAAGTGAGATCTATATTGCAGTGTAAAATAAAGCAGTCAGTATTTCCCCTGCACAGAAACAAAATTACTCACCCAAATCTAATTCTATCTGCACATGTTACATCTGCCCCCCTGCAGTGCACATGGTTTTGTCCATCTAAGAAGGATTTTGTCAGAAAGAATGAACTAGAATAAACCCCTATATGAGCTGGGTCTGGGGCCCACTAAGTCTCTGGACCCATAGCAAGTTACTTAACATGTAATAGAGCAGCAATTAATTACAACGTCACAATAAAATTAGGAAAATATATTGAATATCCAAAATAAGTTGCATTAAGTGATCGAAAGTCAGACACTAAATGGATGCAAAAACAAGTAGCATATTAAGTAAAATATCCAGTAGCTGTTTCATGCATGCATAACCATTGCCAGGATGACTAAACTACCCCAGTCACCAGCAATTACAGTAAGCAATTACCTCTGTGTGCTCAGCGGAACAATGGACAGTTAAAAGCTTCAGAGTAGTCTTTAAACGGTTGCATTATACGGTCTGCTGTTTTTAATGACAAAAAGAAATATTCTTTCGATTTTTGCAAGTAATGTGTCACTGTAGTAGTTGACAGGCATGAGGTTGTAATTTGCTTATAAAAACACTTTTCATGGGTTTATTATGTATGAATGCATGCATTATGTTGGGAGGGGAGCAGATTTGAACTGAAACTTCTGATCTGCTTAAAATGTGTATATTTTTGTAAGACGGTATGGTTTCTTATAAGGATTAGGAAAAGCATCAGCAATTAGGGAATACTCTTCATTTACCAACTGATTGCGATTTAAATTGGAAACTGTAGGAACTACAGAGGTTTCTCTTCATTGGGCATCGTACCATATTAACGGGTGTTGTTTTTTTATCACAGACCACACTTTTCTGCTCAGTAACAAACTTAGCTTTTTATTTATAAAACGTTATATAAACTAAAGAGGATGTTATCATGGTAGTGAGAAGAGTGCAGTGATGGAAATTTTACCATAAGTATTAAACCAATTCTTTGTAAAAATAGAAATGATTATGAAGAGAGAAATCACCCTTTCGTGCAACTTTAGGAGATGAAATCAGCAGTTCAATGAAATGTGCTAAAAGGAAAGGAGGATGTCATCACCCTCCACTCACTAGAAAAGGAAAAAGACTGGAGAGACCAATAGTTAGGATGTGTGCTACAAGAACCTATTTATTTGAGTTTTAGATGTGCCGAGCTACGTAACGGTTTTGTAACTCATTTAAAGTTTAAGTCAATTTTCTGATATGTCTACGATGTAGCAGTTCACATGCTCTGCAGAGCCACACACACAGATAAAGAACTTTATGGGGTTATTTAGGCAGGGGTCTGTTTCACAGACAGGCTGTAATGGCCCAATTATAACTCGCCAATATAGAGCAGTCTCTCATTGAGACTAATGTATAATTAGGATTACACCTAGCTAGTGGGCCTGATGTGTGATGTACAGAGGTCCCAACTGTGGCATCCGCAGCAGCCAGATTTACTGCGTTATGTTATACATCGCATCCCTTCATGCATATGGTCAAACCACATGATATTATTATTATTTTGGACTATTTTAGCAGGATTTGGGCCCAACTGTAAATGACACCCATTGTGTTAACATTAAATGAGTTATGGACTTGTTATGGAAAGCACGAACAGACCAGATGGATTTTCATACATAGTTCAGAATATGATAGAATAAGAAGGCTGAGCTGGTGTGTGCCCTTCACAATGGTAAATAAACAGTATACTGAAATTATTGGATTGCTTAAAACATTTGACTATACAGAAAATAAGAGCACAGAGCGCAATGCCAGCACATATGCACGGCACACAGTCACTCTGCTGGCAGTTGTACGGTACATAGACATATGTATGTGCTGGTCTTGTTCAATGATTAACTGAGCTTATGATCGCAGATATAAAACCAGTCTCTGCCAAATTATTACCTAGGTACTGCTCATTGAATGGCATGTGTTGGATAAATTCAACTAGCTAATGGGTACATTGCTAATGATTAATATTTTTTTTTTAATGCCCAACAGATGCATTATGAAATAACAGAGTATTTAATGTTTTATTTTTTCCAAGTGCAGCGAATCCTGTTTAGGAAAAAAAAACTTGATTTTAAAAGATCATTTTCCAGTTCACCTTAAAAAGATACAAAAAACGGTGAATCATGGCAAAAATCAGGGAGAAAGCAATTCGCCATCCTGGCATTGAATACACTCTCGGCGAATCCCAGCGAAAAACCCCATTGAAATACACCATCGAATTGCAGCGAGAATGAAACAGAGAACTGTCCAGCATTCACTGTTCACTTTCAAACATTGAATAGGGTGAATCCGATTTTCAGTGAAAAAGATTCAGCGCAAGGAGTGAAAAGAGCCCGATTCGCCGAAAAAAACTGTGATTCGGGAGCATTGAATACTGGCCACAGTTTAATAAAGGGCTAAAGGTGATATAAATATTAAAATAATATATTATGAGTTGTTTACATGTATGTTACCTACAGTAATCTCAAGACTTCATGCATGTTCTTGCAACTGTAGAAGACTTTAGCTGGGTACCATACAATTGTCTGGCCGTTCTTTCGAACTTGGCTGAAAGCCCGTTGGATTGTATAGATTTTTACACTGTCCCATCTCATTTGGTAAGATCGATTATGCTATGCCTTGGTCTGTCAAATCTTTTGTGCAGTTTAATATTCATACGACCAAACGGGCCCATATAGGAACAAAAGTACAGTGTGTATGCATGTTCAATTGATATGCTGGGAGTTCTTGCAATAATACTCCAAAAGCAATAATTTTCTTGTGATAGTTTGGATGGGAGGAGATTGAACGACCCAAGTAAAATCAAACGTCACAAGTGCATTTCAGCTGTAGTTTGGGGACATTGTCGGGCGTAGGGTCGTTCGAATGCTCAAATGAAAACTAGATTGTATAGATGTGTGCCCAGCTTTAAGCTTTCCTCGCTACACAGATTCGGTCACATCTTCCACACATGATTTTCTGTACTTAGAGAGGGGGAACAGCGGGTTGGAAGGGGCTTGCAGGTTAGACCTGAACAAAGGCATTTGCTCCTGTGACGAGGCGTTTCTGTTACGGGTGGCTGACCACTGGTGTTAAATACACCTGGCTGATGAATTTTGATTTCTGCAGTGGCATGATGATTGTAGGGCCAGAATTTGCCAGAAATTACAAGGATCCAGAATACCTTATTTCAAGCTGGTGCTAGCGTACAGATGTGGGGAATGTTTTCTTGTCACATTTACAAAAGATTTTGGGTCCATTTGTTGTTCCTTCTGCAGTTTGGGTCAATACTGTAAAACTGACTTATTAAATTTAAAAATGCAGCTCAAACATGCATTTAAACGCACCAAATCAACACAATTCACCTTCGGACCTAATACCATGTTCCCTACATGGAAAACAATACAAATCACAGGTTTATTAACAATATAGTTTTTCAAATAAATCAAAATTTGGCCGAAATCTATATTACTGCAAAGAAATTAGCTTTGTTTGGACTCCAAGGGGTATATTTAACTTTAAGGTAAATTTTGTTTGATTATTCAATGTTGGGCTTCCAGGGCTAAAACACACATTTACTAACAAATACATTTTTAAATGTTAGTAAATTGTGTGTTCTAGCTCTGGAAGCCCAAGATAAATTAAGATCAATTTTGGTTGATCGATCACAATCTACCTTTAGTAAATATACCCCCAAATGACCAACATTTTCTGAAATCAAATATTTAAAATGGTTAATTTCATATACATCTCTCAATTGCATTGATTCATAAAAAACATAGCATTTGATTGCAGGGCATATCATTTTAATAAAATCAATAGCTTTACATTTTTACATTCCATGTTTTACTGGGTCTTGGACACACCTATGTACAAGACATACAGCCCATAATGCTGAAGCAGTAGTGCCCATAAAAGCAAATGTAGTACATGTTAGCACATTCATTGCTCATTGCAGAGATCAGAAATTCTTCTACACATCATATTGAATACATATCATACTCAAACGAGATCAGACTTTTTAAATCAAACCAACATATGAAACTGGGGAATTTGAAAATGGTTTAGTTTGTGACTTCCAGAGATTGCTTTACTTAACAACATTATATTTGTCTTAACTCGCCAAGCACAGAGTAATACCTCATGGACATCACACCCAAGTTCCAGGTTGAATTGGATTTGGAACACTAGTCCAAACTAGTGCTGACCCCTTGCACACCACGCCGGCACCAGTCACACTGCGCATGAGTGCAGTGGAACTCTTTTTCTGGCTTTTGGAGATGTATCACCTCCAACCACTAGGAAATCTAATCTCCCAATGTTGTAAATCGTACTCTGGTTGGACCAGTCAAGTTACCTCTGTACATTGCCACATTGTTTGAGTCCAACCCTGCTGCCCTTCCTGGGTTAGATTACCAGGTGAGTCTGGATTTTCCTTAGGGAGCCTTTTACACTGAGGAGCGATCCAGGTCGACTCGACAACAACCAAGGTTATTTGGGCCATGTAAAAGGGGTATAAGTAAGCGGAGGATAGTGACCTAATTTACTATCTATACAGTGTTTGTTGCAGAGCATAGGGAGATGCAATAGGAATAATTTACCTTGTTCTAGATTGTGCTAAGCTTACAAAAATGGGAAAGTAATGGTTCAAAACATTGGATTGAGCAAGTTGTCTCAGGCACGCATGCAGGTGGTCAGGATCCTGACAGCGTAATCCCGACATTCAAACGCCAACGCCAAACCTCTCCCACAGCCTAACCCTCCCCCTAGTGCCTAATTTCAACTCCTATACCAATAGGATCTGTCAGGATTTTGAGTATTGGGATTCTGCTGCCGGTATTTTGATTGTAGGATGACTAATAAAAAATTTGATGGTACTTGTGTAGTTTCACGGCGCCTTGCGGGGCTCGCTTCACTTGCCCGCGCTGCGGGCTCGGTAGCTCGCCACGCTAGCTAAAATCAACTCCATGCCAACTTGGATAGTGGGGGTATGAACTATCCACCTTGGCATGGAGTTAAGTTACTTTATTTTAGATAGTTTGCAGAAAGTAGAACCCAGAAGTAGCACGGCGCCATGAAACTACTGAAGTACCAATTTGATAAATTGAGAAGCATTAAGGTGGTATTGCTATTTGCACCCAACCTATCTGATAAGTGTTATTTGAAAAGTGAATAATTAAATTCTGCAAAGAATATTGTAATTTACTTATGTTGGTTGTTCCTTAATGGTGACTATACAAAATCTGCTTAAAAAATTGCAGGTGGTCATTGGTCATATTGGTCTCTCTGACACTATACAAGAACATAAAGTTACAAATAATGCACTTTTTTTTTTAAAGTCGAAACATGACAAAAAAAAAAAAAAGAAGGTGCAATTTCAACATTGCCGGATATTTCAAATTGTCAAAAATTCAGCACTTAAATTGTAAATTTGGCCTAAAACATCGAAGTGTGTTTTTTTTTTTTGAAAAAATTTGATACCAAGAACTTCAGAAAAAAATATTAAATTAAGTAAGTTGCGCTTATATGTCCTCCTTAGGTCCAGTTATGTGGTGAGGAACAGGATTCACTTCTGTTTATCCACATATGTTATAATTGGAAGTCACAAGTACTGATTTTCCTTATTACATTGACCATATATAATTTGAATTTGTCCTGGACCACCAACCCAGGGCACCCCTGCAAGTGCTCCGCGGCACCCCTGGGAGCCACGGCACACAGTTTGGGAACCACTGCCTTATGGATATCAAGAATTATTACTGCTATTACTTCTGATAACTTTATATGCACACAATAATACTGCATTAAAAATAAATCCTATTTCAGCTTTAGGTTAGCCACTCCCACGTTTGCCAACCCAAAATAAAATCCAGCATACTCACAGAAAAGTATAAAACATCTAAATGGCTACTAAAAATATAGCAGAGTTATATAAAAAAAATAAGTGTAATTTCTGCAGGATTTCTTTTTTAATTTTAGCAAGCACTGTTTTGTATAAACCTCCTCTAGTCTCGCCATCTCTTGCTAGATGCTGGAAGCGTACTAGAGCATCGCCCATACTGCACTTACACCTCCTTTTCTAAGAAGAAAAGGAGGTGAAGTCGTTTCTGTCTCTTCAAATATCTGCACCAGAGGAAAGATTTTGGATACCACAAGAAAGCACATTTTTTTAATTTAAAATGCACAAATGTAACAGCAGTAGGACTTTCAGTTAAATACATTTCACAGTGCTTTGGATAAATTAGATCCAAAATAAAAAAAATATTTTTTTATAAATTGCCAAAACAGCCTTAAGCGCCATACACATGGAACAATTTGGTCGCTGAGGGATTCTGACTTAATATTACTCAGCAACGTCCATTTTCATCAGCGACCAGCGATAGTTGAAAAAGGAGTCACTACAGGAGAGAGCCGCTGGTCGCTGGAGGATGCACCTCCGACCAGTACTAAGCTGGTCACAAGAGCGTTCTCCTAGCCACCGCCGCCCCGTACTCTGGGGATATGGTTGCTCAGCGACCATATTCCTGGTGCTATAAGCTGAAATCAGCCCGTGTGCATGGGGCTTTACTGCAACAATAAAAAATAAATAAAAAAACATTGATAGACTGAGTCACTGCTAGCAATCTGCAATGTTTATCTGGCATGAAAACCTGACTGTAGGAAAAGTACAACTCTATCAAATTCAAGTAAAATGGTTAGTTTTTTTCAAAGGAAACTCAAATATCTTGATAAAATGGGGACATTTTTGTTTAACCCCTTCACTGGTAATCCTGAGAATTTTCCAGGCTATGCCTTAATGCCCAGACTGGCAAGCCCGGAAAATTCTCAGGATTCCCAGCGTTTAGCGCCAGGCAGCGCTACGGAGTTCATCGCTAAAATCAACTGGCTTCAGTGCTGCCCGGCTCCCTCTCCTCCCCCTGTACTATTAGAGCCTGAGGCACCGGCTTATGACAAGCCGGGTAGCCGCATGCAGGGACGGGGTGCTGGGGTGCAGGGCAGGGCAGCAGCTGATGGACGGTTCAGCGGCGCTGCCCGGACCCGGGAACACAGTGGTGCTTTTTTTTTTAGGTATTGATCACCAGAAAAAAAACTCGCCCAGTGGGGAGCGCTACCTAAAAAAAAAACGACCACTGTAGGGGTTAATGTGCACCTGTCACATCACTGCTAACAGCTTTATGACCAATATACAACAGGTTCATTCATTCAATGAATTGAGAGTCTGCATTCTCAGGAATAATAGTCTTGCAGCCGTCTCTATGGCCCTTATTCAAATCTGATCCCAGTACAAATTTGTTCTCAAAACGGGCAAAACCATGTGCCCTGCAGTTGGGGAAGATGTAACATGTGCAGAGAGAGTTACATTTGGGTGGGGTGTGTTGAAACTGAAATCTAAATTGCAGTGTAAAAATAATGCAGCCAGTATTTACTATGCACAGAAACAAAATAATTCACCCAAATCTAACTCTCTCTATACATGTTACATCTGCCCCACCTGCAGTGCACATGGTTTTGCCCATTTTGAGAACAAATTTGTACTGCGATCAGATCTGACAGTCACAAACCCAGCAGCGGAATCTTAATGGATTTTGATGAGAATACTAACCCCTAGCCTACACCTCCCCCAGCCCAACCCAAACCATGGTCCTGGAACTCTAAACCTGCCTCCAGTTCCTAGACCTAACCATTGGGATTCTGGAGCAGGGAATGTGAAAATGGTGAGCATTGGTATCGGGAATATAGTTCACTCTAGGGCCTGCGATATAGGAAACATGACTACTAGGATACGGTCATTTGGTCAACAGTATGTTGATCTACAAGCATTGGGTCGACACCTTTAGGTAGACATGGGTCTAGGTCGACACAAGCATTAGTTCGACAGTCAAAAGTTCGACATGGGATTTTTCACTGTTTTTTGAGCCAACATGTGCTGACAGGTAGTACTTCATGCCCTACCATCTAATAGGGCTTGGTGGGAGAATAAATTGTGTGCCAAAAGCAGTAAGGCACCGTGCCCGAAGCACAGTCAACATTCGGGTCAACATTTGACTATGAATCAATCATTTTTATCTTCATGTACTAGTGCTCACTAAATATACATTTGGTCAGCAAATGAGCTTAACTGAGGTAATGCTTATAAGTAAAATAAAGGACTGTATACAGTATGTGATATATTATGCACACATGCAGTGTGGACCTCAAAATCTGCCAGATTACAGATAATTATAGCAGTACAATGTCTGTACACTAGCAAATGAATAATGAGACACTGGTCTGGAAAATAACAATAATATTGATTATGAATGAGGAAAATAACAATAATATTGATTATGAATGAATAGTAGAATTACAAAATGCATACATGGGATGAACAGTAAAGGTAAACCTTGAGTAGTTTTCATAAATCCACATATCCAAATTTTCCACCATGCAAACAGCATTTTATCAATGTGCAAATGTGTCATAAACAACCATAACCTAATATATTCATCACATAAATATATGGAAAAGATCCTTAATACATTATGTTCATACTCCATTATATTCAGCAATACTGGGTAAGACATCCTTCGTTTCATTGGTCTATGTCAGGCATTCCCAACCACGGTCCTCAAGGCACACCAACAGTGCAGGTTTTAGTGATATCCAGGCTTCAGCACAGATGGTTTAATCAGAATCCCTCAGATACTAATTAAGCCACCTGTGCTCAAGCCTGGATATCTACAAAACCTGCACTGTTGGTGTGCCTTGAGGACCGTGGTTGGGAATGCTTGGTCTATGTAGTGTCTAGCACCAATCAGTGTGCACAAGTAGACACTTTCAAGTAAATTATAGTCACAGCTAATAAGTTGCACTCACTAAATGCATCACAAAATGAAGAATGAAGGAAAATATGTATGAGATCATAGCCAGCATTTCCTTACCCGGTTCTGGTCAGCGAGATCCTGCTTAGGAGTTCCCTACATATGTCAATAGCTATTGTAACCATTGGGGGGAGAGCATCTTTAATTAGATGTAAAAAATATATTATATATATATATATATATATATAGTATATCAGGTTATGATTACGCTAAATATTCAGGAGAAGCAATATCTTAATTGTAGTGGCTGTATATAAGGAAAATGATTGACATTATTTATCAAGGTTAATGGATTATATTTTGCTGTGGCTTTTTGTATTTTATATGTTAAAAACTTTGGACCTATTGCTCCAATATGCCTTTAACCCTTTGAGTGCCAAGTGAATTTGTCAAAATAGGTGTAAAAATTGCCAAGCAGACATTTCTATTCATCATAATGACCTGTTATTTTTACCTTATATTAGGAAATACAATTTTTTTTTTTTTCACACAACATTTATTTTAATTCATATAACAAATGTGAGCCACGCTGGAATTTTTATTGGATATTTTGAATATTTCTCACAGAGATGTTGGCACTCAAAGGGCTAAGGTACTTGATAACTTTTCTGTATCTTTCATCCTTGATAGTCACATAATGGACTTGTGGAATAAAGTTATGGTATACCAGAGACAACAAGACTTGGTACCCACCAACTTATTTTATATATTTTACATCTAGCAGAATACAGAAAGCAAAGGTATATGAATGAAGGGTTGGAGAGATATAAAGTACCGTCATCTGATGTCACTTAATAGGCTGGGTTTGAAAAATGACAGGATCTGATTTTTGCTACTTTTTTTCTCTTCAAGCATTGATGCATCACAGTGAGAAATGAAAGTGTGTAACATAAAACCCACCATCAATTATATTAAATCATCTTTGTATAATTAGTATCTTTAAATGTTGACTTGATTACAGCTCTGATGGGTGGTAAGAGCAGAGGTGATATGACAAGTATTTTAAACTTACAAAATATACCATCTAAAACATGACTGACCCCCAGCCACCACCCGTCCTCACCATAACATGACTGGAATGCTCTGCAAGATCATGGTTCATCACTTAGGAGTTTAGTGGAAAATGTGCAATACATAAAACATCCATAATTGACTATGCCAATAGATCACATACTACCACAATGACTGCAGTCATGTTTCTCGCTGATATTTTTCTGTGAAAAACAACAATTTTTTCAAAACATGAGTAAGTCCATTGTGTACAAGTATTCTTTATATTGCCCCATCACAGTATATGCAAAATATTTTCAGTGCAAAGATCTTTAAAAAATGCAAAAAAAAGCTCCATTCAAACTATTAAGTATTATCTGATATTTAAGACGTTCATCATCGTTTAAGGGACTGTACTCTTCTTTGCATGAGAAGTTCTGCACAATTACACCACTTCTGACATATGTAAACATATCTGCTAAGAAGTGTACGGTTTTCACATCACGCTGTGCGGAAGCTTCCCAATCCTTATACGTGGATGTCTCGGGGACAGATTTTAATACAGGCATTTCTGGCTGTTTCTTTGTTTTCTTTCAAGTTCGTTTGCTCGGGTTCGGGACATGACCGTCGATGCTGCTGTTGACGTGCTGTTTTGCAGCACAGTGGGTATGGACAATGTGGCCGCTTGGGAGTCTGACAAAGGCTGGTTCTTGGAATGGCTTCCGGCATGCATGGCAGAATTTCTTTTCTGAGAGAACCACTGGCTTTTCCCTCATTTTTAACTGGAAAATAGTAAAAAAAAGTGTTAGTGGTATAAATCCTACCCCAAAAAAAAAAAACTAAGTATATATATATATATATATATATATATATATATATATATATATATATATATATATATATATATATATATGAAGAAGGGGCCACAGGCCTCGAAACGTCAGGCAACTGATGTGACCTGTTTCACTTTTTAAATACAGTTTGGTTTTCACCTTTAACTCCGTGAGTGCCGCCTCTTTTCTCTATGGATATCTGTCCATTGAGTGCCTCTCATCCTTGCTGCTATATCCTAGTGCAGGGGTCCTCAAACTACTTATGCTCCGGGACCCCATCAGACAATAAAAATAATGACAGGACCACAGCAAGTTACTGCAGAAGGTCATCACATCACATGTATAGTCAGCAGACAGCACATACATGGCAGCATTGTGGAGGCACAAAACCATGTGAGGAGTCTAATATAACAGACAACTCAACAGATCTTTCAGACTCCTTGAATCACTGACTGAGATAAGAAAAGTCATCAGCCTGATAGTCAGCAACATGAAGTCGTGACCCCATGCGGAGAAGGTCAGGACCCACAGTTTGAGAACCGCTGCACTAGTGGTTAATTCCAACTGTTGGCTGTGCACCGCTGGCAATTTGCTGCATACAGATAGCACAAGAGTGCCGATCACTGGACTGATTGAGGATGGTTGGCCACCTGATTGGTCATATATAAATGTAGAATAATGATGTGCCTACACTGTGGGCCTGATTCTGAGTCATACACAATGCTGATATTTCCACAGTTAAGAGATTATAGTCCAATTGCACATACTCCATGGTGGCATTGAGCATGACCAAGATACCTTAACATAGCTCACTGTGAGGATTTTCTTGCAAAGTGATTGACAGTCAGGGACAATTTGTGGACGTTATGAGTAGCGAAGGTAAAAACAAAGGCATGTCCATTCATAGACTGAAACCGCGACCAAGTAGGCAGATAAAATGGCACTGACATCTTAGTATCGTTGCCCAGTTGGAGCAACCATAGACTTACTAAGGAAGACACTGATTGCATGATCTGTGTCCAATGCTGCTTATGTGTACACAGTTGAGGCAGCGGCAAAGACTCTAGTGGGTGTGTCATGCAAGTTCTGGCGGCTGTTGCAGTAGTAAATGTTCACATATCCACAGCTAAAAAAAAATTGCAGCTGCGGCATCAATATGTACAACTATGAATCAGCCCTGTATGTGCCGTCATATAGAGCAGTATATGTGGAGTTGAAAGAATTATGTATTTTTTGTTCGATTTATGATAAAAAAAAAATCTAATACCAACCTTCTCATTCTTGTATATTATATTCTCTGCCCTTGCCAAGCCTATTGCCACCTGGGAAATCCTTAAAGCATGAACATGCTCCCTCATTGCCCCAGCCAAGAACGGAGAAAGAAGCTGCACGGACCAGCTTTCCGGTAACAGGTGTAAAACATTGGATGCCTCAAATTCCAAAGGGTGGTTATTTAACAAGTCCACTGCGGCCAGAGTCCATGCATTGTCAGGTGTGGATGGAGTGAGGTAGGAGGAGAGAAGGAGCTGGAAGAGTCTCTTGCGATAATGGGCATCTCTGCCCTGGGAGTTCCACAGACAGTAACTCTCAGCCGCAGCAAAGTCTTTCAAACGATGAACTAAGATTTCCAAGGCCTGTTCATGCTCTTCCAGCTTCCCATGTAATATCGCTCGCTCCATGTGCAGATCTGTGTCTTTGATTTTATCTGACAGAGGAAACAGAGGCTGAAATAGAACGATCACAGGTAGCTGCACGAGAAGAACCAGCGTATAAAAAAGACTCTACATATGTGTATATAAAATGATTTCAACCCATAGTGCTACATAAGACTACAATATAAAACAACTCCTGCCATTGCCATGCTTTGGTGTGGTCGTGGTAGCGGATTGGTGCACACCCACCTATGAGCAGAAGTACTCGGCAGGACGACTCACCTATGAGCAGGAGGACTCGGTACAGGTCTGACTGTTGCAGCAAGTTCTGAAATCTCTGACGTAGATCTTCCAGCTCAGTCTGGTCTGTAGCGCTCAGCGATTTAAGGCGCAGGATTTCTTCCAGGTACAGCACAGCCAGGTGTGTATGGTACTTTTCTTTCTATATGCAGCATGACATAGAAACTGGATATTAGCCTGATCAGACATAGGACGCTGAATAGACAATACTATGCCATTGTTATAGGGAATATTAAGGAGAGGTTCCAAATGGCCATTGCTGGTGCTATGTATCTTTCATATTCAACAGTGCAAGAAAAGCACTCATGACATACACCTCTCACTATGAACGGTTTCATTTCAGTGAAGGTAAAACACAGTGATATGAGTTATAAACAACATGGCATCAACCGATATCAACAATAAACATGATATAAAAAATGTTCAACAATTTGGTTAAGAATATGGCACCTAGAGTAAAAAAACACTTCAGACATATCAGCATTCCATAGAAAGGAGCCCGACCATAAAACAACACATATACCAACCCCCCCCTCCCACCAATAACGAGCATTTGGGTTCGAGCTGTGTGGCCTATTTGATTTTATGTAAATAAAGGGAAGGGGAGGGGGTGTTTAAATAAAGAGTAGGAATATTTGGAAGCAAAGCTTTTAGAGCACATGGGTGTAGCTATATGACCAGTGGGAGGCTTTCCATCATCATTTGTTTATATTAAGCGTGCCAGGACTTGACAAATCCCGGTGGCCAGGTCGCTATAGCGACCAGATTCTGCTTCCTGGTGACCAGATTTGGCAGGAAAGGCGGTAGCAGATCTTGCCTGCTGTATCAGAGCAGGTCTGTGGCTATTTCAAAACTCGAGCAAGACAGACCTAGCCGTACGCTTTAGTTGTACCAAAGTAAAAACAATTTAAAGTGCTTTCTGGAATGTCTATCAAAACAAAATATTTGATGACGAATTAATCTATAGTGCAGTGGCATCTCTAGCGGGATGCAGGGCACACATTAGTATTGCCTTTGGTGGGGGTGGCACCAAAATGCTGCACAGAGTGTCCGATAGTGCAGGCACTAGTCTCTGTGAGCAACCATGCATCACTGGGGGATGCTGAGCACAACCACCACCACCATTTTTCAGGTGCAATAGGAGGGGGGAGGGGTACAAAGTGTGCATCGGATGTACACAAAAAAAACTGACAAATTAGAGAGCTCTATAATTCATTACATATCGTCCATGATATTAATTTAATGGGGCCATTACCTGTATCCTCTGTTCCATGACTAAATGTTCCAGGTAAGAAAGTAAAGCCTTGCGGTACTTGCGGAGATAGCCCACAATGTTATCTGGACAGAAGCCATTTTGAAGGTGCTCTTCTGATGGGCGCTTGGTAAAAATCTGAACACCAATCTGCAAAATTGCACAGGACTTTATTTTGAGATGAAATACATGAAAGTAGGAGTTGGGGAAACTTCATTCAAATATGGTGTTAAATATTTTCAAAATAGAAATACAGGATCATTTAATGCACAATCTGAACATACAGATGTGTCCACAAACATCTATCCTTCACGCAATACAAGTCGTGTTACACATATTGTGGAAGTGCCATGTTAGTTGGTAGCGCTGGATGTCTTTGTTTGTGACTTTTCCAGTTCTGATGAAAATGATATGCAGCATGTCCATTCAGTGTGCGACTGCCACTGCATCTGCATAAGAAATGGAACATTAGACTGTTTTTCTTGAACACAGTAACGTAGCATTTCATATTCAGACACAGCCACAGTAGCACACAGAATAAAGACATGCTGCATATCATTTGAATCAGTAGAAGCTGCTTGTGCATCCTATTTTAATATTAAAGAAGATGCTTTTTAATAGAAAAATTGCAAAAAGGACAGCCAGTGCTACAGAGTAGCACAATGGAGAAGGGCTGTTTAATGTGAAAGGAGGCTAGATGTACGTGGACACATCTGTATTATCATGCTGCTAGATCATCTATGTCACATTACTAACAGTGCTGTTAAGATGGCTGTGACTAACAGCATCTCGTAACTATAGTGCACAAGATGGTAAAAACATATAAAACAACATTTTATTAGAACTCCTTAACCAACCATACAGAATAGAAACACATTTTCAGTTGACAGAAATAAATACAGTAATCCCAAGTGTGCACCAGTCCTCAGACCATGTGAGTTTACTATAGCAATAGACAAGAGGTGAACTGGAAGTAACAGCGCTCACAGATAACCAAGCAATAAGGGTAATTAAAACCTTATACTGATATACAAAACCAATTTGGAACTTGACAAGGTTCATAGATGTATTGATGGGAGTATAACATTCTCCAGATCCTTCCTATTACAAAGATATGAAAGACATAATAGAAAGCAACATAGTGCAATTCAGTAAAATCAAGCAAAATGTTTTCATTGAGTCAGATACACTCACAATAAAATGACTTGAACAACAGCATAGAAATGTGTCACCCAGGCAAAACAGCATACAGATGGTATCCACGGAGTTGTCCCTCAGACTGGGTCCCTTGATCCGGAATACAAGGGGGGCTCAGTCAGGTCTCAACGCTCAGCAGTACTCTGTCCACGGGTCCACACCAAACATGCAATAACGCTTAAACGCGTTTTCGGAATGATTCCTTCATCAGAAGCGTAATTTGCATGTCCCAACCAGGGCATATATATACCCCAGTGACATACAAAACATGTGTACAGCATTGCCGCTAATCGGCACACAGCGTCCGGTCTCCGAGTGAAATCCAAGATGGCGGTGCGTTCCAAAAGCCCGGAAACACGTCACCGCATGCGTTCCAAATGGCGGAAGTAGTCATCCAGATATGCTGTAAGA
Organism: Crinia signifera; assembly: GCF_055691185.1. Lineage (NCBI taxonomy): Eukaryota > Metazoa > Chordata > Amphibia > Anura > Myobatrachidae > Crinia > Crinia signifera. Next base: position 262,609,751 of record NC_139218.1, read on the forward strand.
CGGCTGTGCGTTCCATCCAAACAGCGCTTGCGCCCCAGCTCATAGTAAACTTTAAATTCACATAAGGAAAGGGGTTTTTTTTTTTTTTCCCCCAATCCTTCACAGGGAGATCGGATGCTGCTCACAGTATAAATCTAAAAAGATATATTAAAAAATGTTATTAAAAAAACGGAACAATTATTGCACATCCCAGCACCATTCCTATGTCAAAAGATAATGACTAGAGGCACTGAAAAGAAGTGTGATGGAGTAAGAAATTAATTTAGGAATGGTTTTAATTCAAATTCAGTGTTGAGGCCTCTAGGTGTTAATGTGCCCAGATTATAAATCCAGCGCATCTCTGTCCTAGAGAGTCTCTTAGCCAGATCATTAGAACGGCTCTTCGGCAGCACTTGTTCTATTGCGAAAAAAACAGTGATTTGACATTCATTAGAATTATGGACCAATCGAAAGTTTTAAGGGACACTATGTGTCTGTAGCTTTTTTCTAATATTGTAGATGTGCTCAGCGATGCGGGCCTTCATCTGTCTACACGTCTTTCCAACATATGATAAGCCGCAGCTACACTGTAGCACATACACAATATTCCTGGAATGACAGGTCAGGAATTGTTTGATTGGAAAAGAAACTCCATAAACAGTAAATTGCTCCATCTTTTTTTCTTTTGATTTCACTGTCCTACATGCCAGACAGGACCCACAACGATGGAATCAAATTGTCCTAATTGTCTGGCGGAGAGCACTGTCTGTGGAGCTATGAACTAAATGATCCCTAAGCGAAGGTGCTTTCTTGTATATAAATTGCGGTTTTGGTGGCAATTGCGCACGAATGATAGGGTCATTTTGAAGCAAATGCCAGTTATTTTGAAATATTTTCTCCATGTCTTTATGGATAGAACTATATTTGCTAACAAAAGCCCATTTGAATTTATCAAACAATTCCTGACCTGTCATTCCAGGAATATTGTGTATGTGCTACAGTGTAGCTGCGGCTTATCATATGTTAGAAAGACGTGTAGACAGATGATCCGCTCTAATGATCTGGCTAAGAGACTCTCTAGGACAGAGATGCGCTGGATTTATAATCTGGGCACATTAACACCTAGAGGCCTCAACACTGAATTTGAATTAAAACCATTCCTAAATTAATTTCTTACTCCATCACACTTCTTTTCAGTGCCTCTAGTCATTATCTTTTGACATAGGAATGGTGCTGGGATGTGCAATAATTGTTCCGTTTTTTAATAACATTTTTTAATATATCTTTTTAGATTTATACTGTGAGCAGCATCCGATCTCCCTGTGAAGGATTGGGAAGGAAAAAAAAAAAAAAAAACCTTTCCTTATGTGAATTTAAAGTTTACTATGAGCTGGGACGCAAGCGCTGTTTGGATGGAACGCACAGCCGTCTTACAGCATATCTGGATGACTACTTCCGCCATTTGGAACGCATGCGGTGACGTGTTTCCGGGCTTTTGGAACGCACCGCCATCTTGGATTTCACTCGGAGACCGGACGCTGTGTGCCGATTAGCGGCAATGCTGTACACATGTTTTGTATTTCACTGGGGTATATATATGCCCTGGTTGGGACATGCAAATTACGCTTCTGATGAAGGAATCATTCCGAAAACGCGTTTAAGCGTTATTGCATGTTTGGTGTGGACTTGTGGACCCGTGGACAGAGTACTGCTGAGCGTTGAGACCTGACTGAGCCCCCCTTGTATTCCGGATCAAGGGACCCAGTCTGAGGGACAACTCCGTGGATACCATCTGTATGCTGTTTTGCCTGGGTGACACATTTCTATGCTGTTGTTCAAGTCATTTTATTGTGAGTGTATCTGACTCAATTAAAACATTTTGCTTGATTTTACTGAATTGCACTATGTTGCTTTCTATTATGTCTTCCATATCTTTGTAATAGGAAGGATCTGGAGAATGTTATACTCCCATCAATACATCTATGAACCTTGTCAAGTTCCAAATTGGTTTTGTATATCAGTATAAGGTTTTAATTACCCTTATTGCTTGGTTATCTGTGAGCGCTGTTACTTCCAGTTCACCTCTTGTCTATTGCTATTGTATGTTTGGTAGTCCAAGGTGTTTCTACCTGGTGAATTGGTGAATAGCTGCACATTGATTTTATTGCGCACATATCTGGACAAATACTTTTTTCCTCTGCATGTGAGTTTACCACATAAGGATCACATCCACTATAAAAGAGAAATAGAAGCAATGTATTTTTGTAACATTACAATGAAAATTGTTATGTTAATGATAATTTGGACATGAATACACAGAACTTTTTTTTTTATAATTAGCTTTAAGACATTGGTGACCTTTCTGCGCATTGTATTAAAAAAATCCACAACCAATCCTGAAAACAATTGTTCTACAAATATAGATGCCGTGTTCATATTGCAGACAAAGAAAGACAAAAACACAAAAAAAATTACAGCCCCTGAGATGAGAAACATGACTGACAGACAGGGTCGGCTTTGCCATTAGGCATTTTTGAGCAGCTGCCTAAGGTGCCAGGATCTGGAGTCTGCCTATCACAAAATGAAGGATGTCTATCAGGAAGACATCCTTGTTGTACTTAACGCAAGTAGCAGGTGTGGAACTTCTAAGACGCCACCTTCACTTTTTCATTTGAGGGGCTGGAAAGTTGGTATTTGTGACAGTGTGGAGTTGGGAGGGGGATTATGGGAGCAGTAGGTTGATGTTTTGCCTAATGTGCCAAAAAAAAAAGCCTTACACCAGCCATGCTTACAGCCAAATCCATACCCTTGCTGAGCTTCTGCAATTCCACCCAGCTACTAAATACCAATTTCTTCATTTGAATTGTGCTGTAAAAATGAAGTGGAGAAGCAGTGGTCTGACCATTATGTTCAGATCATAGGTGTGGCAAAAGGATTACCAACATTTCTAGGTCCTTCACAAATACGGACACAGCCTTGACCCAAGCGGAGAACCACAAACCTGCTCACTTTTCTGCAAAACCCAGTCTGCATAATGCCACACCAGCTGCTGGTCATTGGAGAAAGTCAGGAAGTCCACCACATACTCAAACAAGTCTGGCCTTGTGTTGTCCTCCAGTTCACCGTTCACAATTCTTACCCAGGTCTGTAAGAAAGTAAAACATTATAAAACGGTCTATAGCACAAGTGCTGATGTCAGCGCTCATCTCAGCGGCGCTGCCCGGCAAGAGGGAGCACTCCCGAGAATATTCCGGGTTTGCCAGTCTGCGCACTGGAGCACAGCCCAGAAAATTTTCGGGAGTACCAGGGAAGGGGTTAAAGGGAAAACATGCCACCAACAATACAGTACGTTTAGTTAATTTAATGACAAATTATATTAAAGTGAAAAATAAACAAAACCATAAAAGTCACATATAAATGTGAACAAAATGAATTTAACCTACAGAAATGCTAACCGAGTATGACAGAATTACCTGTACAGCAGTCACATCTTGCTTGTTGTAGTGATACAGTAGACCAAGAGCAAAATACCTAAAATAAAACAGACAATGAGTACAATGATGTCATAAATCACTTCAGTTTTGAAAGATACATCATTTGGAGACTGCCTACTGCAGCCATTTTGAGCTCCTCTCATATATTTAGGACTGTTTCATAGTGGGAACAGACAGAGAAAACGACACTGGAATCACTTAATTTTATTAGTCTAAATATACTGCTAAAATTAATTTCAGAGCAACATACCCACAGTACCCTAAAACCATCATTGCTAGAAGCTCTAACGAGCAGCTTTTTATAGTGATTTGGTCTGACAAAGCATGTTCTTCACACCACTTACAAACGTTTCCCACCTCACTAATCCAGTATTAACAACAACATAGCTCCAACACAGCAAGGCATACCAGCTGCGGGCGGCCACAGAGGATCAACACTTTATGTAGAGAAGTACATAACAATTTATGTTCTATTTCATGTAAACCAAGCGTTTTAAAATAATTATATTGTCATATTACTCAGCATTCATTCTCTGTGTGGAAAATTGGCACACAATCACTGCGGAGGTACTTCATGCACATGTTCTCACACACACACACACACACACACACACACTCACTCACTCACTCACTCACTCACTCACTCTGGTTGACCAGCAGGGGGAACCCCTGTGTTATTGATGATTGGATCTATAGACGTCCTGCGAGTGCCGCCCCTGTGAGGAATTATATGGATGTATTCTGATACTTTGGATGACACAGAGGCACCCAAGAGTAAAGTGCACAATAAAGACTATATGTGCAAATTCAATGAGCAGATCAAACGCTAAAACTGCCTAATCATTTCGGAGACAGGAAACTTTGGAGCTAAAATTCCTGCCAATTTGCGCTTGACCTAATTTATCAAAATAATGAGTTGGCGGTGACAAGAGTTGGTGCACAGCTCACTTTTTGTGCTTCTCCAGCCAGGCTGCACTGTCTGCCACGGCGCAAGCATTGTCCGAAACCAACAGATCCAGCAGGCTTTCATGATCTGCTTCTGCGTACAGCTTCAGCAAGGCTGTATCTATATCTTCCTGGTAACCGTTTGCCACCTCGGTGCAGCGGATTTCACTTAAATAGGTAATGAGGAAACGTTTGCACTTGGCAACTTTCTCCTGGTCTCCTCGGGTCAGCTGGTTGAGATCGGCATATTCATGCAGGGGAGGATGAGTACGGATAAATGCAGAGGACGATGGCAGCAGGAGAGGGTAGAGAGAGATGAGTTCCCGGATATCTAGGTTACTAGTTCTGAAAATAAAACAGAACACACACAAATTATATTTTAGATTGATGCAAAGAAATAAATAAAATGCCAGTGTACCATAGCATACAGTAAGAAGATTCCTAACCAGTGCTAGAAATCAAAATGACCACAGTTTATTCTTTTGGTACTTGTGTACTAGCACGGCGCCCACAATAATTAGTCGCATCGCATGCCATACACCCGATTTCATGCGATGCGATTTTGACCCATATACGATATTAAATTGTATAAGCACCCTAATGGGTGCTTACAATGGTTAAATGCACCCCCACGCCACACCCAAGTATAAACGTGAACCCAAAGCGTGGCGAGAACAGCGAGCCCGCGAGGGGCGGCGGTACGCGTCCTACAACCTTTTCATACCTTCACTATCCACGTCGGCGTGGAGTTATTTTATAAAGTGTGGCAAGTTATAATCGCATCCCATCGCATTGTATGCCATATACAATGCCATACAATTTTAAAATTGTATGACATTGTAGAACATCGCCCGCGATATGGTCTGCGATGCGATGGGTGCCGTGATAGTACACAAGTACCAATTCTTTTTTTTTCTTTACAAAACTAGTGTTAGAACTATAATATTTTACCACTAGTGTTGACATATGACATTCTCCAACTCCTATAATTTGAAATAACAAGTTATCCGATTGATAGATCATCAGTCAATAGGTCAAAGGTTCACACAAGCAAGGTGGACATGGCAATGTAAGGATTCTGGGAGTATCCCCGGCACCCTAACTCCGTTGCTTCTGGCTGGCTGACGGATGTGTGCGGTGCTAGGCTTCACCTGGGCCCGTCTCGGCTGAAGGGCGAATTAGGTCCTCCCCACTCCGCTACAGGCAGGTCTTAGGAAAGTACAACACATCCACCAAGGCCAGGAGAGAGCAAGGGGAAACCTAGCTGGACCCTAGAACCGGGGAACTCCCAGAAACCCCCTGGAAGCAAACTGCTCAGTAAGAGCCACAAAATGGCAACAATGCTTGTGAGATGTTATATAAGGAAATGGGCAACAATGCTTATGAGATGGTATATAAAGAAATGGGCAACAATGCTTATGAGATGTTATATAAGGAAATGAGCAACCATGCTTATGAGATGTTATATAAGGAAATGGCAATAAAGCTGACAGGTAAGCCCAATATGAAATGCTACCAAACAACGGGAAAGAACACAGGGTAACCCCTGACTTATCTGGTGAGATGATGAGAAACCAGACAAGCCACGGCAGACAACTGCGACCGCTGAGTGGCAGCTGGGCACAGCGACGGAACTCCAGACGCAGCAGGACAAGACAGGCACGGCAAGGCAGGTAGTAACAGCAAGGGAACTTCCAACCAGGACCAGGAACACAAACGTAAGCAATAGCTAACAGAACGCTATAACCGGCGTCAGTGAAAGAAAGACGCCGGCTTATATTTGAAATAGCCGCCCCCGGGGGTGACATCACTTCCTGTCCGCTCTGCACAATCTTCCCCGTGCAGGAGCGACTGGAGCGGAAGTTTGGGATGTTGCCTAGCAACATCCCCTGCAAGCTCCTGACGACGTGTGTTTGAAAATGGCCGCCGTTCTAGCAGCGCAGAAGCTGCTGAGGGACCAGGACGCGGCGACACCAGGTGCGGCGCTTAACAGTACCCCCCCCTTGAGGAGGGGTCAAGGGACCCCCAACCCTGGGTTTATGGGGAAATTCTTAAAAAAAAAATTTTTTGAGTAAAGGAGCGTGGAGCTTGTTGTCCGGAATCCAGGATCTCTCCTCCGGACCATATCCTTTCCAGTGCACAAGAAACTTGAGCTGATTACGAGACAACTTAGAATCAAGGATCCTTTCTATAACAAATTCCTTGCGACCTTAAACAAGGATGGGTGCGGGTCCTTTGCGCCTGGGCTGAGCAGCCGGCTTGAAAAGAGAACAATGAAATGTGTTATGGATTCTCATGGCCTGAGGCAGTTGGAGCTTAAAAGCTACTGGGTTGATTTGACTGATGATTTTAAAAGGACCGATAAATCGGGGACCCAGTTTCTGAGAGGCTTGGCGAATCTTAATGTTCCGGGTTGAAAGAAAAACCCAGTCTCCTACTCTAAAAGAGCAGGGCCTCCTGTTACGATCGGCAAAATGCTTGGCAGATGCAGAAGCCGTGAGAAGAGCCTTATGAACTTTGTTCCAGATGACCCTCTTTTGTGACAACCAAGAACCACCTCCGGAAGATCCGGAATCAAAAGAGTTGGCTCTGGGGTGTTGCCCAGAGACACAGAAAAACGGAGAAATCTTAGAAGCAGAGTGCCATGCATTATTGTATGCAAACTCTGCGAAGGGCAGATGCTCTGACCATTTGTTCTGACACTTGGAAGCATAACATCTTAAAAATTGTTCGAGGTTCTGGTTGACTCTCTCAGTCTGTCCATTCGACTGAGGATGATACCCAGAAGATGGACTGAGATTGATGCCTAAAGCTGCACAAAGGGATTTCCAAAATCTGGCAACAAACTGTACCCCCCTATCAGAGACAATATCTGTGGGGAGCCCATGGAGACGAAAAACATGCAACAGAAATAATGAAGCCAATTTTTTCGCGGAGGGAAGACCAACCAGGGGAACAAAATGTGCCATCTTGCTGAAGCGGTCCACAATTACCCATATGGTATCATAACCAGAGGAAGAGGGCAATTCAACAATAAAATCCATAGAGATATGGGTCCATGGTCTCTCCGGACAAGAAAAGGGAAGGAGTTGACCCGCGGGAGGGGTGCGGAGGGACTTATTCCTGGCACAAACCTTGCAGGACTTGAGGAAAGATTCCACATCCCCTCTCATAGATGGCCACCATACTGAACGGGAAATTAACTCCAATGTCTTGGCACAACCTGGATGCCCTGCCGTCTTGGCCGCATGAAACTCAGTAAGAACTGCCCCCCGGAGTCTAGAGGGAACAAACAGTCTCCCTGAAGGAGTGAGGTTGGGTGCTTCAGCTTGTGCCCGTAAGACCTTGTCTAAAAGTGTCTGTGCCATACCGACATGAACCAGAGAAGAAGGAATAATGGTCTCCAGTACTGACTCCTTGTCCTGAAGACCTAAAAAACTCCTGGACAAGGCATCTGCCTTGACATTACGGGAACCTGGCTTAAAGGTGATACGAAAATTGAAACGAGCAAAGAATAACGCCCACCTTGCCTGATGGGCATTAAGTCGCTTGGCATCCTGAAGATAGGAGAGGTTTTTATGATCCGTAAAAATGGTCACCTGAAATTTGGCCCCCTCCAGCCAATGCCTCCATTCCTCCAGTGCGCATTTTATGGCCAGTAATTCTCTATTCCCCACATCGTAGTTACATTCTGCGGAAGAAAATTTACGAGAATGGAAGGAGCAGGGATGTAACAGACCATCTTTGGGATCTACCTGTGAAAGAACAGCCCCAATGCCGATCTCAGAGGCATCTACCTCTAAGATAAAAGGACGGTCAGGATCGGGATGACGTAAGATACGAGCAGAAATAAACGCCTCCTTGAGACGACGGAAAGAGTTATGGGCCTCTGTAGACCAGCGAGCGGGGTCTGCACCCTTCTTAGTGAGTGCAACTATGGGTGCGACAATATCAGAGAACGCCGGAATAAACTTGCGATAGTAGTTCGCAAACCCCAAAAACCTCTGGACTGCCTTCAGGGTAGTGGGTTGCACCCAATCTGTGATAGCCTGGACCTTGGCAGGATCCATGCAGAAGCCCTCCGGGGAAATAATATAACCAAGGAAGGAAATACTATGAACCTCAAACTCACACTTTTCGAGTTTCGCATAAAGAGAGTTTTCTCTGAGCTTCTGTAAGACTGTTTTAACATGCATTCTATGTTGCTCCAACGATGAGGAAAAAATCAAGATATCGTCCAGGTAAACGACCACAAAAATCCCCAAAAAGTCCCGAAGGACGTCATTTATGAAGTCTTGGAAGACCGCCGGGGCATTGGCCAATCCAAAGGGCATCACGAGGTACTCATAATGACCCGTATGATTATTAAAGGCGGTCTTCCACTCGTCTCCCGCTTTAATCCTAATCAAATTATACGCGCCTCGGAGGTCAATCTTAGAAAACACGGTCGCAGAGCGCAATTGGTCAAATAAAACAGAGATCAGAGGCAACGGGTACGAATTCTTTACAGAAATTAAGTTTAACTGTCTATAATCAATACAAGGACGTAATGTACCATCTTTCTTGCCGACAAAGAAAAACCCCGCCCCCACAGGGGATTTTGAGGGCCTAATAAAGCCCTTCTTTAAGTTGTCAGTAATATACTCCTCCATCGCCTTAGCTTCGGGTAAGGACAATGCGTACAAACGACCCTTGGGTAATTTGGCCTGAGGAAGGAGGCTGATGGCACAGTCATAAGGCCGATGGGGAGGTAATGTGTCTGCCTCTTTTTTGGAAAAGACATCAGAAAAAGAAACATAAGGAGCGGGAAGTAGAGGATTGGCGAAACTTGAGACCCTGACAGGAAGGTGCAGACATGAATCAGCGCATGACTCACCCCACCGCAACAGTTCCCCTGTCTGCCAATCGAAATGGGGGTTATGTAACCTTAACCAAGGTAACCCCAGTACCACCGGTGCTAAGGGACTATGAATAACGAGAAATTCTATGCTTTCAGAATGGGTAGAACCAATGCTTAAGTCTAAGGGCACAGTGCGATGTGAAATTAGACCCTTGGGAAGGAGACTACAATCTAAACCAAAAACAGCCAACTCAGAAGGAAGAGGAACGAATGGGATGGCAAGATCCTGCACCAAACGAGCATCGATGAAGTTCCCGGCTGCTCCGCTGTCCACGAAGGCCTGGGACTCCCATCGTTGAGCCCCCAGACCTAGAAACACCAACAACAAAAGGGAATTATTGGGAGATAAACGGGACTGGCCTAAGAGGATTCCTCCCCTAACCCCTAGGCCCTGGCGTTTCCCGGACGCTCTGGACATGTGCCCACAAGGTGCCCCTTACCCCCACAATATAAACATAAACCGAGGGAGCGACGACGTGCCTTCTCCTGATTAGATAAGCGGGACGCACCAATCTGCATTGGTTCTTCAGACCCGCCCACCATCTCTCCTCCAGTCTCAGCAGGAGGATAGGAAGGCAACTCTCGTTCAGAGCGTCTCTCTCTGATGCGCCTGTCAATACGAACCACTAACTGCATCAATTCATCGAGAGAAGCTGCTGCCGGATATTGTACCAGGAAATCTTTGATCTGATCTGCAAGACCAAGGCGGAATTGGCTTCGCAGTGCAGGATCATTCCAAGTGGTATCCCCAGCGTAGCGACGGAATTCAGAGCAATAGGCCTCTGCAGTACGGCGACCCTGCCTCAGAGCCCGAATATGAGACTCTGCGGAGGCTGCCTTATCGGGATCATCATACAGCACCCCCATAGCTTTAAAAAATGCATCCACCGAACTGAGCTCAGAACTATCTGCCCCTAACCCAAAGGCCCATGTTTGTGGATCCCCCTGAAGTAGAGAGACTATCAAGCCGACTTTCTGGGTTTCGGAGCCTGAGGAGGCAGGACGAAGACGGAAATACAATTTGCAGCTCTCCCTAAAATTGAAGAACAATCTCCTATCGCCAGAAAAACGATCAGGTAGATTCATTTTAGGTTCCTTAACAAACTGAAGGCTAGCAGGAACTACTCTCCTAACCTCCTCCTGTGTCTCCACTTGCAGAGACAAATCCACCATTTGCTGCGTGAGGAGACGGACCTGATCAGAGAGAACTTGAGCTGGACCCCCTGCAGAGGGATCCATGATGGTAGAAAGGACAAAAGATACCTGAGCACAACAAGTGAGTACAGGAAGATCCTCCAGCACCGCTGGGAGATCAAGTCTTTGGTTTTTGGGCCGGTTATAATGTAAGGATTCTGGGAGTATCCCCGGCACCCTAACTCCGTTGCTTCTGGCTGGGTTTGACGGATGTGTGCGGTGCTAGGCTTCACCTGGGCCCGTCTCGGCTGAAGGGCGAATTAGGTCCTCCCCACTCCGCTACAGGCAGGTCTTAGGAAAGTACAACACATCCACCAAGGCCAGGAGAGAGCAAGGGGAAACCTAGCTGGACCCTAGTACCGGGGAACTCCCAGAAACCCCCTGGAAGCAAACTGCTCAGTAAGAGCCACAAAATGGCAACAATGCTTGTGAGATGTTATATAAGGAAATGGGCAACAATGCTTATGAGATGGTATATAAAGAAATGGGCAACAATGCTTATGAGATGTTATATAAGGAAATGAGCAACCATGCTTATGAGATGTTATATAAGGAAATGGCAATAAAGCTGACAGGTAAGCCCAATATGAAATGCTACCAAACAACGGGAAAGAACACAGGGTAACCCCTGACTTATCTGGTGAAATGATGAGAAACCAGACAAGCCACGGCAGACAACTGCGACCGCTGAGTGGCAGCTGGGCACAGCGACAGAACTCCAGACGCAGCAGGACAAGACAGGCACGGCAAGGCAGGTAGTAACAGCAAGGGAACTTCCAACCAGGAACACGAACGTAAGCAATAGCGAACAGAACGCTATAACCGGCGTCAGTGAAAGAAAGACGCCGGCTTATATTTGAAATAGCCGCCCCCGGGGGTGACATCACTTCCTGTCCGCTCTGCACAATCTTCCACGTGCAGGAGCGACTGGAGCGGAAGTTTGGGATGTTGCCTAGCAACATCCCCTGCAAGCTCCTGACGACGTGTGTTTGAAAATGGACGCCGTTCTAGCAGCGCAGAAGCTGCTGAGGGACCAGGACGGCGGCGACGCCAGGTGCGGCGCTTAACAGGCAATGGTCGGCAAATAAAACGGTAATTTTTTCATACTTTTCCATCCATGTGTACAGCTATTGGGAACGGTTAGAATGCGCCAAGCGCAGTGAGGGACCTGGCCTGAGGCATGGCAGATGAAGCCACTTAATTAAATCTACAAAATGAACACAAAAAAAATCCGAGAAACTCATGTCGACCATTTCCGGGTCAACCTTGTGCATGTCAGCCTAGATACTGTGGACGCTTTATACCAGAACAAACCAGCAAACACTGTAACTAGAGGACTCCTTATAGAAGCTGCACAGTAAATCGTATTAGAAAAATGAACTACCAGAGTCTTCCAGGCATCAGAGATGAGCAAAGAACATACACTCTCTGAGACCATTGCTGCCTCTTTAACTGATCACTGATTAAGAAATGAAAGATTTAGGAATTATACGTATCAGAGGTGAGCCTGTACGGATTTTACATGTAACATGTTTTACAGAGACTCCTTACTTCTGATTACAGCTCAAGTTTTCAATGAGGTTACAGAACATGGATCACCCGGCCAGACCGAACACTGAACATTAGTTATTCTGTTGGTTTATGCTCTGCACAAGCTACAGTGTTTTATTAAGCTTCACTTCATGGCGAGATACCGAGATAGCCTAAAGATCTTGTTGACATCATTCTATAAATGTAATGATTCTTCAAGGGATACAATTGTTAAGCATCCCTAAACCAGCAAAGTTGCCTAAAAATCAGGATACTCCTTCAATGGGTTACAGCCTGTGACGTCAGTCGCCAGCCCACGGCAGGCATCGGCCCACCCGCGTACCCAGGGGAACGCCCAGCAATTTTTTATGGGGATGCCCAATAAGAGGCTGGGCGTTCCCTCGGGCCGACCCTGTGTCCGCCCCCAGGCCCTTCCTCCCCACAGCGAACGGCCCAAAGCCGTTCTCTGACTGTGTTTGCACATGAGCAGAAATGTGCATGCGCAAACCCTGACTGCTGAATCGGCCCCACAGTGCAATTATGGCTATGGCTTATTTTGACTATGCAATTTTCCTTGAACTTTCCGGAGCCCAGAAGCACTACAAGTAGCTCATTGCATACAGGCTTCTATAAGATCAGGTGGTCAGGCTGATACATAACATGTGACCTCCCGATTCCAATCAGTGCATGAGCATTTAAAGATCAGCCAACAGTCCTGTATACACATATTTCCAATTATCCATCCGTTAACCAGATATCGGGAGATCGGGCCATGGATTGCATAGGTATCTACCGAGTTTAAGATATAAAAATTTCAGGTATTTTAATCATATAAAATGGATAAAACATTTCTACCAGTCAGACACAAATATACTGTGCAAAGCAAGAGAAATTATAGCTTACCTAAATAATTCTTTTGCTTCTAAAAACTGAAGCTGAGCAAATTCTATAAATCCAGCCTGTTGCAGGATTCTTCTGTACATAACCTGTGGAGAAATAATGTCTTCACTGTTCTTCATACTTAAAAATGGCAGCTACGCATTGGTATTGAAAAGGGGCAATTAAATGACCTACAATGTGTCGTAAGGGAATTTGTCAAGATAGGTGTGAAAATTGGTAAGCAAACATTTGAATTCATCATAATGACCTGTAATGTTTACCTTACATAGGAAATATCATTTTTTTTTAACTAAATATTTTATTTGAATTTATATAACAAATGTGATAGACGCTGGCATTTTTAGCAGATGTTTTCTTAAAGAGATGCTGGCCAGGTTAATCTACACCTCCTATGAAGGTAGAAGTTACAATGACCAATCTCTTGCCCATGTGTCTCTGTTCTGAGTGTTCACAAACCAGTCAGAAAGCTCAATGCCAGCATAAGAGTCAACTGTATTGCCCCTGATAGTGTTCTCACATGCATTTACAGATATATCTTTAAAATCCTAGGCGGCTGGAGCACTGTGCCAGCAGCAGTGACAAAAGTGAAGGGAATGGAATACTAACATAAAACATCGAAAAAGCTGTATATCTAAATAACAGACATATTGGTGATATTGCAAATGGAATTGAGGGTAAAATGTGCCTTTTTGCAGATGACACAAAGGTATGCAACAGGGTAGACACACCAGGAGGGGTAAAACAAATGATTGATGATCTAGGTAGATTAGAGGAATGGTCAAGAGCATGGCAACTACAGTTTAATGCCAAAAAATGCAAAATCATGCACTTGGGTTGCAAAAATCCAAAGACTAAATATAGTATAAATGTCACTATAATGGAAACTACTGAGGAAGAGAGGGATCTAGGTGTCACTATTTCAGGGGACTTAAAGGCAGGTAGGCAATGTAACAAAGCAATGAAGAAGGCAAGTCAGATGCTTGGTTGCATAGGGAGAGGTATCAGCAGTAGAAAGAAAGAAGTAATAATGCCACTGTATAGGTCATTGGTACGACCTCACCTAGAGTATTGTGTTCAGTTCTGGAAGCCATATCTCCAGAAGGATATAAATACATTAGAGACTGTACAAAGAAGGGCAACTAAAATGGTGCATGGCCTACATCACAAAACGTACCAGGAAAGACTAAAAGATCTTAAAATGTATACTTTAGAGCAGAGAAGGGAAAGGGGGGACATTATAGAAACTTTCAAATATATCAAGGGTTTTAACAAGGTACAGGTGGGAGACATTCTTCACAGGAAGAGGAGCAGCAGAACACGAGGACATGCACTGAAACTAGAGGGAGGAAGATTCAGGGGAAATGTGAATTACTTCACAGAAAGAGTAGTAGATAAGTGGAATAGCCTCCCATCAGAGGTGGTAGAGGCAAATACAGTAGTACAATTTAAACATGCTTGGGATAGGCATATTGATATCCTTACAAAAAAATAAGGATCAAATATGGTTTGAGGTAACATGTTTAAAAAAGGGGCAGACTAGATGGGCCAAGTGGTTCTTATCTGCCGTCAAATTCTATGTTTCTATGTTTCCAATTTAGTTCAGCAGGGGCATGCAACTAGCCCCGATACCCATCAGTTATTTGGGATTATGGTTCAATGCTTTAATTGGCTATCCCGAAAATTACCATCGGTCAAAAATCACAATATCAGACCATTTTTTTCAGGAGAGAAATGATCGGAGCTAATAAGCGCTTCAAAACCGGTTATGTAAATCAAGAAACTACACAAATCTCTGATGATCTGAGAATAGGCAACTACAAATCTATGCAATATTTTATGCAACTGAACTGCTGTATAAAAAAAATCCCTTGAGATTACTTACTAAAATTCTCTGTGCATATCCACATCTCTTTCTCTGTCCAGTAATGGGGTGTGGTCCAGCCCATTGTTACTGGAGCATGTATAAGACATGCTGGTACAAATGTGGGAGGTATTAGGAGGGAACTTTCAAATATAAAAGTATTTTCAACACATTTAAATATGTGTGGCAATATTAATGCAATATACATGCAAAAAATAAAGACTTTTGTTATCGTGTGGGTGTAGCAAATAAAACAGAGGGGATTTTGACTCATGATATCACAGCAGCTTTCAGTGAAGGCTACAGAAAGCCAAGTTGGGAGTGTTTCGCAAGTCAGCTCTGTATAGATGCTCCCCCCTCTGTATCTGGGAGGAAAGTATATATAACTGCAATGCAATGCGGTGGTGGGCACATATGCTATTTTAGGGACTTGCTAACCATGACCTGTAAGCTTAAGTATTACAATATGAAAAAATCCCTATTTTATTTGCTACATACACATAAATTTGCAATATATTTCTGTTAGTGCTGATAGCAAAAGTCTTTGTTTTATTTGAATAAACCTAAGGTGTATACAAGTCACTAGCATGTTCCTGCAGGTTGTGTCTTTAATAAAAAGTGAGGAGACCATTAAGGCTATAAGAAATGTATTATGGAAGATGGTGGGTCCAATAGTAAGGGTGTGGAGGCAGCAAGGTCGACAGGGTTCTAGGTCGACATGGGTGAAGGTCGACAGGTGTCTAGGTCGACAAATGCGTTAGCTCGACATGGGTTAATTCGACAGGTCGTGAGGTCGACATGGGTTTTTCCACTGTTTTCTGACCCGAATGTCGATTCAGTCGACATGGACACAGTTGCTAGTGAACCGCAGCCCCTCGCTATGCCTCGGGCACAGTGCCTCGCTGCACTCGGCACACTATTTTATTCTCCCACCATGCCCTAGTGGATGGTAGGGCATGAAATACCGCCTGTCGGCACATGTCAGCTCAAAAAACAGTGAAAAAACCCATGTCGACCTCGCGACATAACCCATGTCGACTTAACGCATTTGTCAACCTTGTCCCATGTCAACCTAGACACCTGTCGACCTTCATCCATGTTGACCTAGAACCCTGTCAACCTTGCTGCCTAACCTAAGTCGAGTCGACAATACGACCGTATCCCAATAGTAAGTGTAACGTATTCAGACATGTTAGGTGCAGTGCTTCTGTAATAAGCAAAAATAATAATTTTTTTATAAAAAATTTAAATCACAAACCTGAAATTTCTCCTTTGGAATATTGCGTCTAGCACCCTTGGCAAGCACAAGAGCTTCTTCTACTCTCTGGTTTGATAGAAGGTCCTGTATCTGTTTTTCCAAAGGCAAGGGAATTAGAACATACACTGCATTACCAGTGGCTACGATCACCCTCCCTGCAAGATAGAGAGAATAATAGTGATTTAGAATGAATCATTAGAACTTTGTATTTTGTAGAGAATAAGATCTCTAACGAACACATAAATAAGTTCTAACCAACTTATATGTACAGTAGCACAAATAAATTATATTTACAAGGAAAAAGCATCAGGACATAGCATACTGTAATGGAAAGCTGGAGACATGACATAGCTTTTTACAGGAGAACAGACATGGGTTCTAATGCCATTGCAAGTACAGGCTGGTGTGCTACTGTTATGTATTGGCAGTGTGGCATGGAATGTGTTTTTTTAAACTTGAACAGCCTCCTTCCTTTTGACTGGTTCCCAAAGTGTTTATAACAATACTGCTGGCTCATGGAGTTTGGATTCATTGGTTATGGTCTGTGCCAAATTAACAATGTGAAGATGTTTAGTAATGTCATTTAAATGTAATATACAACATTTCTTCATTTAATCATCAGCACAGGTGTACTGCACTGAAACAATGCGCAGATTTGCCAAGGACACTGCTGCAGGTAACTATGCATTAGCAGGTGCTCATGAAACAGGATTTCACAGGGAACATAAAAAAGTCCTATACACCTTTAATGGTTTGCAGAGAAGTGACAAGCACACTAGCCTCCTGTAATCAGGGCTGGCAACAGAAATCTCAGGGCCCGATATACGGATATCTCTGGGGCCTCTCCTTGAGCAGCGGGTTCTTATTACATTGCAGATTGAATGTGTTTTTATTATTACAAAAGAGCATATAATTAATATTCACTAAGTAATGTAATAAGGAAGGGCAGATGGGAGGTTGCAGCATTGAGAGTCATGTGATTCAGTGTGTCACATGATCACTAAGCTCCTTAGTGCAGGGAACTGGACAGGTGACCAGGCCCAGGGGGGGTTACCAGTGGGGTGTCCCAGTAAGTTCCCTTCCAGGAATCCAGACAGGCTGGTGGGTGGTTGGCTGGCGAGCCAGTGCCTTTATAAATTGGGTGTTACTCCTCCGTTTGTGGGTCTCATCACATATAATGGGCTGTTGGGGGCATGCAGCAACTGGGACAGTTATGAGGACATGCAGCAGTTAGAGTAGAGAGGGTTAAGGGCAAACAGCCGTTTGTAGACACATAAATTAGAAAAAAAAGCATAACCAGCCCGGCAGGGGGAGGGTTGAGTAGGGGTCACATGTTTTTTAAGAACCAGCTCTGTGCTTCACTAGCAGGGTGGTAACACCACAGCCAGGGGCAGGGCAGCCATCAGGGGGGAAGGGGGGACTGTGGAGACTCCAGTCCAGGGCTCAGAAAGAAAGGGGGCCCAGGACTGGAGTCTATAAAGTATAATTTGTCTTTAACAAAGTTTACATTTCCCTTGAAGCAATATAGAGGTTGAGTGCGGCCAGTGCTGCCAACACGGGTCTCACAAAGCACGCCGGGTGTTCGAGAAATGGTAGGCGGGCCCTGCCTAATTTGGCAGTCCTGGGCCCCACAATTTCTGATGGAAGCTCTGACCAGGGGACACACTTGATGGGGTCCCATGGCCAAAAAATGAATTCACTATAACTAGTCAGCTCAGACCAGGGATTCTTAGAGAGGCAGGGACTCTCCAAATAAAGCCCCCCCCCCCCCCTCTCTAGGGTACCCAAGGCCTGGGCTAAACCCCAGGGCAATCCCTCACACCCCTGGGCAGTGGTTTCCGGGTCAATAGCTTGTGTCTAAAGCAATATTGTCCTTTACAGTGGGACTATAGGTCCAAGCAAGCTTGCACTTGGAGAACCACAAGTACCAGCATGTGAGGCACTAGGGGCCACTGGTACCTATAGACCTCCTGCAAAGGCAATATAAATATAACCACACAACAGCTATTGTTATAATAATTGTATCTTCACCTTCATCTGGCACCTTTCGGCTCTTTTACATTGGCCGCCATGCACCTTCTCTTCTCTTAAAGAAATGTTGGCTTTCCCCTCTGCCGGACCACCTGCTCCTGTCTCACGCTGACTAATATAGCCACCCTGAGGGGGCGGGGCAACGACGTGGCGAGCCACTGCCATAGATTGGTTCCATGAAAATCCATTGCACATGGGGCCGTTGCCCTGGATAGTCACTGGGAGTCCTATAGCTCATGTCCAAGCGTAAAAATGTGCTATCGCCTATATGTTGGGATATATCCCCTCTCATTTTCTCAACATTTATTGATGTATCATTACAAAATAATGTATTCCTCATTATTCACCATGTTTGCTTATAAATAGTAAAAAGGATAAATATGTCAGCAACAGTGCTCTGCTGTCTTCTATGTTGACTTTCCATTTAGGGTGAAGAGCAATATAATTTCCTTTTCTTCAATACAGGCATACCCTTATCAGTTACAAAAGAGGAAGGAAACAGGAACACCTACTTCCAGAGAAATATAAACAACAACAGCAACAAGATAAAGAAAACAACCTCTTCCTGTTTCAATAACTGAAATAAAAAAAAGCTTACTGTACAACGAGTAGAGAAAGCTCAGTGTCACACTGGTTAAAAGGGTCACCCATATGATGTTGGAAATAATGCTACATTTGATATGGACTGAAATACTTTATAATGCTATTCTGACCCAAATTTTTCTTGTGCACTAAAACAGCCACTAATGTCCTAAAGAGCATTTATTGACATTACAGTTGATATCTAGAGTGACTATATGATTTACATTATTGCAAAATTACTTAAGGCCCCCATAACACTATGCGATTTGTGCTGTTTTCACCGGATTGCGGCGATCGGGCTGAGAAAATCGGGTAAAATCAGCCCAAATAGCATGTGTGACACCCGATCCGATGCATGGTCCGGTGCGCATTGGATCAGAAATCATACGCACGCAAGATCTCCCGGTCGTACCCCCTTCCGGTCGCAGGGGACAGGTATGACATGCGATGAGTCACATGCAGAAGTATCGCATGCAAAGGTTCTGGGTGGTTTAAGGTGGATTGGATAAGACTTCTCCCAAGGGAGAAGTTGCCATTAGACTTGCATTGGATAGTAAATTATATTATTGCCCCATTAAATCTAGGTGCAGAAATCACAGGAATATTTGATAGCCATAAATAGCGCTGCTTAGTTAATTTACCCCTATCACTTAATAGCTAATAATCATGTTTTTCTAGGATAACCATGTTCCAATCATCTCATTTCTAGTTAGTCTGTTGTAGTTTCATACGTATTTTGAAGTCTGGTTTTCTTGTTACTGACCAGCAGGTGAAACGTATATTACAACACACTAAAAATAAATATTAATATCATACCTTCCAACATTCTCACGGCACTAGTCGGCATTGCTGGGCGGCCCGCCCTGTGTGGGCCCAAAAGGGGGCAAGGCTATGTGGGATGGCTGCGATTGCAAAGCCTCAACCCATTTTGCTGCTGTGGGGGCATGGCCTGCGCTGTGTGAGCTGCTGGCCATGCCTCCAGCCTCCCATGAATAGACACTGTGCGCCCAGCTCCTATTCACAGCTGCTCACTGGGAAGAGCAGAATGTGGCAGGAGGGACACCCAACTGCCCTCCCCCCAACCCCCCCCCCCCCCCCCCATCCCACCGTGGGACACTGCCGGCCCAGGCAGGATGCGGGACCGTCCCCAAAAAATTAGGAACAGTTGGGAGGTATGTAATATTACTAGCCTTGGGTCATGTAACCGATAATTAACAACAGTGATTTATGGGCACTACCTTCAAAATCTTGCAGGATGATGCCTTCCTTGAAGGGAAGACTCTGTTTCTGTTGCTGGTCCAGCATGCTGTGCACTGTGATGAACTCCTCATCCAGAGCCAGAACGTATGGGAAAGATACGGCAGCTCCAATGACATTCTCCGACCAATGCACTGGGGCATGCTGGGAGATCCCAGCTACTGTGGCAAACATACCTGCAAAAACAGCAAGTAAACGGTCTCAATATGAACAGGAGAATGATCAAGCACAATATGGCAACAATAAATAGTGACAGCAGCAATCAATAATCCAAAGCAGGAAGGGGCCAGACTGAAATGTTAAATAAGGACATCTTTAGAGAGCATGACATAAATTACAGTGTTACGCTGGTGCACACTAGACTATGGGCCTTATTTAGATCTGAGCACAGTACAAATTTGTTCGGAAAATGGGCAAAACCATGTGCTATGCAGGTGGGGCAGATGTAACATGTATAGAGAGAGTTAGATGTGTGTGAGATATTTTGTTTCTGTGCAAAGTAAATACTTTCTGCATTATTTCTACAATGCAATTTAGATTTTAGTTTCAGCACACCCCACCTAAATTTAACTTAACTTTGCACAGGTTACATCTGCCCCACCTGCAGTACACATGGTTTTGCCCATTTTCCAAACAAATTTGTACTGAGCTCAGATCTGAATAAGGCCCTATAGGTGGTCTGAACCAGCAGATCGGACCGATATATGTTGTGCTATCTCCAGTGTGAACCTGCTATATAAAACTGACAATGCACGCTACGTACATGCCAGCATCGGCAAGGTTGTATGCACTTGCCGATGTCAGATCCCATCACCCAAAATATCGCTGGGGACCTTGCGAGAACCCAGCTTTACACATGGAGGGACTGAAAACAATAAGAAATGCACAGAGACCACAAAAGGTTATTGGAGTCGCACTAAACAAGCAAATTTAAAAGCTTTCGGTAAGAGTCATAGGATGAGATTCAATTATTTGCTTGCTAGCAGCCAGTAGATGGTGCCCAACATTCATTGGCTGTTTTCCAGTGTTTGGGAGCAAATGGTCAGTTGTCATTAGCTCCCATATTACCATATTTGTGTTCCCTCCAGACAGATTGTACGGATAAGTCTTTAGGTGTGCACACAATTTTATGGCACCTTGAGGGAAGCAGGGAAATTTCACTCAAAACCGGGCTCTCTTAGGGCATAACCACCAGATGTGCTAGTAAGTGCACTCCTCGCAACAACCACTACAACATTGGTCTGAGGCGGAGCTATACATTTTGTTGAACTGATAGACACCAGGTACCATCTGCAATAGATTTTGTATGCATTTTAATTACTTGAGGAAGATATAGAGGCCTTAGAGCAGGGGTGTCAAACTCAAATTCATCGGGGGCATCAGCAGTTTGGTCACCCTCAAAGGGCCGGTCCCCCAAAAAGTACAAATGACAGAAAACTTGTACAAGGTGTACTTTAAAGCAGTATGAAACAGGACATGCATATAACAATGCGATAACAAAAATGGTGGGCCATCAAACACAGAGCTATGCTGCAGAAATTTAATTCCACATCCAGTACTAATTATATTGAGGTGCAGGGTTCAGTGGTAGACAGGGACAGAAGGTACAGAGCTGCCTTAGGGATGCTAGAGGAGGTGACACCATTTTGGGAAAGACATTTTAATGTGGGCTAGCAAGATAGACACGCAGTGACTAGAGGAGAGCATGGCCTGGTGTGTAAATGGCACCCTCAGTGACAGAGATCCCCACGTACAGCGACCAGCCCGAGCTATACACTACTAACCTATTTCAGTCAGCCGCCTCGCACACACGGTTACCGCTACTACCAGCAGTCCAGCACGGATCGCCAGCTGCGTGACGTCCCAGTCCCAGCAACCAACCCCGCAGCTCCGGCGAGCAAGCGAGTGCGCGCGGGGTGGGGGGTGGGTGAGAGGAGGTGGCCTAGGCAGGAGCTGGGACACACTGCCCCTGCGTGTTATCTCCTTGCGCGGGCCACATGACGAGGTCTGGCGGGCCGGATTTGGCCCGCGGGCCTTGTGTTTGACACCCGTGCCTTAGAGACTCTTTCACATATCACGGACCATGTAACCACTCCCCAACTCCCTTTTACACACTTTATACTGTATACAGATGGTAACAAATTTCATACAATTAACACATACTGCTGTAAATATTTTGAGAAAACAGATTAATCCCCCATACACACAGTTCGATGTGGTCTATTTTTCTATTCGATTTTGCTTATATAAGCAAAATCAAATTAAAAGGGAATCAAAAGGAAATTGAGTGCATTCTATTTTGATCCGATCCCGATACGGGGCCCATCGAAATTGAATAAAAAAATAGACTATGCAGACAAGACTATATATTACAGATCTGTACTTCATATTCCAAATGATCTTGATCAAATCGGGATAGAATAGCAAGGCAAACGGATTGTGTGTACACCCCTTAAGAGAAAACGGTTCCAAATAGCTAGATAAACAAAAACAGATACAGTACAAATTTTGGTACTTATGTAGTATCTGGGCGCCCGATTTTTTGATTGTATGCCTTAAGTGAAGGCATACAATCAGATGCGATGCGATATCGCATCGCATCGCATGCAATGCGATGACCCGATTTTTCCATAGGATTCAATGTTAAAATGGACTGAGTCCATTTTAACATGGAATTCAATGGGAAAAAGGGGTCCTTTTCATACCCCTACTATCCAAGTGGGCATGGAGTTGGATATAAACCTGTGGCGAGCGTAGCGAGCCACCGAGCCCCACGAGGGGACACAGAATACCGTCCGCTCACCACGCTTCGGGCTCGGTGGCTCGCTACGCTCGCCACAGGTTTATATCCAACTCCATGCCCACTTGGATAGTAGGGGTATGAAAAGGACCCCTTTTTCCCATTGAATTCTATGTTAAAATGGACTCAGACCATTTTAACATTGAATCCTATGGAAAAATCGGGTCCATCGCATCGCATCCGATTTGGTCGCATGCGATGCGATGTGCCCGATCCGACCCGATTTCTAAATCGGGCGCCCAGATACTACATAAGTACCCAAATTTTTAATAATGTTAACAGAATGAGAAGTATCCACTGTATTCTCTGGGGGCTATCCAATATCCTGATATCCAACACCTACTGGGGGTAATCCCCAATAACCTGCCATTGGAGACTGGTTCTGCTATTAGATATTAGGACATAGGTCCAGAAAATAATCCTGAATCATGTGTTATCGCATGAAAATGGGCTATTCCTGATCCCTTATGACCATTGGGCAAAAATCATGAAAAATAGTCTGTTTCAGCCAGGAATTGGATACCCCCAATATTGTTTTCAGATACAATCTCCTCACCCAAACAATTAGAATACGGGCTCTTATTCAGATACTAAATATAGTCTATGTAGAGATTGTATTTTGCTCTTTAAAAAAATAAAATAAAAGAGTATGAACAAAGTTAGCTCACTGGATGCACACCCTATTGCTGAAATATGTTGCTATTTACTCATTACCATCTCACGTGCTGCTTTTTATAGCACTTGCTTGGTTAGCACAGACAATATTTTACTACATTCAACCTTCTCTAAATATTACGTTTAGTTCAGCTACAGATATGCACCAACTATCCAGGTAAAGCAGAGTTGTTCTTATCACAGGCACCATGATACCATCAGTAACGACCTGCATGACACAGTGTGGCTGACTTCCTGATACAGACTGCACAACAAGTACATACTCCGTTCTCACACAGGCCGCTCCCTCATACCTTCAGGAATTATAGTGTTATGGTCTCAAATCACTTAAACACTTCCTGTCAATATGCATTTTCCACTATGGACTATATCATCCAAAAAAGCATATCTTGCTCTTACAAAACCTTGCTTATGAAGAGATTTTCAATGTTTTTGTATAAAGTAGTTGCAATATTTGCTTTATTTAAAAAGGACAATGATTGGGTTACTGGTTGTGATGCTGCCATTACAAAATCAGCAGCAGCAGCAGGACATCGGAATACAGAATGTGGGAAAGAGCTACTTGCCTACTTTTCACTATTATGCCTATTTATCAATATGGTCCAAAAAAGACTTATGATGTCCCACCCTTCTAATGAGGCTATAGAACAATATTCTGCTGTATTATTCTCTACAGCAGAATAATGACTGTCAGCTCAAAAGACATTGCCAGCCGATGAATCAGAAAAGCCCAAGATTCTTCTTTCTTAGTGATCCTCACAGTGGCGCTAATAACATGCGATCGCCTCTTCATATTGAAGGAATACATAATACTAATACCCCTTTCATGATGCCCCGAAAACCAAATTAACTTAGGATGCAGCACGGTGTAAAGGGTCCCAAAACATAACCCAGGTCCATTGATCCAGGAATCCAGCCTGCGCAGCAAGGAAGGTTGGACACGGTAAAGAAACCATATAATGGGGCAGTGTTATTGGGTAACAGTCAAAATCTGCTGGAGAGCAGGCTCATGTAGTCTCCAAGTGTCGGCAGAGGAGAAGTTCCGGCAATAACCCCGGGTCGTCTGCAGTACAAACAGGTTTCAAGCCGCTGTGATAGTGCTTGAAACCCGTGTTCAGTGACCAGGGATGGAGCCAGCATTTTGGTATTAAAGGGAAGCATGTTATATTAGGTTGATACCAAAAGGACAACAGGGAAAAGGTCAATGTGTTTTAAAACATTTTTTTTGTGTGTGTCAATGTGGACATCTGAGCACACGCACCCCCAAGTAATGCACTTCACATGTTTTGCATTGCTCTACATGCTAATGGACAGGGGGCTCATTCTGCTACCACTGCTCTCAGCACACTTTACTCTTCCCAATTGGAATAAATTTCGTAGAGCTCCAGAAATGAGCCCTGAAGCTGTTTGGCTGCGTGGCAAGCCCACAACCAGAGGATTCCTGCCTGCTCCATCCTGAGGTGTGCACAGAAAGCTGACTAACTGTAACTAGTGCCACAATGCTAGTCGCGGGATTACCATGGGCACTAACAGTGGAATACTGCATTATACCTTACTGTGACTAAGCCCTGTGTAAGATCTAAAAAACACTGCATTCAATTAAATCTCCCCCATAGTGATGTATGCTGTTGATTAAGCATGTAATCTATCATGAATCGGTCCCTACAGTATATATATTGGTGTAATGATTATAAAGAAAGATATATATATCTTGCCAATATAAAGACCAATATATATCTTGCCTCCGGGCAACTGGAACGAACTTATGCCACTGCCAGGCACCGGTCCACAAACAGCATACATGCCTACAGGCTCCCTGTCTCTAGCTCACTGGCCCACCACCCTCTATCACCTGGCCGCTTGCTGGCATCAGGAGCCCTGAGCCCTTGCCCTAAAAGTGTGACAAGCGTGTGCCTGATTGCTGGAAGCGCTTGCTCCAACACCTGGACTGGATCTGCATGGATGGGAGTCTCCAGGATTTCTTCGTCCTAAACCTAGGTAGTTTTGGCCTGGGGAAACTGAACAACTGTGCTGTGTTCTGCAAACACCCGGGTTAGCATGCATGCATACATATATAAATTTTACACATACTGTACACACACATACAGCAATGTAAATAATTTTAACGTGAGAGACACACAATATAGAGAAAAAAGTATGCATTATTTTCAAGTTGCAGAAGAGTCAATGATGCAAGTAAATGGGGTGGAGCATTGCATAAGAAACCAGTACAATACCATCCAGAACCTGATTAAGAATTGACACATAGCTATGAGTAGATGACTTGTGCAGAGATGTATCTATGTATTTTTTTTTATAATTTTATAAAAGTTGGCAGTCTGATGCATAGGCCTGCTTAGAATACAATTTTACTGATTACTCATTCATTCCAAAAACTATCATCGAGCGCCCACTCTTTTTTCCCTCCCATTAGCCATTGTTTTCTAGAGTTATGCCGACTGATCCCAGAGGTGTTGGTGGCAGGCAGCTGCTAAGGTAATCATCTGTCCTGGGTTCAACCCCGAAAGATTACTTTGGACTATTTGGTAATAATCAAATATGTCCTGACATTTATTTGGCTTTAGTGATAGTGCTCCATTACCATAGTGCTGGCCAATCAAGACACAGCTTGAAATGGATGCTGCAGGTTTGGTTGGCCAGTGTCTGCTCTGAGTTTCTGGCTGGTGTGTATCTTCTGGTCCTGGACATGCACTCACATATCCCATGGACCATAGTCTATACCAGTGGTTCTCAAACTCATTCCTCAGGACCCCACACAGTTCATGTTTTCCAGGTCACCCGACAGGTGCAATGATTACTGACTGACACATTTGAAAAGACCCACAGGTGGGGCTAATTCTTCACATGATTCTGTGAGGAGACCTGCAAAACATGCATTGTGTGGGATCCTGAGGACCGACTTTGAGAAGCTGTGGCCTATACATTTCCCTTCAGCTGTCCAAAAAATGGTGGTCTATAAATCAGATTACACTATTTAGTCCTGATGTTGACTCATGCACAAGAATTGTGATGAGGATTTGGCAATGCACATCACAAGTTTTGTTTATTTTATTGTATATATTTTGTATGTGTGTTGAGAGGCACATACACGGAGCGATTCTGTGCTCTTTTCTAAGCAATCTGACTAGATTGCTTAGAAAGTAAGCGAAGATAGCTCCATGTGTACGCAGTCACGCACGGCGCTATCGCCTGCTAAGTCAGTGCATGCAGTCCAAATCTAGTCAAATTGCTTAGCAAGTGACTGCAAATCTCTGTGTGTGTACACAATGAACGATAGTGATCGAGATCTCTCATTCTGAACTAATACCCTGACTTTTTTCTTCAGCAAAATTGCTTGGCAAAATCGCTTTGCACAAATCTCTGCATGTGTATGTGCTCTCCATTGGAGATCTGGGCACAGGGAAATAGCCTACCCTAAATAGCATAGCACACATCTCTACATGTGTATGACCCTTTATGTATGAATATATTATTATTATTATTATTATTATTATTAATAATAATAAGCGGTTTAATTGAACAGTAGGTGTGTGACAGAATAAGATATATGAATTGAGGGGAACCATCACAAAGGTTTGTAAAGCTTTTATTATTAACCCAAGGGTGTTCAGGAGAGCAGTCTTATTTATTTACAGTTTCTTATATAAGTACTTATTCTGGTTCACTCACAAAGGCAAATTCCTTCTCAAATGGACAAAACCATGTGCACTGCAGGTGGGGCAGATGTAACACGTGCAGAGAGATTTAGATTTGGGTGAGGTATTTTGTTTCTGTGCAGGGTAAATACTGACTGCTTTATTATTACACTGCAATATAGATCTCAATTTGAACTAAAACCCCACCCAAATCGAATTCTCTCTGCACATGTTACATCTACCTCAGCTGCAGTGCACAAGGTTTTGTCCATTTGAGAAGCCATTTGCCTTTGCGAGTGAACCAGAATAAGTGCCACAGTGCACCAAATTTTGTTGCGTTTTACAATAGGAAACAGTGATGAAACAGTGAGGGATGTTTAACAAACCAACATAGAGTAGGAGGGCCCTGTTTTGCAAGCTTACAATATCGATAAACTGTGCTGACCAAGTTTTGGTGCGAGCAGCATAGCCTGGTTCTGATAGCAATTTAACCTGGCATCCCCTATGTATTAGTGAAGGGTTGCAGAACTCCAGCTGTTGTGGAGCTACACATAGCAGCATGCCCTGCCACAGTTAGGGAATACTAAATCTGCATGCTGGGATGTGTAGTTTGACAACAGCTGGAGGGCTGCATGTTGTGCCCCAGTGTAGAGTAATCAGTCAGGTTAAACAGCACGGGTCTTCATTATTGGAGTAAGATTGCTCATTAATAACTATTATCTATTCATTTGCAGAGCTTAACATTAATATCTCTTTGTTTTCCCAAAAGCTGGAAAGAGTTAAGGAAAACCATGGGTATGGTATAACACATCACCCACATAGCAAACACCCAGGGCTACATTTACTAAATTGCAGTTTTGGTTTCCATTCTGCCAATTTACTCAGGCTAAAACCACCACAAATAAATGCAATACTACTGCTGGAGCTACAGAGAGTATCTGAACTGGATTTTACATGGACAGAATTGGAATCCTCCTGTTTGAGCTGCATAATAGAGAAAACCAGCAGCCGGAGGTAAGAGAATTTATTAATTCCACCCATGTGGAGTTGGACTGGCTAAATTGCATGTAGTAATTGAAGATTTAAATGCATGTAGAAAATAAGAAGATATCCTAATGCCCCCCATACACGGTCCGTTAATCGGATCCGTTGTGTGCTTAATCAGCACACATCGGATCGCATCCCTAGTGTATGCAGTGTGCATGCACTGCGATCCGATCCGATGTATAGCTAGTACAAAAAGTATGTGCAGCACATACTTTTTGCACCGTACTATGTGATGCGCGGGAGCGCGCATCGCATAGTACAGAACGGAGCCATACACAACGGACCGTGTATGGGCTCCTTAACAACTGAAGGGGCAAGTGGATGAAGGTGCTATGCAATATTTAGAAGAAACTGAGATCAAAGAATTAATAACCAGCCAGATTAGAAAGATTGTATATGGACCTGAATTGGACAAAGCACTGTTATGGTGTGTACACATGGGTACAATCTGCATGAGATTCTGACTATATATAGTCAAAATCTCATTGGGATCGCATGGAGATTGCATTGCAAGCAGAAAGTCTTGGCTGCCTTGACTATATAGTGCAGATCTGCACTATATAATCAAAGTTGTATGCAGATCGCATTGCACGGTACTCGCAACGTGTGTACACAGCATTAAGCGGTGTACACATGGTGCAATATCGCTGGCAATATGCTTGCTGAGTGACCATATTGCTAGCAATTTGTTTGTGCTGCAGCGATAAATTGCCGGGTGCACGCTACCGTGTTCAGCCTCCTAATGGTCGCTGGTTGCAGGAGCTTGGTCCCGTGATCAGCTGTTTCCCTCTGCAGCGGCCCCAGCAGAGTGTTCGGTTCATCAGTGACCATTTCTGGTCGCTGATGAATAGGAGACACAAAGAAATATATTGCACCGTGTGTACATAGCTTAATACACAAAATATTTCAGTGAATAGACTATGAAACATTTAAAATAACATTGTTATTATAAACCCTAGGTCATAACACATTTATTGAAATTTATTTTTTCTGAAAATGGTTACATAACACCTTCACATACCCGCCTCTGCATTACTATTCAGATAGACGTTTAGTAATTGCAAACTACAAACTAATTGTTTACTAACTACTTGAGCTTTGCACCTACTAACCGAAACACTAAAGAACTGTGGATACTGTGGATACCTTCTTTTTACAGATGTAGTAAACATCTAACAATATAGTTTTTACCCATTTAAGAAATATATATATATATATATATATATATATATATATATATATATATATATATATATATATATATATATATATATATATATATATATATATATATATATACTAGGTGATTCATCGCGCCCTACGGGCGCTCTTCACACCGTCGTAAGGGGCTGCGCCCCCTTAATTTGTGAACGTTTGTATATGAGAAATATGGTTAGAATTGTATGAAAGATGCCCTGTATTGCAACTTAGGTGTCCACGAATCGCGGGAGGGGGGGTCGCGGAGTGTGCCGCGAATTGCAGGAGGGGGGGTGCCGCGAATTGCAGGAGGGGGGGGGGTTGTGGGGGGGTGGATGCTGCGAATCGCAGGAGGGGAGGGATTGCAGATAATCGCGGGAGGGGGGTCGCGGGGTGGGTTGCCGCAAATCGCAGGAGGGGGGTTACGGGGGCGGGGGTTGCGGCGAATCATGGAAGGGGGGGTCGCGGGGGATGTGCCGTGAATCACGGGAGGGGGGGTCACGGGGTGGGGTGCCGAGAATCGCGGGGGGGTGTGTGTGTGCCGTGAATCGCGGGAGTGGGGGTTGCGGGGGGGTGTGACGCGAATCGCCAAAAGAAAAAATCAACACAGAAAGGTCAACACATGTAAATGTTGACATAAGTGTGGCACTTCATTGGTGTCCATGTCGACACATGAGAATGAATATGAAAACATTCAAAAAATGAAAAAAAAACTTCAAAAACTCATGTCAACCTTTTTCATTGTCGACCATAGCCATGTCAGTGTTTTCCATGTGCAATTTAATTCTGGAGCTGCCGCGAATCACGGGGGGTGCCGCGAATTGCGGGAGGGGGGGGGTCGCGGGGTTGGGTGCCGCGAATCGCGGGAGGGCGGGGTTCACAGGGGTTCCGGTGGGGGGTTGCCGCGAATTGCGGGAGGTGGGGGGTCACGGGGGGTGCCGCGAATCGCGGGAGGGGGGTTTGCGGGGGGTGTGACGCGAATCGCCACAAGAAAAACTCAACACAGAAAGGTCAACACATGTAAATGTTGACATAACTGTGCCACTTCATTGGTGTCCATGTTGACACATGACAATGAATATGAAAACATTCAAAAAATGAAATAAATCTTCAAAAACTCATGTCAACCTTTTTCATTGTCGACCATAGCCGTGCCAGTGTTTTGCATGTGCCATTTAATCCTGGGGCTGCCGCGAATCGCGGGGGGTGCCGCGATTTGCGGGAGGGGGGGTTGCGGGGGGTGGGTGCCGCGAATCGCGGGAGAGCGGGGTTCATGGGGGTTCCGGTGGGGGGTTGCCGCGAATTGCGGGAGGGGGGGGGGTCGCGGGGGGGTGCCGGGGTGCCGCGAATCGCCGGAGGGGGGGTTGCGGGGGGTGTGACGCGAATCGCCACAAGAAAAAAATCAACACAGAAAGGTCAACACATGTAAATGTTGACATAAGTGTGGCACTTCATTGGTGTCCATGTCGACACATGAGAATGAATATGAAAATATTCAAAAAAACTTCAAAAACTCATGTCAACCTTTTTCATTGTCGACCATAGCCATGTCAGTGTTTTCCATGTGCAATTTAATTCTGGAGCTGCCGCGAATCACGGGGGGGTGCCGCGAATTGCGGGAGGGGGGGTCGCGGGGGTGGGTGCCGCGAATCGCGGGAGGGCGGGGTTCACAGGGGTTCCGGTGGGGGGTTGCCGCGAATTGCGGGAGGTGGGGGGTCACGGGGGGTGCCGCGAATCGCGGGAGGGGGGGTTGCGGGGGGTGTGACGCGAATCGCCACAAGAAAAAATCAACACAGAAAGGTCAACACATGTAAATGTTGACATAAGTGTGCCACTTCATTGGTGTCCATGTCGACACATGACAATGAATATGAAAAAAATTAAAAAAATTAAAAATAAATCTTCAAAAACTCATGTCAACCTTTTTCATTGTCGACCATAGCCATGTCAGTGTTTTGCATGTGTCATTTAATCCTGGGGCTGCTGCGAATTGCAGGGGGGGGGGTTGCCGCGAATCGCGGGAGGGGGGTCGCAGGGGGGGTGCCGCCAATCGTGCAAGGGGGGGTCGCGGGGGGGTCCTTTTTGCCGCGAATCGCGGGAGGGAGGTCGCGGGGGGGGTGTTTTTTCCGCGAATCGGGGGGGGGGTCAGGGGGGAGGGTTTAGAGCGATTCGCGGGAGGGGGGGGTCGCGGGGTGGTGGTTATGCCGCGAATTGCGGGAGGGGTCGTGGGGGGGTTCTTTTTGCAGCGAATCGCGGGAGGGGGGGTCGCGGGGGTATTTTTGCTGCGAATCGCGGTAGGGGGGGTCTCGGGGGAGCGGGTATTTTTGCCGCAAATCGCGGGAGGGGGGGGGAGGTTTTGCCGCAAATCGCGGGAGGGGGGCGCTCACCTGGTGGCTGTGGAGTAGCAGTGCTGGGCACCATGGGAAGGCAGTGGGTGTCTGGCACTGTCTGTGGGCTCACTGGGCTGGTTCTCTGTCACATACCTCCCAACATGACCCTCTCCAGGAGGGACACAATGCTCTGTTTCTAGACTTCCCCTTAATGTATGATTGCCATCACCTGTTTTAAACAGGTTAATTTCTCAGAAAGGTGTTCAGCACAGATGAAGGCAATCACACATTAAGAGGAAAGTCCAGGAACAGAGCGTTATAGACACAGACACCCACTTTGAGTGACAGATGTAGCCAAATATATAGTAGATATATATATATTTGGGTTACGAATTGTTGCTGCATCCACCGTATTTTCCAAATTTGCCCCCTGTGACTTCTTTCCGAACATGAAAAAATGGCTCAGTGGAAAGAGATGTGCATTGAACAAGGAGGTCAGCACCGAAACTGAAGCCTGCTTAGCGGAGTTCGATAAATCCTATTTCTTGGAGGGCTTGAAAAAGTTGGAATATCATTGGGCCAAGAGTATTGAGCTACAAGGGGACTATGTTGAAAAATAAATAACCCCCCCCCCCCCCCAAAAAAAGAAAAAAAATATCTTGCCTAATACGGGTACTTATCAATCACCCCTTCAATCACTCCATAAAAGAATAACATAACATCTGGTTTACCGACGTTTCAAGTGTATCAAAACATCTTTTGTCACAAAGCCTAAAGTCTGTCATTCAAGCTTCTTACACAAGTGTGACCATTTAGCTATACACTCGCCTGTTAAAATGTGCCTTATATAAGAGACTCAGGGCGGGATGTACCAAAATGAAACTGCGGTAAAAACCCATTAATCGGGGGTTTTACCGCATTTTCATATGCAGATAAACCCCACCGCCAGGGCTTCACCGCGTGGGGTTATGCCATCTCTATCTGGCGTAACCCCATAGAAGCCCATTGGCTTCTGTTTGCGCCCCCCTCCGCACCCCTCTCATCTGTGTCAGGCAGCATTCTGCTGTGCTGCCCGGACCAGTGACCTCCTCCTCACTGCACCTCTTCCGGGTGCAGGGACGAGTAGGCGGAGTCTGGCAGCCCCTGCAGATGTCTGAGCAGTGGCCAGGCACAGCAGGAGGGGGGAGAGCCACGGAGACCCGCTCACCCCCTGTTGGCTGCTTCGGAAAGGGCAGCTCTTATCACAAGAGCTGCCCTTTGCGATACTAATTGCATATACGATTAGTATGAATGCGATGTGTGGTGGGATGTACCGTAACTGCTTGGTACATCCCACCTGCACAGCTTGACATTATTTCAGGTAAATCAGGATAGTACATTTACTGACTGGTATTTATGAATACAATCACTAGAATACATTACAACACAATGGGGTAAATGTATGGAGCGGTGATAAGAGTAGAACAATTGCCCATATCAACCAATCAACATTGAAGTAACATATATAATATGCATACTATAAAATTATACAGAGCAGCTGACTGTTTGCCATGGCAACTTCTCCACTCGTATGACTGCATTATGTATAACCCGTGAATATTTAATGAAAACATGCTGTATAATAAATACAAATAAGTGTTATACCATTTTAAAGGATAACTTTCACTGAACGGGAATGATTGGAGATTGTTGGGTTATTCAATCCTGGCCGAAATTTACACCAGGCGAAAATCTGCTATTTCCGTCCATTTTGGGGGCGAATTCAACTTGCCCTAATTAAGCTACCTGGGTGAAAGATCTAGCATCGACGAAAAATGCTTAAATCATTGAAATTTTCCTTTTTGCCCATGCCGATTCCCCCCCATGAAAAAGTGAAATGGCATGAATAAAAATGTACTCAAAACCGTGATTGAATACTGATAGGTGAATCCTTGTCATTTTTTTCACCTGGTTAAAGACTCGGCCAAGATTGAATACCCCCATATACCTCAATGTAGAACGCAACACTTATATTAATTAGGTTTGTTGTGCATAATTATTTATTCTTGGATGATTACTTACGGCACATTATTTAACCATTAAAAAGCAATATATTTCCCTTTCATTGGTAAACACAATTTTTCCTTACCTAAACCCCCAGGTCCAGCCAAAAGAAACTCTTGTCTGCTGATCCTCTTTATAATCGGTCTCTTCTGCTCACTGGGATACGGGAAAAGATCCTGGCAATGTAATGTAGTATAGTTGAGAGTAATATAACGGCTGCTGAGTGCCAGACACAGGAAATGTCCATCTGCCGCTAGCGCACAAGGCTGCTCCGGTGTGGGAACTTCCCGAACCAGTTGCACCTTCTCCTGCCCCACACTGAAGATCTGCACTGTGCGTCGCTTTGAGGAGATTATACAGACTTCCACACTGAAGGGATCGCCACTTACTGGATTTTCATTGAGGGTGAAGCTGAGTGCTCCTCGGATCTTGATTCCAGGAACTGGTTCAAGTAAGTCACTACACAGCAATGTAATAGTATTATCACACAGTACTAGTAACCGTCCCAAAGCGGAGGCAGCTCTCAATTCACATATTGGCTTTTTCAAACCCAGCTGTCTCTGCCTTTGCCGTGTGGTTGTGAAGCTAGTATTAGGATGATCTGATAAGGGTAGACCAGGCGTCTCGGTACCATTTTCTTCCACTAGCAGGAGGTGATGAATACAGCTGTCACTGGTGCCAATGTACAGATCATGTCCACAACACTCCAAGCATTCAATCTGTATTCCTGGGGGAAGGTGTTCCTTCCCTGATGCACAAACCAGTCTGAACGCCTGCACACTCATGGCCAAATCAAAAGGGAGCCCCAGGGCGTCCTGTGGAGTTAAATGGAAATACAATAAGCAATATTTTGACAAATCAGTAGCTTGCATTGTGAATAAAGCGGATTGTATGCATGGGGAAAACCCAGGTCAAGCATCCATGTGAATGGGTGTACATGAATTTTGTACTCCGCCTCAATGACTTTTCCTACGTCTGAACCAGATAAATGGTGATGTGAATGTGAATGTGTTTTTTTTTTTTAAAGGATAACAGACACACAACCTGGGTTTTTCCCCAGGTACCAAACTCCGTAAAAAGGGGTATCAACACAGGTTTAAACTGTACTCATTATCCCAGCTCAGTACTGGGAGTTTGATGTGAAAGGGGTGAATCAACCAATCCATGTAGTCCAAGCTGTCAGTCACGGGCTGCTTGTCTGGGTTAAAGAGCACCCCACTCCCGAATCCTAACATCTCAACCTGCTGAGGAGGAGCAAGCATGATACATATTTCTTATTAAGTATTAACACAAGTTAGTTCACCTATACTATCCAGCTCTGTAAATAATGTACAATAATAGTTGCTTTACTTGCTCCAGAAATCATACATGAACTTGAATATTCTGTAAGGGGATTCCTAAACTTAACAGAGAAATACAGGCTGTATTTCAGGCATTCACAACCATGGTCCTCAAGGCACACCAACAGTGCAGGTTTTAGTGATATCCAGGCCAGAAATAAGAATCAACGCTGTGTACACAGCTTACATGACACTGCACTTGTGCTTCTGTAACAGGATGTAGCATACTGGAAAGATACACTATAATACACTGACCTGGGGAAAATGCTGAAATTGCCTTTTTTTACGGAATCAAACCATAAAAAAGGCGGCCAGTGACAACATTTCTCTCAGGAGATAAAGTGCTGACACACATGGAAATAACCCTAGCTCTTTTTATAAGCAACAAAAATATGTAAATTTGCTGCATCTAAAAGGACAGTGGGACATCTGCCTAAAGCCCTGTACACACAGGGTGAGTTATACTCAGTAATGTGTACTAAGCCATCTAGGCTTGTCAGATCGATCAACACACATCGCATCCAAGATTGCCCATACACACTTAGGGCCTTATTCTAGTTCACTCTCTGACAAAACCATGTGCACTGCAAGGGACAGATGTAAAATGTGCAGAGAGAATTAGATTTGGGTGAGTTATTTTGTTTCTGTGCAGGGTAAATACTGACTGCTTTATTTTTCCACTGCAATATAGATCTCACTTTGAAGTAAAACCCCACCCAAATCTAATTCTCTCTGCACAAGTAACATCTGCCCCACCTGCAGTGCACATGGTTTTGTCCGTCTAAGAAGGAATTTGTCAGAAAGAGTAAACTAGAATAAGGCCCATAGTGATGTGTGCTGAGCAATTTGTGCTAACAATGTTCTTGATGCACATGCAGGAGTCTATCTAGGGTTCCCTCTAAGCTTCTTTTGTAGGGTGCCCATTTTTAAAACCTCAAACTGCATCCTGCCCTTTTTGTGTGTGGCACTGTGCGTCCTTACGCTGCCCACCACTGTGCTGACATGCCGCTGAGAACTTTCAGTGTGCCACCATGTGTAATGGGCATTAAGGTGTGTGGTATAATGTGTAACTGACATTACAATAGAATATGTAACGGGCATAGCAGAGTATGACAATGTTTAATGGGTGTAATCCTAGTGCAGTGTGCAATTTTTTATATATTTTTTTTATTTTGTTTTCAATTTAAATTTCTAATATAAAATGTGCCTTCCTGATTGAAAAAAGTGCAGTGCCCAGTGGTCATGACGCTGCCCTAAAAAAATCCTAGAGTGAACACTACTATAAAGATTGAGATTGTGCTCAAGATCTGAGCACATGCCCATGAACTGTACAAATGGACCAATACATTCTTAAATTCTAAGCGATCTACACAGATCTTTTAGAAAACGGCTCCAAATCACCCCATGTGTATGCAGTGAATAGGGGCGGGGCTCCTAGAGCTATTCAAATCAGTTCACTGCTATGTCGGAGAATGCAGGTACGCATGGGTGTTTAGTCACAAAACCGGAATTTTCTGACTTAAGTCCCCTTTGATGTGGTTTGCACAGTGCTAGGGCAAAAAACAGCATCGCCGGCCTACCGTTGTCAGATTTACAGTAGTCGAAGTTAGCAGCAAGCTCACTCGAATAGCTCCTGGAGCTCCCACCTGGCACTATTCACAGCACTGTGAATTGAATCAACCCCGTGAAAGGAAAAATAAATATAAACATTTTTAATAAAAAAAGATTTGTTTTAAATATTTTTACATATAGGGCTGATTAAACTGCAACAACTTTTTTGCAGTTC
Organism: Crinia signifera; assembly: GCF_055691185.1. Lineage (NCBI taxonomy): Eukaryota > Metazoa > Chordata > Amphibia > Anura > Myobatrachidae > Crinia > Crinia signifera. The sequence continues at coordinate 262,646,556 of NC_139218.1, forward strand.
CCGTTCAAAATGAAATATTACTTTCCTCACTGATTAGAGGCAGGGTGCTGGAATGAATGTTATGTTCTGTACTGTACGCCACTTCATTTTGTCTTGTACACACTTTCTGTATTTAGTAAAGCACTCGAGTAAACCTTTTGGCACTATACAAATACAGGTTGAGTATACTTTATTCAAATATTCGTTATCCAAATTATTCCAAAATAATGTTTTATTTTTTAATAATAATTAATTTTTTTGTGCTAAAAGCACTACTGGGGGCATGATGTGCAACTGGCACTCCTGGGGACATGATGTGCAACTGGCACTCCTGGGGACATGATGTGCAACTGGCAATGGGTTGGGATCCTTTGGTCTACAGCAAGTTGGTCGGCAAGCATTAGGTCGACACCATTAGGTTGACATGGGGAAAGGTCGACATGGGTCTAGGTCGACACAAACAATAAGTCAACAGTGTCTAGGTCGACGGTAAAAAGGTCGACATGGTGTTTTTCTCTATGTTTTTACCCAAATGTTGACACAGTCGACATGGACACAGTTTCCAATGCACCGCATCCCGTCACCTTGCTCGGCACACTATTTTATTCTCCCACCATAATGGCGTGAAAAACCCCATGTCAACCTTTTGACGGACGACCTAATGCTTGTGTCGACCTAATGACCTGTTGACCTAGACCCATGTCGACCAACTTGCTGTAGACCCAATGACCGTATCCCCTGGCAATAAATATGTGCAAGAAAATTATTGCTTGGCATTCAAAGTCAGTGCCTGAGATAGTACACAAACTTGAATGCACAAATCAAATATATTTGTGTGTATTTCATGTGTTTATACAACATAAATACAATTGTATACATATCATCAATATAAAGGCACCATATATTAATGGGAACACAGATTATTTTGGGCCATTACACTAAATACTTGGACAGAGTACTCAGAAGTATAGTAAATGCTATCCATTTCCTTCCACTTTTCTAAGCTTTATCCAGTTCATTTTACTGGAGCTAGAAAATCAGAAGTAAGGCATCTGTGAATGTCACACTCCCCTTGGTGAGTAGCTGCCCAGTAGCCGTCACTGTAGGCTACAGCCTAATCCTAGTCTCCTGCACAACACTGCACTACATCCATTAGGAACAGGTTCCACCAGGTGAGTCAGTCAGTGGCTTTACTGGGAGCAGTTCCTGCGCTGGCAGCAATAAGAGCATAGTGCCCGGGCACATACACTAACCCTCCACCACCAATGATGGCCACACATATACCATACTGGCCACACATATAGTTGCAGCATGCACAGAACCACCACATATGTGCAGCACTAATGCTACATAACACACTGCAGATATGGATAAGCCGGACACGTTTGTTCAATACACATGCAAAATTATTTGCTACCTATGTCGTTAATCAACGCTATAATATATACACCCCTTCTCCATACTGTGATGTAAATGGACGTATGGGATTCTACCTGATATTTCCTGTAGCATTCTCGCAGCTCCGGCAAATGCCGGACACATATCACATACAGGTGGGCGCGGCACACAGGTGTATGTATGTATTTATTGTATGTATGGGAAAGAGTGTGCGGGTCAGTAGTACCTGGATGTTCTGTGCTGCCCCGGGCCTCCTCTCCTGTCACAGTCACGTGATCCCGAGAGGGCGGGTCTTCAGCGGAACGTGACGTGCCACACTGACATTGGCACTTACCACGTGATAGCCTGTAGGAATCTGCCGCCGCCATCTTTGGTGTGGGTATGTGTACATAGAATAAACCCCGTTGGATAAATTCCTATATTACAGCGCATCCCGCGGGTGTATTGTGGTCGATACAGTAAGCTTCTATGCCCGCCTGCTTGTGTACCCGCTATACACCAATGCGTCTTTAAGTGGCTCTGAAGACCGCAGCTGCCGCTGCAGGGCACTATAGGGAGCGCAGCTCTGACGCCACTTCCGGGCGCGGCGCAGAGCGCTGGATGTGGGATCCCACAGCCATGGCTCTGGGAGGTAGTTCGGGTGATGCGAGGCCGGAGTGTGATCTGCTGCACCCGGAGCTGCTCTCCAGGGATTTCCTGCTGCTGTCTCTGGGCCAGGTGAGGCAGAGGGGTGGCACACACGCGGGCATAGCACCTGTGCCCCAGCTAGGGCACGCACCGTGCTATGGGAAAGGTTTATTATAGCTTGGGGAGAGATAAAGTAACAACCAATCCGCGTCTGTCCTGTTACAGGTTGTGATAGAGATATGACAGGAGCTGATTGGTTGGCACTTTATCTCTCTCATCTTTGATACAGCGCTTCTGTCATTTATCTAGCACCATTTAAATTGACAAGCTGATTGGTTGCTATGGGCAACATCTCCATTTAAGCTCTGTCGGTTGATGCATCGCTCTCTGTATATGGGTTATGTGACAGGCTGCCGCTGTATGCAATGTAGAAAAATGGGACTTTTACGGTGTGCAATAGATAGGAAACTGAATTTTATATAACTACCTACAACCACCTGGGACAACAGCAAAGCTGTTCTGTAGGGAAGTAGGATCAGGATATTGCTCAGAGTTGAAGAATCACTTTCCAAAATGGATTAGTTTATGTGCTATTTTAGAGGAGGGCTATTTCTAGAGAGGCATAGAAGACTTATAGTGTGTACACACGGTTAGATTTGGCAGATCTGCACTATATAGTGTAAATTGTGCCCCTCTGGCATGCCGTGAGATGCGAGTCCCGATGCGATCTGATCGCATCGGGACTCGCATCTCACGGCAGTATCTGCTGTGTGTACACACCATTACTCACCACCTGCATAGGATGCGGTTATTTTGTATCAAAAATGTAGGGTATACCTTTGCAATTATCCATTTCTAAAGTGCCTCTCTTTTATGTTCTGATTCAGAAAAATATTGCAGTTGTAGATGCTTTGTGTGACAAGGAGAAGCTAACAGAGATATTTGTCCAGCATGCCATGCCCCTTCCTCAGAGACCTTTACCCAAGAGCCGGTGGGGTAAAATGATGGAAAGTAAGAGGGGTGAAAAGAAGGACATTGAGCCACAGATGAGGTAAGATGTCTGCAATTTGTATGGCTGATAACTGAATAGCTAAAGTCTGTGTTTTATCATATACAGGAATTTGCAATCCCATAGTCCTCAAGAAATTGACAATGTCACACTGATAATTGGCAGGGGTGAGGGTGTATAAGTGACCATTATAAAATTCAGAGGCATCGGTGGCTGCCATATAATACAGAAAGTAGTGTTCATTCTAGCACCCGCCATCTTTGAAAACCCATGCAGTTTCTTTTCCCTGCCTGGGGTGTCGCTGTCTGCTGTAGTGTTTCTAGCACAGGCCTGGTTTGCATATCAGTGCTGATATACAGACCACACTGTGCTAGAAGCACTACAGCAGACAGCGACAACCCAGGTAGGGAAGAGGAACTGCATGGGTTTTCAAAGATGGCGGGGGCTAGAATGAACACTACAGAAAGTAGTACCTTAATCCCCCCCCTTTCCCATCATTTCACTGCACCCTTGCCTACCTTTCTTTTTGACAGTTGCAGTGGTAGACATAGATATTTGCACAAACGTTAGGATACATTCCAGTATGCTTCACCACATCTATAAAAAAAAAAAGTTGTTGCTCACAAATTGCTACAAAATTTGAGAATTGTGTACAGGGCATTGTATTACTTAATGTACTTCAGCAAGTTACACATTATAATTTTATGCTGTTAAAAGATAATATATATATATATATACACACACACACACACACACACACACACACACACACACACACACACACACACACACACACACGCTGTGTTGTATGGATGCAACATAATCTGAGCAATGTTTTAGTTTCAGTGTTGAAAGTGGAAGAAAACGACCTCTCATAGTGTTCGATGGAAGTTCCACTAGCACTAGTATAAAGGTGAAAAAGACAGAAAATGGAGAGACAGCTTTGCGAATCCATCCACAATGCCCAGAAAAAAATAATAGAACACGTGTCGGATCAGGATCAGCACCTACTAGCCCTGTGTCCAACCTTACTTCTCCTACTGCCAACAGACAGACCAAAGTGGTCACTATTGGTAACCATGGACATATGACTAGTGGACCAGGGAGCACTGGGGCGGCACTCAATTTAAAAGCACAGTCAGCCATCAGTGGAGTTGCTGTTAAAATAAAAAGAGCTGCACCGAAGGAGGAGTCTGATATGACGGTATGTAATGTAATCTACAGGTCACGGGAACTATATGCACTATACATTTAATCCAATAGGAGTCCAGGGCGTGGGCTTAAGCGTATAATGCATTTTACTGATTCCCGGGCCGCCATGATCAACTTTGTGGTTCCCAGGGGATCAGAAAGAGGTGTGTAAAAAGGAATTCTTCTGGGTAACCCCCCCTCCCCCAGCACTGCAGCTCGGCCCAGTAGATTTCCGGGTTTATCACTTGAGGACTCAATTCTTGCAAAGAAGAGAGTTGGGTACTTCCTCATCTTTGCGGCCACAGCTTACGCTACGGAACTTACGTACCGTAACCCACACCACCCTCCTGTGTCCATGCCACTATCTTTTACTTTTAGTAAAGTTGTGCCACCGAGCCTGCGAGGGGACGAAGATGCTATTCTCAAAGTGGCTAACATAACTTGCATAAGCTGTGGCTACAAAGATGAGGAAGTACCGAAAGTTGAAATTGGTCATTAAGCCTGTACTTTAGTGGTCATATATTAGCATGTTTTATGTGCTTTGTTCATTTTACATGTGTATAGTGTTGCCACCCTATGTAAAAGTTTTCCTAAAAATAAATTGTAGCTAGATATTTACAGAACAGCAGTCAGAAGATAGATCTACATGGCTTTTTTGTTTCCATTATCCATCCTTCATCCTGGGTGTAATTATAGTATGTTTATTGCATTCAGTGAGAATTTTATGTATGGGATTGCCTCTGGCACACAGTTTCTAAACTATGGTTAGATAGAAAATGCAACGGCACTATATGCTATAGCATCTGTCTGGATGCAATCAAGTGGAACCCACCCACCAGTACAATATAAGCAAATGATACAGGATGGGATTACCTTGGGCGCCACCAAATACTTATACAAATACAAGTGCAGCTGCAATTTTAATTTACTAAGATTGGAGTTCTTGTGAAGATGGGATGTTGCCCATAACAACCAATCAGATTGTATCTATTATCTTCTAAAAGGTGCTAAATAAGTAGAATCTTCAATAGAACTCCCATCTTAGTAAATTTACCCCTAAGAAATATTTACTTGTTTCATTGTTTTGTTGGTTCTGGTATAGATGATAGGTGTCAACCTAGTCACCTAGACGTTGTCTAAGACTGGTTGACACAAGCTAAATGTTGTCTTTTTTGGGGTGTCTGGCAACATATGTTGACATGGAAACCATATAAGTGTACTGCTCGCCATGCTTCCGGCACACCATTATAATTTATCTCTATGCCCACTTGGATGGTAAAGTATGAACTGAGTCGTTTAAAAAAATAAAAAAATCATGAAAAACGATCGAGCATTTAGATGCCGACCTTCTGCCACCATCGACCCAGGGACCAGATACCGTTTTGTGTGTGTGTCCCTACATTTCACCAATCTAAGCTGCTGTGTCTATTACAGACTGGTTTACCCTATAGAAAAGACTTGCATTTACAGTAGATTAAACTGTAATGGTTTTTTTATTGTATTATATTGACATTCTTGAACACTTGGTCTGCTTATGGCCCCAGTGTCGAAACCAAGCAATTAATGTTACTTCTATTCCAGAATGACCTGAAACCCACAGACGCAAAGAAGAAGATTCAACATGTCACATGGCCATGATTTACCACCCTGAGGACATACTCAACTTGGATATCTTCTCCTAGCGGTCAATCATGGAGTTTAGAGGCAAATGGACATTGATATCCCTTTTTATATCCAGAATGGTGTTGGAGGTGCATGAATTTTGCCACAGGACAGTGTTCCCAATACCAGAAACGCACACCTTTCTACTGATCACATCTCCAGGTTATTGCCGGGGAGAACATGACTGTTGGTTCCTGAGGATGGAAAGTTTAACACTGTCCTAATGAATCTTGGCGTAGGATGTTTGTTGTGGTTTTTTTTGTTTGTTTATTTTAGATATATTAACAGAACTGACTTGTATTATTTTTATAATATAAAGAGGTTTAAATTTCTATGATGTGTGTATTTTTTGTGCTGCCTCCATTTGGGGCTCTAGCTTGGTTCTGTATGGAAGGAGTAAAATGCCGGTGAAGATGCTAGTGCAGGTAGTTGCCCGATACACCTTCTGTTTCCATTTGCCTTGCTTACAGCTTTCATTACAGTATTACTTTGTATTCAAAGTGCACAGTCTTTCATACCCAGCAGTTATTTGTGATACCTCCATTTCAGCCATGGAGAGTCGGCAAAAGCTTGTCAACTTTTCAGTGACCATGTCCTTCTGACAGAAGTATAGCTACGCTAATGAGATCTTATCTTGGGAAAACTAATACACTGAATCATGTCATATAGGTAAAGCTTGGCTATGTACACTCTATGCTTCAAATTGAAGACTGCGTTGCATTTATTGTTATAAATACTTTCAGGAGGTAGATTTTGTTTTTGTGCAAGTATTTTAAACAGGATTTTTACTAGTCATGTATTTGTGAATTCTAAAAAGTCACATTAAATGATTATTAAACTATGATCACATTGTATTATTTCAGTGCGTAACAAAGGGAAACATGCCTAGAAATACAGTGGAGACTTGGCATATTTTCTGTGTATTACTGTCCATAATGGGTTAGATGGTGTAAAAGTACCAACCTGCCTTTCCGTAGATCTTAGCCTGTCCCAAATCTGCTTTGTTGTGTATTCCATATAAAAATCAGGTTACTGTAGATACAGTAACACTACCTTTTTATTTTGCAATACGTGTCCCTGACGTGAAGCTATATTTTTTGGAAACGTGAGATCCATTTATTTTCAGTTGTTCCTTTTATATGGATGGTGTAAAGGTTAGTATTACTACCTCACAGCACTGAGGTTCAATTCCCATCATGGCCCTAACTGTACAAGGAGGATTGGTGTGTACCCAGCGCTGAAAAGATAATTAGCTGCTGGTCTCTTGTAAGGGGTTAACGCAAGAAACCCCAGTGTAGTTACAGACAAGAGAAAAAGGGAAACAAATGACCAGCGCTGTAGTGGATACCCAATCAAGGTTATCTTCAATGCAGTTTTCTATAAGACTCTCAGTAGATAATCTTCCTGTTGTTATTAGGAAGTAGACTTACAATTAAATTCGTTCAGGGGTGCCCGTAACGGTTTCTTTTCAAACAGCCCTCACACATGCAGGAGAATCGACATGCAGAAATAACGACATGAAATCAACTTACATGAAGTTTCAATCTCGCGTGCACATAAAAGGTTTCTTTGTTTGCCAAGTCAACACAGACATCAGGGAACAGGTAACAGGGTCTTTATTCTTACACTTTCACAAATCCAACAACGACAAAACGGGGAATAAAAAGTGGAATGGAAGGTCCAGGCTGTGCAGGTGGGCGGATCGCTGGCCAAAGAAACCTTTTATGTGCACGCGAGATTGAAACTTCATGTAAGTTGATTTCATGTCGTTATTTCTGCATGTCGATTCTCCTGCATGTGTGAGGGCTGTTTGAAAAGAAACCGTTACGGGCACCCCTGAACGAATTTAATTGTAAGTCTACTTCCTAATAACAACAGGAAGATTATCTACTGAGAGTCTTATAGAAAACTGCATTGAAGATAACCTTGATTGGGTATCCACTACAGCGCTGGTCATTTGTTTCCCTTTTTCTCATGGCCCTAACTGTATTGAGTTTTTATATTCTCCCCGTGCTTGCGTGGGTTTCCTCCGGGTACTCCGTTTCCTCCCACAATCCAAACATTTACTGGTAGGCTAATTGGCTCCCAACAAACATGAACCCTAGAATGTCTGTGTGTGTGCGTGTACATGTGGTAGGGAATATAGATTGTAAGCTCCACTGGGGCAGGGACGGATGTGAATGTTCAAATATTCTCTTTAAAGCCATGCGGAATATGTGTGCGCTATATAAATAACTGGTAATAAATAAAAATACCAAGGTTAGAAGTGGTGAAAGTGCTCCCTGAAAATTATGTTGGCAATTAAACCAAATGTTCTGCTAATGGTGGTGCAGTCACATAGCTGTGTGCAAATTACCACATTTCATTGGAGATGTATCAAAGCTTGGAGGGGTAAAGTGGAATGAGAGAAAGTACCCTAGTGATCAGCTTCTGAGTGCCACAGCTGGTTGGCTGGCATATTATCTCTCTCCAAGCTGTATTATGTTTTCCACTTATTGCAATGCGTGTAACACACAGAGAGAGCCTCAGTCAATTTGCACACACTCCGAGGTAGAGGCACGTGTGGTAGCGAATATAGGGGCAGATGTATTAAGCATGGAGAAGTATTTATAGATTTCTTTACAGATATACAGAAAATATGCTCTCTAGCCTAATTGTGCTGCAATTTCCACATTCTCTAATGGGCAGGCTGGTGATCGGGAATATTAAACATGTTTAAAAATCGTGATTTCCCTGACCCTGTCTGAAAACGGTCATGATCGACAAATTTGGGGATTTTTTAAAATTAAGAATTTTCCCAATGGATTGCCAGTCTTCGATGGTGGAATCAATCGGTGATTCGGGGAAATGGACTTTACCTGTATCAATATGAGCACATTGACAACTATTTTGACACCCTTAAGATGTGTACACATGGAGCGACCTTATTGCCAGTGATTTGTATGTGCTGTGCGTGATACATCGGGGGGTGCGCGCTCCCGTGTTCAGCCCCTGATGGCATGCTCCTGCGACCAGCTGTTTCCCCCTGGCAGGGTGTCTCTGGTGACTGATGAAAATGAGAAACTGAACAATATATTGCACCATGTGTACACAGCTTTAAAGCTAACCGAATAAATGCTTCATTTTTCTTGAAAAGCTTTTTTCTTATGTAGAATGTCATTACTTTGCTATGTCATATAATAAAACAAAGAAACTGTAAAGAGAAATGTATTGCTTAATACTAAAATATAGAGTAAAATAGCCTGAATAAATGTGCTTGAACTCTTTAATAAAGGTAGTAATTGGAGTAAAGTGATATTTCAAGCCAATAGCTTTCTTGAATCAACATCACATACAGTATGTCTTTTAGTGTTCCCTCTAGAAATGAGGGCGGGTAGGGCGCTGCTGCATGGGGGCAGCGCAAGGGGGCGGACCGGGCCCACCGACGTCAGTTGTGAGCGGTCCCAGGCAGCCGACGTCACAAAAGGGGCGTGCCCGGGCCGTGACGTCATGAAAAGGGGCAGACCAGGCCGCCGTCACTAAAGGAGGCGGGCCCGACCCCGCCAAAGTTACCGTGCTGCCGGGGAAGCGATGGGAATCGCCATCTAAGGCAGCGCTGCGCTTCCCCGTGCACACAGCCAGGGCAGGCACCAGTTTTAGCTAAAACAGCCTAGAGGGAACACTATCTTCAAACGTGTAATCCGTCATTTAAACTTGTTTCAATTAATACATTTTTTAAAGAAAAGCTCACCATACCTACTGTGAAACAGAGGAATCTCTTTTACAGCTGCTTTGCTGCGTCTGGCATGTGATGCCTTGTATCTGTGCAGGGCAGAATGGGATCTGAAAACTATAAAGGTGAGAAACATACTTCCCAGTGTCAGAAAGCTCTGTAGGATAATGGCCGAAAACACAAAGCTGAAAGCACCCAAGTATGTATAAGAAAAGAAAATTGGACTGTTCTGAAGTGGCATTCTATGAGTGCTGATCTAACAAGCTCTATGGAAACAGCTGAAACCTATAGTCTGGAGAAAGCACCCATCATTCCAGCAACAGATGGAGCAGTTTTTTCAGGTGGAGTGAGTCAAACTACCTACTGACATATGCAGAATGCTCAGTGAGATCTAGAAACATTACTTGATTCCTTCTACAGGTTTTGCAACAAAATATTAGAGCAAGGGGGCCTATCATTTTTGTCCATGCTATTTTTAATTTGTTGTTTAATAAACCGTACAATATTTAATAAATCCAGTTTACCTATCCTATTTTTTAAGAAAAACAAATACCGCACATGCGCATATTCTCTTATGCGCATGTGCAGGGCTTCTCTGCAGGCGCCCTCACCGACTTGCAAAGTCAGCATGTCGTTCTCACACACGGGGGGTAATAAGAACGCCCAGCATTTCATGGGCATCCCCATGCACAGGCGGGACACAGTGTACCAGGGGCAGGTGGCTGACGTCACATGAGGTCTTTGTCCCGGAGCCCTTAGATTTAAGTCAGTCTCCATTTATATTTGCGAGTCTATGAGAAATCATTCGATGGTCACCGATCATCGAATGATTTCTCCTGCTCTAGGCACATGCGAGTGGATTTGTTTTTATAACACATCCCCTCCCATGGTTGCGAGGGGATATGGTGATGGGGGAGGCTATCTGGGACTTGGTAAGCTTCGAGCTTCACGGCTTACCGAGTCAACCAGAATGAGGGCCTCTATTTTATCTGTGGTTATATAAACTTTATTTCCTCTACCTTCCCCCATGGCAGCCATTACTATGGGTTCCTCCCTTCTGGGTAGTCCTTCGGAAAAGAAAAAAAGACACCAGCCCCTATAAGAAGGCTCCACCTCCCTGCTCCGGTGTCTTTTTTTCTTTTCCGGGTAGTTGGAGAAGGGCTTACCCTGTGAAGTGCTGCCTGGGAGAGAGACCGCTGCTCAGGTATTTTTGACCTTGTTGCAGTCAGCGGGATCCGGTCCCAGTATATTGTGCCGCATGCGAACCCATTACAGGGGGGAGCTGAGTCGGTGGCACCCGCAGGGATACACTGATAGCGGCGCCGGAGCGTTGCTGTGTATGTCCCTGGCCTGTGTTAATCTAATCAGAGAACAGGCGGGTGTCAGGTGGTGTGCGGCGTGACGGAGCGCGTCACTTGCATATCAAGTAGCCGGCTGAGGAAGAAGCCGGAAGACGCCGGAGACGCGTGGAGTGAAGCGCTGCTGCTGCGACAGGAGTACGGAGACGGAGAGTGTCGGACAGAGCGGGTAAGAGGAATGAATATACCCGCTGTATCACCAATGTTTTCCGGAGCAATAGTAACGGCATATGTTACAATAGATATTGTGTCAGAGTGGAGACAGTGAGAAGTAAAGAGTGAAGCACTGCTGCTGGAATTACGCTGTCAGCTGGACTGAGGTGATTACTGATTACTGTGCAGTAGGAGTGTGAAATGAGTGCCTTCAGTGAGGACTTGTCCTGAATATCTTTTATATACATGCTCTTTGTAGTGCGCACCACCTTAATAATTATGGAGGAAGAAAACCGGCAGGCTGCTAGGAAGTCAGGGTAAGCCCAGATAAGTTTTTCTTTGGTGGTGGTCATTGGTTTTTTATTTTTTGGGTGACACCACTATAGTGATTAGGCTGTGTTTTTGTTGGTAGGTCGGAGACCAGCAGAGAGAAAGAAGCCAAGCATAAACGTTCTCATAAAGCTAAATGCAGTTCTTGTGACAAATCTTTGCCTGAAAAGCATGTGGGCAACCTATGTGAGGCTTGTAAGACCCCGCTGCAAATACCAATGGTTCAGATGAACAGTCTGGTAGATATGCTGAGAAAGTCTCTGTCGGATACTTTTATGACAAAAGAGGATTTTTCCAAGATGAGATCTAAGCGAAAACATGCTGTGTTAAGTGATTCAGATGAATCAGTGGAAGCAACTGGCAGTGTGCATATGTTGGATCAGGATCCTGACATGGATGATGAGGATCAGGTGCAGGACAAGTCTGACTCTGACTTTAGCACAGACATGATTAATAATTTGTTGGGGCTTATTCACAAGTCACTTAACATACAAGATCCGACAGAAGATCTTAACTTGCAGGAGATGCTATTTAAGGATAAAAGGAAAAAGAATAAAGTTTTTCCATTGTCTTAAACCTTAAAGGGGGTGATTTCTGATGAATGGAAATGCCCAGATAAAAGGGTTGCCATTCCAGGCAGAATTGCAAAGATGTATCCGTTTGAGAGGGAGCAAGTTTCATCCTGGGATGAGGCCCCTAGGGTGGATGCAGCGGTCTCCAGGATATCCAGGAAGTCTACGCTTCCACTAGAGGACGCAAACATTTTTAAGGATCCCATGGAAAGGAGGATCGAATTGGGCCTTAAAAGGCAACACTTGGTAGCAGGGGCGGCATTAAAGCCTGCTGCAGCAATGGCGGTGACCTCCAGAGTTCTCAGAGGCTGGTGTCAGCAGCTTGAGGCTGACGTATTGGATGGCATAAAGAGGTCTGAGTTAATCAAAATGATTCAGGACATACAACTGGCAGTACAGTTCTTGTGTGAGGCCTCTTTGGACTCAGTGCGTCTGGCTGCAAGGGCAGGGGCCACTACAGCAGCCATCAGGAGAGCCTTATGGCTAAAGCCATGGGCTGCAGACGTCCAGTCAAAGAACAAGTTAATGTCTCTTCCGTTCCAGGGTGACTATCTGTTCGGAAAGCAACTGGATGATCTGGTGACAAAAATTTCTGGGGGCAAGTCGGTTTGGTTGCCTCAGGATAAAACTGCCAAGAAGAATGTGCCTAGTAGGTTCAACAGATACCAGCCACAGGATTATAGGGAAGCCAGGAGTTATAGGCCTGGCAGGGCCTATAGAAGGGGATCCTGGATATCCAGGGCGAATTTTCGGGCCCAAAGAGGCAGAGAAAATAGATTCCCTTCCAAAAAGGAACAGCAATGACGCCGACCCTCAAAGGGTAGGTGCCAGGCTGTTAAAATTTCATCAGGTCTGGCAAAGGTCCACCACAGACAGGTGGGTCTTGGAAATCATCCAGTCAGGATACAAGATAGAGTTCAAAACATGGCCAGGAAATCTGGTAGTAGAATCCCCTATTCCCAGGGACAAAGAGGAAAGGGAAGCTTTATTTTTGAGTTTGGAAGAAATGATGGCCCAAGGCGTGGTCACTGTAGTACCAAGAGGACAAGAACCTCTAGGGTGGTACTCTCGTTTTTTTGTTATAAAAAAAGCATCCGGAGGTTTCCGTACCATTCTGGATCTCAGACGTCTCAACAAAAAGGTGCGGATCAGGCCAAGATGGAGTCAATCAAGTCCATACTTCCAGAAATAGGTCCAGGAGATTTTATGACTTCAATAGATCTCAAAGATGCATATCTTCATGTGCCAATATTCGAGGGACATCGAAAATTTCTGCGCTTCCATTCGGTTTGGCAACTTCCCCACGGACATTCTCAAAGGTACTGATAGTACTAATGGCAAAATTAAGACAAGAAGGCATAAAACTATGGCCTTACCTGGACGACATACTTATAGTGGCAAGCTCCAGAGACATTGTGCTACGTCACACAGAAAGAGTGATTCAATGTTTGGAGCAACATGGGTGGCTTATAAATCGAAAGAAAAGTCATTTAGAGCCAACTCAGAAAATACAGTACTTGGGAGTGATAATAGATTCCAGCCAAATGAATGTAGCATTAACCGCCGACAGGAGGTTGAAGTTGATACAACAGGCCAATATGATGCGGATGAGATCAACAGTGAGGTCACAGGACTGTATGAAGGTACTGGGACTCATGGCGGCCGCACTGGAGACAGTGCAATGGTCCAGGTTTCACATGAGGAAAATGCAGGCTTGCTTTCTCATGCAATGGAACAAGGACAGCAAAGATCTGATGCAAAGAATAGTTTTGACAAAGGCGGCAAAATTAGATTTGGCCTGGTGGTCAGACGACGATCGGCTAAAGCAGGGAAGGTCATTCGCCGCCATGGAACAAGTAGTCGTGACTACAGATGCCAGTCAAACAGGCTGGGGGGCAACTTGTGGTCCGGAGATTGCACAAGGAAGATGGTCCCCATCCTGGGGAATGGCACACTCCAATGTGAGAGAAATGGAGGCAGTGGTCAGAGCGTGTCGTCAGTTCCAGAGGCAGATTTAAGGCAAAGAGCTCATCATCAGATCAGACAATCGGGCTGTAGTGGCCTATATAAATCGCCAAGGCGGAACAAGGAGTCGCAGTCTGATGGAAGTGGCAGACAGATTGTTGGCCTGGGCAGAGTCTTATGTTCTAAACATAACATCGGTCTTTCTAGCAGGGAAAGAGAACTACATGGCAGACGAATTAAGCAGGAAGGCCTGTCTTCCAGGAGAATGGTCGCTCAACAACGAAGTTTTCACCATGTTAGTGAGGAGATGGGGTCTACCTCAAGTGGACCTCATGGCCTCAGCAGAGAACAACAAGGTGCCAGTGTATTTTTCTCGCTTCAAGGTTACACAAGCAGAGCAATGGGACGCGCTGACGGCCACCTGTTGGATGAGGCGCGCCTATGTTTTCCCTCCGAATCCGGTAATTCCGAGATTGTTGAGGAAAATTCAGAGGGAGAAAGCAGAGGTGATTGCGATTCTGCCTTATTGGCCATGGAGGGCGTGGTTTGCTTCAGTACGCCAGATGGCGGTGGAAGAACCGTGGACGCTTCCGTCAAGACCCGATCTCCTAGTTCAAGGGCGGATATGTCAGCCGCAACCATCGACCTGGAAGTTGACGGCCTGGCGGTTGAAACCAGGTCATTGACTGAAAGGGGTTTTGAGGAGGAAGTGGTCCAAACCCTGCTCAAGGCTAGGAAGGGGTCCACTTCTGCAGCGTATTACAAAGTGTGGAAAAAATACGTATCAAGGTGTAAGGAGAAAATGCAGTCACCGAGGGAAGTTACATCAGTACTAAGTTTTCTGCAAGTAGGACTGCAGATGGGACTGTCCTTAAGTACTTTGAAGGTACAGGTCTCAGCCCTGTCGGCAATGTTGGACTGGGACTTGGCAGGGGACAGGTATGTCCGAAGGTTTATTCAGGCAGTGAGAAGACTGAAACCTAAATTTAGATCTCCCATGGCACCCTGGGACTTAAATTTGGTGCTTGGGGTGCTTATGGAACCTCCGTTTGAGCCCTTACATGAAATTTCATTGTTATTTCTTTCTTGGAAGGTTTTATTTTTGGTGGCAATTACGTCTGCAAGAAGAATTTCAGAATTGCAAGCGTTGTGGGCGGAAGAGCCTTTTCTAATTTTTTTTGAGAATAGGGTAGTTCTAAGAACTAATCCACAATTCCTGCCAAAGGTTGTGACAGAGTTTCACATAAATCAAGAGATTGTTTTGCCCTCTTTTTGTATGAATCCTACAAATGAAAAGGAGAAGCGTTTGCATAACTTGGATATTGTGAGAGCGCTAAAGGTTTATGTTCAGAGAACAAAAGAAGTTCGAACTGTCAAGAATCTTTTTGTTCTAACAACTGGTGCTAGAAAGGGTCAAATGGCCTCAAAAGCGACATGGGCATGGTGGATTAAGGACTGTATACTTAAAGCGTATCAAGTGAGGCAAAGAGAGCCACCTGTGAGTTTGAAGGCACACTCTACAAGAGCAATGGCCGCTTCCTGGGCGGAGAAAGGATCCGCTTCAGTGGAAGAATTATGTAAGGCGGCAGGATGGTCGTCGATACATACATTTACAAAACATTACAGACTGGACGTAATGTCTTCAGCAGACGCTAAGTTCGGAAGGAAAGTTCTTAGCACAGCTCTGTGAAAGTTTGAAGAAGTTTTCTGAAACTATGATTTGCGATTATTATGATTTCGAGGAGGCAACAATTCGGTGCTGGTTGTGAGTATGCCCTCCCAAAAATAACTGCTGGGGTATGACCCATAGTAATGGCTGCCATGGGGGAAGGTAGAGGAAATATCAGATTATTACCTGGTAATATGTTTTCCTCTACTCCACCATGGCAGCATATATTCCCATCCCTTACGAATTGTTGTGTATTGTGTTATGTGGAATAATTGTTTCTGTTTATGTATTAAAGCTGGAGAATGCAAGACACCGGAGCAGGGAGGTGGAGCCTTCTTATAGGGGCTGGTGTCTTTTTTTCTTTTCCGAAGGACTACCCAGAAGGGAGGAACCCATAGTAATGGCTGCCATGGTGGAGTAGAGGAAAACATATTACCAGGTAATAATCTGATATTTCAGTGTTTTATGGCACAAAATGTCAACCGTCCTAAGGATAAAGTCAACTATGTTGACATTCATCATATATACAATGATAAAATGTCGACATTACGTCCTGGTGACTTATCTACTCCTAGTGGTTGCAGTGGCATCATGCGGATCCCGGTGGTCATGTGGCCATTACTATTAGAGCAGACCTATTATCCTCTGGGGTTCCAATAAGTTTTTGACAATTATTACTACCCATAATCCTCCCTCTAGTAGACTAGTGCCTAACCCTAACTTACTCCTATGCTTAATTTCAACAGTGATATAATTTACAGCAAGCCATCATGATCAATTGGTGTATGGTACAAAATGTCAATAGTCAAAACATTGACACTGCCAATGTGAACATAGTGGTGCCATTTGAGTCATAACTGTGGCCTAACCCTATTATTGTGCATGCCATCGACTTGTGTTTGTAACTGTCCAGCAATAGATGTCCAGAATTGTGGTGTGCACGGAAAGCTTCTGCTTCTTGATGAAAGAACATTTTGGTCTTGGCTGTTTGTAATTTTTTTTTTCCTCTGGTTTCCCTATATTAAGAATGAAATAACTATATGTTTAAACTCTGATTTACTAGATGAAACCTGTGGCACCCTAAGCACTGTTCCACTGTCAAAACTATTGGTGTGTAATTCCCTTATTTTCCTATAACTATATATAGCTGCTGTTCCAATGAAAACTTCCCATAGTTTAATACAGTGGTTCCAAACCCTGGTCCTCATGTATCCCCAGCAGTTTACATTTTCCAGGTCTCCGCACAAAACCACAAGCAAAATAATTATGTCCACCTGTGGGTCTTTAACCCCTTCATGACAGAGCCAGTTTGTGCCTTCATGACAGAGCCCTTTTTTTCAAATCTGACATGTCTCACTTAAGTGGGGATAACTTTTTTTTGCTTTTACTTATCCCAGTGATTTTGAGATTGTTTTCTCGTGACACATTGTACTTCAAGTTAGTGGTAAATTTTCGTCGATACAGTCTGTGTTTTTTTGTGAAAAATACCAAAATATCGTGAAAAAATGGAAAATTTAGCAATTTGCAAAATGTTAAATTTTCTGCTTGTGAGACAAATAATCATACCACTCAAAATAGTTAATAACTAACATAGACCATATGTCTACTTTATGTTTCCATCATTATTTCAACTTCCTTTTAATTTTTTTGGACACTAGGAGGCTTACAATATGAATAGCAAATTCTCAAATTTTCATGAAAATTTCAAACACTGATTTTTTTAGGGACCAGTTCAGTTCTGATGTGACTTTGAGGGACTTGTATGTGAGACACCCCCATAAATGATGCCATTTCAAAAACTGCACCCCTCACAGTATTCAAAACAGCATTTTGGAAGTTTGTTAACCCTTTAGGTGTTTCACAGGAATTAAAACAAAGTGTAGGTGAAATTTCAAAATTTCTTTTTTTTTGCAGAGTTTCAATTTTAATACATTTTTCTAACGAATACAGTAGATTTTACTAGAGAAATGTGACTAAAAATTGATTCCCCCAATTCTTTTGTTTTCAAAAATATCCTATATGTGGCCCTAGTGTGCACGTTGACCAAACCACAGGCTTCATAATAGAAGGAGCACCTACTTGATTTTGGAGCCTCCTTTTTATGAGATTTTTTTTTAGGCACCATGTAGGTTTCTAGGCACCATAAGTGCTAAAAGTTAGGAACCTCCCCCACAAGTCACCCCATTTTGCAATCTACACCCCTCAGGGAATTCATCTAGGGGTATAGTGTACATTTCAAACCCCCAGGGGTTTCACCAATTTTGGTACAACTGGGATGTGAAAATGGAAAATTACATTTTTTTACACAAACATGCAGTTCTGGCTCAAAATTTTTCATTTTCACAAGGAATGAAGGAGACAAAGCACCCCAAAATCTGTGCCCCAATTTCTCCCGAGTACGGCAATGCCTCACATGTGACCAAAAAATACCAGTTGGGTGCATGGCAGGACTTAGAAGGGAAGGAGTGATTTTTGGATTTTGCAGCTCAGATTCTGGTGGAATTTTGGTGGGTGCTATGTCGCATTAGCAAGACCCCCCAAGCACCAAGACAGTGGAACCCCCCCACAAGTGACCCCATTTTGCAAACTACACCCCTCAGGGAATTCATCTAGGGGTATAGTGTACATTTCAAACCCCCAGGGGTTTCACCAATTTTGGTATAACTGGGATGTGAAAATGGAAAATTACATTTTTTTACACAAAAATGTACTTCTGGCTCAAAATTTTTCATTTTCACAAGGAATGAAGAAGACAAAGCACCCCAAAATCTGTGCCCCAATTTCTCCCGAGTACGGCAATGCCTCACATGTGACCAAAAAATACCAGTTGGGTGCATGGCAGGACTCAGAAGGGAAGGAGTGATTTTTGGATTTTGCAGCAAAGATTTTGGTGGAATGAATGGTGGGTGCTATGTTGCATTAGTAAGACTCCCAAAGCACCAATACAGTGGAACCCCCCCACAAGTCACCCCATTTTGCAAAGTACACCCCTCAGGGAATTCATCTAGGGGTATAGTGTACATTTCAAACCCCCAGGGGTTTCACCAATTTTGGTACAACTGGGATGTGAAAATGGAAAATTACATTTTTTTACACAAACATGCAGTTCTGGCTCAAAATTTTTCATTTTCACAAGGAATGAAGGAGACAAAGCACCCCAAAATCTGTGCCCCAATTTCTCCCGAGTACGGCAATGCCTCACATGTGACCAAAAAATACCAGTTGGGTGCATGGCAGGACTCAGAAGGGAAGGAGTGATTTTTGGATTTTGCAGCAAAGATTTTGGTGGAATGAATGGTGGGTGCTATGTTGCATTAGCAAGACTCCCAAAGCACCAATACAGTGGAACCCCCCCACAAGTCACCCCATTTTGCAAAGTACACCCCTCAGGGAATTCATCTAGGGGTATAGTGTACATTTCAAACCCCCAGGGGTTTCACCAATTTTGGTACAACTGGGATGTGAAAATGGAAAATTACATTTTTTTACACAAACATGCAGTTCTGGCTCAAAATTTTTCATTTTCACAAGGAATGAAGGAGACAAAGCACCCCAAAATCTGTGCCCCAATTTCTCCCGAGTACGGCAATGCCTCACATGTGACCAAAAAATACCAGTTGGGTGCATGGCAGGACTCAGAAGGGAAGGAGTGATTTTTGGATTTTGCAGCAAAGATTTTGGTGGAATGAATGGTGGGTGCTATGTTGCATTAGCAAGACTCCCAAAGCACCAATACAGTGGAACCCCCCCACAAGTCACCCCATTTTGCAAAGTACACCCCTCAGGGAATTCATCTAGGGGTATAGTGTACATTTCAAACCCCCAGGGGTTTCACCAATTTTGGTACAACTGGGATGTGAAAATGGAAAATTACATTTTTTTACACAAACATGCAGTTCTGGCTCAAAATTTTTCATTTTCACAAGGAATGAAGGAGACAAAGCACCCCAAAATCTGTGCCCCAATTTCTCCCGAGTACGGCAATGCCTCACATGTGACCAAAAAATACCAGTTGGGTGCATGGCAGGACTCAGAAGGGAAGGAGTTATTTTTGGATTTTGCAGCAAAGATTTTGGTGGAATGAATGGTGGGTGCTATGTTGCATTAGCAAGACTCCCAAAGCACCAATACAGTGGAACCCCCCCACAAGTCACCCCATTTTGCAAAGTACACCCCTCAGGGAATTCATCTAGGGGTATAGTGTACATTTCAAACCCCCAGGGGTTTCACCAATTTTGGTACAACTGGGATGTGAAAATGGAAAATTACATTTTTTTACACAAACATGCAGTTCTGGCTCAAAATTTTTCATTTTCACAAGGAATGAAGGAGACAAAGCACCCCAAAATCTGTGCCCCAATTTCTCCCGAGTACGGCAATGCCTCACATGTGACCAAAAAATACCAGTTGGGTGCATGGCAGGACTCAGAAGGGAAGGAGTGATTTTTGGATTTTGCAGCAAAGATTTTGGTGGAATGAATGGTGGGTGCTATGTTGCATTAGCAAGACTCCCAAAGCCCCAATACAGTGGAACCCCCCCACAAGTCACCCCATTTTGCAAAGTACACCCCTCAGGGAATTCATCTAGGGGTATAGTGTACATTTCAAACCCCCAGGGGTTTCACCAATTTTGGTACAACTGGGATGTGAAAATGGAAAATTACATTTTTTTACACAAACATGCAGTTCTGGCTCAAAATTTTTCATTTTCACAAGGAATGAAGGAGACAAAGCACCCCAAAATCTGTGCCCCAATTTCTCCCGAGTACGGCAATGCCTCACATGTGACCAAAAAATACCAGTTGGGTGCATGGCAGGACTCAGAAGGGAAGGAGTGATTTTTGGATTTTGCAGCACAGATTTTGGTGGAATGAATGGTGGGTGCTATGTTGCATTACCAATACAGTGGAACCCCCCCACAAGTGACCACATTTTGCAAACTACACCCCTCAGGGAATTCATCTAGGGGTATAGTGTACATTTCAAACCCCCAGGGGTTTCATCAATTTTGGTACAACTGGGCAGTGAAAATGAAAAAAAATACATTTTTTTACACAAAAATGTACTTCTGGCTCAAAATTTTTCATTTTCACAAGGAATGAAGGAGACAAAGCACCCCAAAATCTGTGCCCCCATTTCTCCCGAGTACGGCAATGCCTCACATGTGACCAAAAAATACCAGTTGGGTGCATGGCAGGACTCAGAAGGGAAGGAGTGATTTTTGGATTTTGCAGCACAGATTTTGGTGGAATGAATGGTGGGTGCTATGTTGCATTACCAATACAGTGGAACCCCCCCACAAGTGACCCCATTTTGCAAACTACACCCCTCAGGGAATTCATCTAGGGGTATAGTGTACATTTCAAACCCCCAGGGGTTTCATCAATTTTGGTACAACTGGGCAGTGAAAATGAAAAAAATACATTTTTTTACACAAAAATGTACTTCTGGCTCAAAATTTTTCATTTTCACAAGGAATGAAGGAGACAAAGCACCCCAAAATCTGTGCCCCCATTTCTCCAGAGTACGGCAATGCCTCACATGTGACCAAAAAATACCAGTTGGGTGCATGGCAGGACTCAGAAGGGAAGGAGTGATTTTTGGTTTTTGCAGCTCAGATTCTGGTGGAATGAATGGTGGGTGCTATGTGGCATTAGCAAGACCCCCGAAGCACGGTGAAATGATGAACCTAATAATCCATAGATGTGTGGTATATTTTGAAACACTCCTTTATACATAGGCCGGGTTTGTCGGGGCAAGTTTCACAGTGGAAAATAGTTTCCTTTCTTATTCCCTTTTTATAGCAAACTTTGCACCTTTTTTGTGTCCTGCCCTTTCTTGCAGTGGAGGGGATTTCGTTGGGAAAATGCTGCCCTGGTACAATACGGGGGCCAGTACTAGAAGTACTGGGGCCCTCTGCCTGCTGATTCCCAAATGTTAGGCTCTTTATGACTTCCTCTTGAAAGTGCATAAATGTCCCCCTCTGGCCGGTAGAACGGAATAGCACGTAAGCGTTATACAGTGCCATCTGGATGATATACACGGCCAGCTTCTTGTACCAGATATTTGTTTTCCGCAGGGCACTGTAAGGCTTCAGTACCTGATCTGAAAGATCCACTCCGCCCATGTACTTATTGTAATCTAGGATACAATTTGGTTTTGAGGTGTGGGTACTGGTACCTCGTACAGGGATGGAGGTGGTACTGTCTCCATGAATTGTTGTCAGTATAAGGACATCCCTCTTGTCCTTATATTTGACCAACAACAAATTTTCGGTGCATATTCCCCTGCTTTCACCCCTTCTCATTACTTGGGCAATGTGCGTTTTGGGGAGGCCTCTTTGGTTCTTGCGCACAGTACCGCAAGCTGCTGTACCTCTTGAACCAAGGGCCTTAAACAGGGGGATGCTGGTGTAAAAGTTATCCACATAGAGGTGATAACCCTTATCCAGGAAGGGGTGCATTAAATCCCAGACAATTTTTCCACTAACACCTACGAGGGAGGGGGGGCATTCTGGTGGTTCAATTCTTGAATCCTTCCCTTCATATACCCTAAACTTGTGGGTGTACCCTGTGGTGCTTTCACACAGCTTATACATTTTTATGCCATACCTTGCCCTCTTACTGGGAAGGTACTGGCGGAATTTAACCCTTCCTTTAAAATGTATAAGGGACTCGTCGATACTAATACATTTATCAGGGATGTATAGCTCTGCAAATTTGGCACTGAAATGATCAATGACCGGCCTGACTTTGAATAGCCTGTCAAAGGTGGGATCATCTCTGGGTGGGCACTGTGCATTATCGGTGTAATGTATAAATTTATGGATTGCCTCAAAACGAGCCCGGGGCATGGCCATACAGTGAAATGGGGTGCTGTACAGAACATCTGTACTCCAATATTGCCTAATTTGTGGCTTTTTTACTATGCCCATATGTAACACCAGACCCCAAAACGTCATCATCTCTACTGCATCTACAGGGGTCCACCTAGCAAATGATGATGTGGGGTTTTGAGCAATAAACTGCTGGGCATATAAATTAGTTTGGTCCACCATTAAATTTATAAAATCATCAGAGAAAAATAATTTAAAAATGTCAATTTCTCTGAGACCTGTTGAATCAAATTGGATTCCTGGGATGGCCAAAAACTCAGGAACCTGGGGCTCAAAATTGTCTGGTGGTGGGGTCCATACGAGATCAATTATTGGGGGGGGGGTCTCAGCTGCTCTACGGGGGCGTCTTTGAGGGGGTCCCTCATCATCAGAGGAGGAAGAGGAGCTTAAGACAAATCCTTCAAATTCCCCGCTTGCCTCACTGGCTGTGTCAGAGTCAGAGGCAAGCATGGCATATGCCTCCTCCACCGAATACATTCTCCTGGATGACTGGGACGACATTTGGGATGACATTTGGGATGCCATTTATATTTTTGTGTTACTGGTAGTGAAATGTTTCAACACGTGTATAGTGTAGGGGGGGGTACAAACTTTATTTCAACCCGGGGGGTACAGGGGCGAATTTAGGGGCCAGGCCGCCCCTAGGCACAACATTTTTTGCCCCCCCCCCCTATTTTAATGCAGGGTTGCTGACTTTTTCTGTCGGAGAGGAGACTTCCAGCTGCAGTTCGGGGGCGGGGCTTGAGCTATACATCATTAAGCCCCGCCCCCAGGATGGTAAAAACCCCAATTCACAGATCTACGTGGAGGGCGCGGGGCTAAAATGACACGATTTTAGCTCCGCCCCCTCCTCTGAGACCCGCGGATTGATGGATTTCAATCCAAAGGTATGGGGAAGACGCCGCAATCAGGGGGTGGCGTGGGGGTCCCCCAGAATCCGGGAGGGTTGCCCACCTTTCCGGGGGGCCGGGAGGAGGACCAGATTTTCGGGATCCTCCCGGTAATTCCGGGAGGGTCGGCAACCCTGTTTTAATGTAATCATAAATGTATATATATTTTGTTATTTATATATTTCATAAAAATTTAACTGTAGCCCACCTTCATATTTTTTTAAGCACTCTGGACTGCTCACTGTACGGAGGACCCGGAGGGAGGCACTTATTAGTACAGTGATTAGCATCAGTCTCTCTCCGGCTCACACACTGTGACTGACTGAGCGCAGGAAGGATCTGCGCGCCAATCAGCTCAGCTGCTGGATACACAGCAGCCAATAGACTGTGTGTGTGGAGTAGCCAATGGGCGGGAGCCGGCAGCAATGAGCCATTTTCGGACACGCAGGGGGACCGTCGGATCCAGCCACTAAGCGGTGATGTAATGCATGGCAGAGTGGTGGGCAGTGGCGGGTGATGAGCGGCGCTGCCGCCGACATAGGATAATTTGCGACGGCGGCGCTCGTCACTCGCCACTGCCCACCCGCTGTGCCATTTAACAGAATGTCAGCCTGCCTGCCGCCCTTAATTAGTGCCGCCCTGAGGCCGGTGCCTCACGGGCCTAGGCACAAATCCGGCCCTGGGGGGGTATGTAGTGTGTAGTGTGTATGTATGTAGTGCAGAAAAAAAAAAATACAAAAATAAAAAAATTGAAGGGTTCAAAAAAAAAATGGAAGGGGTTCAAAAAAAAAAATGGAAGGGGTTAAAAAAAAAAAATGGAAGGGGTTAAAAAAAAAAAAATGGAAGGGGTTAAAAAAAAAAAAGGTCCTGCGCCAAAAATTGAGCACAGATGTTGGTCAGTAACGTCCGTCACTGAACAGCGCTCAAAGGCAACAGGAATTTGATCCAAAAAAAAAAAAAAATAGATCAACCCTGTGCCGAAAAAGCTGATCAGTGATGTACGTCACTGATCAGCGCACAGTGGCCACAGGACACACACAAAATCACAGTGTGTGTAAAAAAAAAAATGTAAAAAAGACCCCACAGCACTCACAAAAAATAAAAAAAGGTGATCAGTGATGCGACACTGATTACCAGTGAGGGGCAGCAGGTGCACAACCTTTGGTGGTACTGACAGGTATATATAAAAAAAAAACCTCTGCACCCCTAAAAAGTTGCTGATCACCTCAGATATAGTGATCAGCACAAAAGGCGGGGGCAGCAGACACAAAATTTAGCACTCTCTATCACTCTCTGTCACTATCTCTCTCTATCTCTCTATCTCTCACTATCTATCACTCTATGACACTGCAGCAGCAGCACTGACAGGTATATCTATATATAAAAAAAAACCTGCGCCCCCAAAAAGTTGCTGATCAGTTAATTTATACTGATCAGCACAAAAGGGGGGGCAGCAGTCAGTTATATAAAAAATATATAGCACAATCTGTCACTATCTCTCTCTCTCTATCTCTCTCTATCTCTCTCTATCTATCTATAGCTCTATCACACTGCAGCAGCACAAAATATAGCACTAGGCCTCTCTATCTCTCTCTATCTCTCTCTATCTCTTTCAGTTATATAAAAAATATATAGCACAATCTGTCACTATCTCTCTCTCTATCTCTCTCTCTCTATCTCTCTCTATCTCTCTCTATCTCTCTATCTATAGCTCTATCACACTGCAGCAGCACAAAATATAGCACTAGGCCTCTCTATCTCTCTCTATCTCTCTCTATCTCTCTCTCTCTAACTCTCTCTCTATCTAATAAATCGCAGCAGCACAAGATGTCACAGGATGTCACAAGATGTCACAAGCATAAGCAATATCAATGATCAGGTAAGTATTTTGGATGGGTTCTGGTCAGTATAGGCGGCAGCTGGGCACGGTGACCGCACTGCACGCTATTCCAGACCGGAATGGCGTCTGCAGTGCAGTCACCGTTAGTTTAAACCCCCCTCCATGGCTGTGATTGGTCCGTCGGTCCGACGAACCAATCACGGCCTTTGGGGGCGGGATTGGTGAGGTGGGGTGACACCAGTGTCACCCTTACACCCCGCGGTGATTGGTGCTGTACTTTACAGCACCAATCACCTCCGATCCCGTGTCACCGGCGAACGTTATTCGCCGGTGACACAGAAAACGCTGTGAATGGCTGTTCACAATGAACAGCCAATCACAGCGATCGCCGACGGGGGGGCGGCATCGCCGCCCCCCCTGGGCATGCACGGACATGTCTGCTGTCAGGGACAGCAGACATCGTCCCTCTGTCACTGCGTCTCTAGACGCAGTGACAGTTTTAAGCCATGACGTATATATACGTCAACGGTCGGGAAGTACTTCCCGGCCATGACGTATATATACGTCAAATGTCGTGAAGGGGTTAAAAACGTGACTGAATAATGAGTGCACCTGCCGGCAGACCTGGAAAACATTCACTTTTGGGGTACTTGAGGATCAGAGTTGGGAACCACTGGTTTAATATGTTGTAAATGAAATACAAACATGATACGCCACATGGATGGGATTCCGGCAGTCAGAATACTGATGCCAGCATCCCGACTATTGTTAGGCTGCAGTAAAGGGGAGGTTAGTGTTAGGGGAGGTCAAGGGGAAAGTAAGTATGCTTACATTACCTCTCTTAAGGTGCCCTTACACTAGTAAGGTTTATCTTCAGATCTGGCTGGTTGGAACAAAAACATGGTCGGCGTGGAGTTGATTTTAGATAGTGTGGTGAGCGCAGCGGAATACGAGCCCGAAGTGTGGCGAGCGAACGCGCAATACATGTAAAGTAATCCGTGTCCCCTCGCGGGGCTCACTGCGCTCGCCACACTATCTAAAATCAACTCCACGCCGACGTGGATAGTTGGGGTATGAAAAGGTCGGAGGACACGTACCACTGCCCCTCGTGGGCTCGCTGCGCTTGCCACGCTTCGGGTTGCCATTGATAGTGGGGGTGGCATTGCCAATGGGGGTGCATTTAACAATAAAAGCACCCAGCAGGGTGCTTGTACAATTAAAAGACGCATTGCATGCCGCTATATTGCATGCTATGCGATGCGATTGTATAAGATGTAATACAATCAAAATCGGGGGCGCCGTGCTAGGAAACAAGTACCGTGCAATTTTGCACAGTGCTGTAAACTACAAACTCTAAAAACTAGACTGAAACCCCTTTCAGATAAAAGCCTAAAAACAGGGTTTCTGTGCATGAAATTGCATGGACCTGGGTCCATGCAATAATCCATGTGTGTAACCCCGGCTTCAACCCATGCTCAGTGTCCCAGGCCCATGCGGGTTAAATCCAGATAATGATTTCTGAAAGTGGTATAATGTGTGTTTGGTTGCAATAAGTCCTGTACAGCTAAACATTTTTAAACGTTTGTACAATCATGCCACCAGATGGAGCTGTGGTAAAAGGAACTGAAACCATAGTCTTTATGTTTTTGTTTAAAAGCATAGATCACTCATTGAAATGAAGTAGAGATGGTCAAATGAATGCTTCTAAGTATCCTAAGTAAGACATTGGTGAACTGTATGTACATTCACACCCAATAAAAATGCAGAAACCATGTGTTCAATATTCAGCTTTGATCCTAATTGTTTCCATATACTCAGTGAATTTTTTGAAATCTCCCAAGTTTTATTGAAGGTAGAATTGTTTTCATTGTTCTATCTGAATGTGTATACAGCCAAAGGCATCTGTTTATAATAAGTCCTCCCTCTGTACCTATACTACTGTTTTCTTAAATACTTAAAGGTGTCACACTTAAATTTATTTTTAAAATAAAAAAACACTATTTTAAGGACTGATATATAGCTAGAGAGAGCAGTACAAAGAGCATGATATAGATAATCTTCATAATCATCATAAATCTAATTTTCCGTGAGGAAGTACTGAGCTGAACCCCCTCCCAAGCTAGTTGTAAAACCTGAGAACACACTGTCTAGCAGCAGTCCATGAAAGTGGAATGCAGGTAAAGACTTGGTAATAACCCTTCTCCCCAGTGTGGTGACATGCTTTAGCAGAGAACAGTTTCTGGCTCCCCAGCTCCCCACAATCTCCCTGTGAGCCTATTTGACCTTAACCAGTTTGTAATGGAATAACCCTGGTACCTACCTGCAAGTAACTTGTAAAACAGTTTGTCAGATCACAGGCCTGTAACGTAAATTGAAACAGCATTTTACTCTGGCACAAAGCTGCAGAGACATATATGGGGCGAGTGCACGGACGCTGAACATGCGGGCAAAGCTCTGGAAATGCCCTTTTTGTAAATTTGGTCACATTCTCATATATATATATATACCAAGCTCCTTAATTGGACACATTCTTGGACCTGGTAGGCAACAACATCTGTAGATGGTGTTACCTTATGGAAGTCTACGGGGCCCATTTATCATGTAATATGTGCTGCTAATATTAAGTATCCCCAGAATGTATGTAGGAGGGACCGCAGCAGAAATCTCCGATACCTGCTGTAATCCCTCCTGCTCCCTTCGTGGCCACATCCCCTTTGATTTCTATGTATCAACAACGAGCAGCATCGCAGTGGGTTCCTGCTCTGACACCATTCTGAGAGGGCAGTAACCCATTGTAGCTTATGGGCTATGGACCACACTGCTGGTTTGTACTGGGATTCACATTGGAGCCCTGGTATTACTTCTCTTTATATTTATCGGGCAGTACGGATGGTGTAAATGATTAGCATTACTGCCTCACAGCACTGAGGTCATGGGTTCGATTTCCACCATGGCTCTAACTGTGTGGAGTTTGAATATTTTCCCCGTACTTGCGTGGGTTTCCTCCGGGTACTCCGGTTTCCTCCCACAATCCAAAAATATACTGGTAGGCTAGTTGGCTCCCAACAATATTAACCCTAGAATGTCTGTGTGTGCGTGTACATGTGGTCGGGAATATAGATTGTAAGCTCCCCTTGGGCACGGACTGATGTGAATGTAAAGCGCTGCGGAATATGTGTGCGCTACATAAGAAACTGTTAATAAATAATAACATTGATAAAACAAAAGGCAAAAACAAAAGGCATTGCAGTGCCTTTTGTTTTTGCCACTGGGTTGCCTGTAGTTTGCGACTAGGTCGCTCATTTGTGGTACTTTCTCCCCTGAAGCTGGCCAGGTATCATAAGTTGTTATTCAGGCAGGTTCCATTTAGCCAGTTTCACCTTTTGGAACATTTCCTTAAGAAATCTCCGGTACCTGGTGGCACTGGAGTTGGGGTGGACCTAATTTGCCCATTCAAACGTGGCTATTATAGGTGAAGTCCTAGCTATTGCAGATACCAGCCATGTTTCAGAAAGGGCCAACAGAGACAGTGTATGGTTCACTGTGGCTGTCCTAAACACAAAAAAAAATATTGTATTGCACATAAAGAAGTACTGTACAGTGATTAACCAAAAATCCTCTATTTGCTACTGGTGTTATTAGTAAACCAACTATGTTAGTTTGTTAAAAGAGGCCTACGTCTTAGGGCTCATTAATGTCCATTAATACAGTCTTGTTAGTCCTATCGGGAGGTGGATAATTACTGAAGTCCACTTTATGAGAGAGAAAGATCTCTTATCTCATGTCTGGCCAGACAGAAATGAAAAGGGGGGAACACTTCCCTTTACCTGCTTGTTGTTGAAGTCCCAGCCTCTGAGCTTAAGGGGAATATTCAATCTCCCGCCACCATTTCCGACGGGGGAAATGGCTGCGGTGCCCTATTCCATGCTGACTTCCTCAACAGCATTGAACAGGGATCTCGGCAGAACGATGCTCGGCAGGCCTTTGAATCCCGCCTGCAAAATCACGGTCGAGTAGACCGAGAACGGGACAGGGTCATAGCTGTGACCCAACATTGAATACCCCCTAAGGCTGCATTCACAGTGAGGTATTGTATACTTGCTTTTGCTGGGATTGCATGTATAGAAGAGACCCTTTGTATTCCAGAGAAGATGTCACTCGGTTATCGATTATGATGCGTTTCCCCGCCTCTTTTTTGTATTATTGGCTTCCTCAGATATACATATGTGTGTATATATATACGTAATATTTTCATATTTTGCATACAACAATAGACACGACCAATACATACTTGCCTCCCTCCCCTACTAGAATGGCCAGGAGGCTCCCGAAAATAGGGTGGCCCTCCCACTTTCCCTGGAAAGGTGGGCAGGCCTCCCGCATGTCCCCGGTCCTGTGTCTCCCCCCCCCCCCCCCCGCACCCCTCCCCCTCTGACAGTAAAATACTGGCAACTCACTGCTCTTTCGGGAAGGGATAAAATTAAGTAAGTTGCATCATCCTTATCAGCGCAAGTAACCAGTATACACTGGAGCAATGATAAAGCTGGATGGAACAATCACTGTTCCTTTCTTCATTAGGTCACACAAAGGGCGGGATGTATTAAAATACATCGCTGCCCTTCGTCACCCCCCCCCCCGCGCCGCGATGCTGCCGCATATGTACTAACATATGCGGCTGGCATCACGGTGCGGTGACGGAGGCCCCCCGCGATACCTGTACACCGGTGTGCGGGGGGTCTCCGTCACCTCCCTGCGCGCACGCTCTCCCCTCACGCCGGGGACAGCTATGCATGCTGTCCCCGGCGCTTCCTCCTCCCCCCTGCAGCCGGAAGGATGTCCGGCTGCTTCACTAGGGGGAGGCAGGGCTTACCTTCCGGGGTCCAGGAGGACCCTTCAGGAAGGTAAGCCAGAGGGGGGGTCGGCGAGGCGGTGGGTTTGCGTCGGCATCGGCGGGCGGCGAAAAGAAGCCCATAGGCTTCTATAGGGTATCGCCACCCAAAGCTGGCGATACCCTTCAGTGGTATCATTTTAGATTTTTGATACATTGGAAAATGCGGTAAAACCGGGGTTTTACCGCATTTTCCATTTGATACATCTCGCCCAAAGTCGCTAGAGATGTCGTTTGGTTTGATGTGCAGCACATATCACTGATCCATCTGGCCCAACAGCATATAGCCCAGTGTGTACCAGTGTGCTGATGAGAAGTGGAGGGCACTTAAACATGCCACCTCCACAGGGCCGTAACTAGGGGGGGGCTGGGGGGTCACGCACACTGGGCGCTGGAGGGGGGGGGGGGGCACTTGTGTGCGGTCCTGGGATTCCTGGCAGCGGGATCCCGGGGACAGGCAGCGGGGTCCCGCTTGTTACTTGTTTGCTGAGAGCAGAGCTGTGACTGTGTGGGACTGGGACACCGGCGCCTGCCAGTCAAAGCGCATGCGCACTGACACCATGTGCAGCTACTACAAGCGCGAGTAGCACGGCCACCTGCCGTTCCCGTGGTAACGGTGATGTCACTGCCCCGCGACGAGAGCCCCCGTTTTCCTCGGCAGCTGCTCACGGTAAAGAGGCCGCGTCTCCCCCTTTCTGCGATTCCGGCGCAGCATCTGTCATGACATGAAGCGGTGGCTGCAGGGCTGCTGTGCCCCTTGGTCGGTGTAGGTTGCGGCCATTGAGCTGTATGTATCGCAATATATCATGATGGCCCCCTACCTCAGGCTGCTGGTGCCTGATCTGAGTCAGTGTGTAAATTGGAGCTGCTGAGGAAATACAAGTCCCAGCATAACCTGTGATCAGTATCTCCTTGTCCACATATATATACAGTATATAGTGTTGTAACATGTATTGATTCTGCGTGTGGCTGCTGAGGAACTACAAGTCCCAGCATACCCTTTGATGTATAGTGTATCCTTGTCTCTGTGGGTGTACTGTATATATAGTGATAATACAATGTGCTGGATTGGCACTATTATACCTGTAGCTCTCTGACTTTTCAAAGGGGCGGCAGTCATTTTGGGGGGACATCAAATGACTGCCGCCCCAGGCGCCGAAACACCTAGTTTCGACCTTGACCTCCAGTTAGAAGGAATTATATGTCATATACTTGGACAACATACTTGTTTGTCAACCAAGAAAAGGACAATTTGCTTTTTCAAGACCAAAGTTTCCAAATAGATTTTGTTTTACTTCCACCACAGACAAATTGTTTTGTCAGTTTCGATCTGGACACTCTGTACTCTTGTGTGTTCCAGATGCAATCTGAAGCTCGATAAAAACGTCTTTTAAATTAGGTTACAGTAAAGACAAAATCATGAAGTATGCAGGCAGCAATTATCAAGACATTGTCAACACTGAGCCCAACTTTTCTAAGAAACTACTTTTTTTTGCAGAAATGCAGTTCTGAATTATTTTCTAAGGGGATCAAATATACTCAATTTACTAAAACAAATGGTGTGGAGCATCAAAGTAGAAAAAGCATGCAACCTAAAATTAGAAATGGGCTAAAGGCTCACACACACAGGGTGATTTTAGCCCATTTTCTAAGCAATCTGAATAGATTGCTTTGCCAGCTCAGATCTTGACCACATGTAGTCATATTGCGCTACATGTGGATCAAGAACATGAGTAGCACCAGGGCTATTTTTGTGCATTTCTGTTTCTGACAAAATATTTCTTAGATGGACAAAACCATGTGCACTGCAGGTGAGGCAGGTGTAAAACTCCACCCAAATCTAATTATCTCTGCACAAGTAACACCTGCCTCACCTGCAGTGCACATGGTTTTGTCCATCTAAGAAATATTTTGTCAGAAAGAGTGAACTAGAATAAGGGCCTCAGTTCCTGCTGCAGCCTGCACAAAAATAGCCCTGAGTAGCACAGATCACGCAGCACACATCACTGGTGCATAGCATGTGTGTCAGCGATGCATGCTGTGCGATCTGTAAACTACATTGCTCAGTACGTGGCTGAAGTTGCCCTGTGTGTACAAGGCTTAAGACTACAGTTGCCCACCCTCCCATCCTGCTTGTGCTTCTAATGGTAAATTCACTAATGATTCCAGTCGATAGGTCGACTGTGTCTAGGTCAACATTCAATAGGTCGACATGATCATACAGTCGACATGCACTAGGTCGACAATAACAAATGTGTTTGTCTTTAAGTACAAAATATATGTTGACCATTGCCATGTCAAGCAATAGGTTGACATGGCAATGGTCAACATATGAAAAGGTTGACATGAGTTTTTTTCATGATTTTTTTAATCCACATGGACTACAATTGGGATTGGGAACATGGTGAGGGAACACATTACACTACAGTAATTCAGGGTCCATGTCGACAGATTTCGACATAAACAACAAAAATGAGAGAACCACATGACGGTTTTTCCTGTGTCGACCATTTTCATGTCAACATTTTGCATGTGGCAATATTTTGTCAATGTTGTGACCTAGTACATGTCAACCTTTTTCATGTATCAACCTTTTCAGTGTCAAAAAATAGTGGTCGACCTAATGACTGTTGAACTAAACCCAGTCTATCTTTTAATACACACCTATTTACTAAAGCTTTTAAAAATGAAAATAGGTGATATTGCCCATAGCAACCAATCAGATTATGTCTATCATTTATCTATTACATCCTAGAAAATGAAAGATAGAATCTTATTGATTGCTGTGGGCAACATTACCTATTTTTTTGTTTAGAATCTTTAGTAAATTTACCCCCTAATTCCCTGCCAGGGGTGCCACTTAGAAGTTTCTTTGCAAGTATAGTGATTTTCTGTAATCACTGTGATTTGCTGTAGTTTCTTAGGAGTCCCTGCTGATGACTCTCATTGCCCCCCATGACAAGGCGGCAACTCATGATCACACATCGGGTCTCCTTAGCTCTGCTGGTGTGCAATCATCCATAGTGTGCTGCTGCTAGTGTGTTAAAGTAGGGTAAGAAGTTTTGTTAGTAATCTTTCTGTAGTTAAACATACTATTTATATATATATATATATATATATATATATATAAATAGTGAGTGGCCATACCAGAAATATTAAAGCGAGCTGCAGAAACAATAACAATAACAATACAATAATTTAAAACCTACCTGATCCCCTATCAAAAATTCTGTTTTAGAAAGAGGGCTCAGCTTTGTTCCGACTAATTGCAATAGCCCGTTCCAGTCCAAGGTTGATTTAAATCGATTTTACCGCAAATTGAGACTTAAGGAGTTTTTTTGGCTGACTTACTAAGAAGCCAGGCATTTACCGTTGCCTGGGATCCGCTACTTGCAGCTACTGTACTTAGAACCAGGAGAGACATTCTCCCACTCACACTCTGGAAAAATGTACAGGGTAAAACAGATTTTTACCTGCAATTCATAATTTGTGGATTATCTTATTAAATGTCTGTGTGGTCTTGCTTATGTAGGCAAGACCACACGTAAATTCAAGGAACGCATAGCGCTGCATCGCAGTGCCATATGCATAGAAATTTAGGGCAAGTTATCAGATCAGGCAGTGGAGCATCATTTTTTTTCTCGATGCACCATCGCCTTTCCACACTGCTATATACAATTATTGATGGAGTCCCCTCTACTTTTAGAGGAGCAGATTATGCCAGACAGCTATTGCAAAATAAATAGCTTTCTGTAAACATGTTACTTCAACAATTTTAGCCATTTTTGGATGTTTTTTTTTACACTGGTAACTAAGCACTAGGTCTCCTCCCGCAGCATGACAGCACGACATGGCGTCTGGACGCATGCCACAGGAATCAGCTGCAGGAGACTGGATTGACACACACATTTATGTTTTGTGACAAGGAATCACATACACCGGTTAAAGATGA
The DNA here is from genome assembly GCF_055691185.1 of Crinia signifera. NCBI lineage: Eukaryota > Metazoa > Chordata > Amphibia > Anura > Myobatrachidae > Crinia > Crinia signifera. The sequence continues at coordinate 262,680,646 of NC_139218.1, forward strand.
AGTGTGATTCTTTATTCTCAACAGGTAGACAGATTGGCATTTCTTAAATTACAGCATGGCAGTTCTCACAATAGGGTACTTCCAGAGAATCCCTAACGTAATCCCCAGACTCCAGCAACACTTTTGCCCAGGCACTAACTGCCATTGGGAACACCAACCTTCTGTCTTTAACACACATAACAGGAAGTACCAGGTGCTGCTAATCAGCCAGTGATTCCCAATACATCCCAGGATGCTGTCTCTACCACTATATAGATATATAGATAGAATTATATAACTGCTCACCTATAAAAGCACACACTCTGGTGTGAGCTTTAGACCAGATAGCATGCCTGGAATCAAGCATTGATGTGATAGCTATGTGTATAGTAGCCATTTTGAGCGATAGTGTTAGGTCCTGCAGAAAATTCATGAACCAAATCTCCACTATTTATTTTCAGTTAATTTAGTGTGTGCAGAGCCCCTACAATGTCTATATATATATATATATATATATATATATATATATATATATATATATATATATATATATATATATATATATCGGATGATCGGTATCTAAGCTTTTTGTCTTCATTTACCGCGAGTGCCACCACCCCACCTACTCATATTCATTATTTTTTGGAGGGCACCCGGGACCGAGTTTGCTGCATTCCAGGCATTATCTATATATAAAACTTGATCGAGTAGCACTCCTCAGAATTCCAGTCTGGGGGTCCAATATAACAGCATGGTGGACGGCACTCTCCGTAAATGACCAATCTTTAACACTGCCGATTTGGTCAACGTTTCGAAGCTAAATTTTAATGCTTCTTCATCACGACAATCAAAAGTATAACATGCAGTACATGAATTTTACTGTAATTGTAATTGTTGAACATACCACCACCAGTGCGCGTTGATCGGGTCCAGATGCATCGCAAGTGAGTGACTTATTACTCATTACTTATTACTTGACTTATTACAGTATAACAAACAGAGATCTGATACCAAAAGACTGCCGTGGGTCAAACATTACAACTCATATAGTCCTAAGATAAACTCAGTGGCCAAGATATATTGGCCGTTGATCCAAATGGACAATGAATTGTGTCTGAGTGACACCAATATCATGGCCTGTTATACACAGGGTACTAGTATTAGAGATTTACTTGTTAAAAGTGATGTGGCCCGCATACAGGCAAGTGGCAGTGAACAGTTCCTTGCAGCGCATAAGGGATGTTACCGTTGCTTGGGCTGTACGACATGCCACGCATTGACCGTAGGTGATGCGTTTTGTCATCCGTATAGTGGGAAGAAATTTCTTATTAACCATAGAGTTACGTGTACAAAGTTTATTATCTACATGATTAGATGTACTTGTGGCATGTGTTATATTGGCAAGACGGAACGCACTCTACGTGAGCGTACTGTATGTTATACTTTTGATTGTCCTGATGAAGAAGCATTAAAATTTTGCTTTGAAACGTTGACCAAATCGGCAGTGTTAAAGATTGGTTATTTACGGCGAGTGCTGCCCATCATGCTGTTTTTATATATATATATATATATATATATATATATATATATATATATATATATATATCATTGTATACGACCGGCACTCCACAGAGACTGTGGTCATTGGCTCCCGGTGCCCTCCAAAGGTAGAGTATGCAGGAATGGTATCGGTGCTGGCGGCACTCAATGCGGGGAGACTTCGTGATAAATAAAGACAAGCTGACACCGCACAGCTTGGGTGCTAACAGTTTCGGAATTTAATTCCTTCGTCAGAGTACAACAAACATGAAATAAACTACTTACCTAAGTAAGCTCCCACACCGTGCACCTCCACCGTGATCCCCAGCGTCCCAGACCCGGTGACCAGGGGTGACGTCATCGGCGCCGCGCCCCGCATCAGCCGGAGCGGGTTGCTATGGGGACCTGTGTAAACAAAGTGAAAAAAAGGTATTAGAGCCGCATAGGTACTGGGGGTAAGATGCCCGCACTAAGATACAATCAATGGCAATAAGGCATAATAATGGCATGGGAAATATCGACATGCATACAGTAATCAATGGAATGGCTGAAAGATAAAGAGTCTGAGAGAACAAGTTGCCGGGCTTCAGGGGGGGGAAAAAAGACGGCAAACTGGGGCATACACGCTGGATGCTGATACGTAATGGTTCAGAGACTAGGGTTTCTATAGAAAACAACTAAGGGACAGGTATTCATTCAGTCCAGACGGAGCAATGGTGTTCAGTTTATAGATCCATGACGCCTCCCGTTGCAGGAGCAGCTTGCCGCGGTCACCTCCTCTCTTGGGGGGGGATACCTGTTCGATCATCCAATATCTGAGTGATGGAAGAGTGTGTCTGTGGTCTTTAAAGTGACGGGCAACGGGTTGATCACATACTGCTCCCTCCAGGGCCAGCTTGATGGAGGATCTGTGTACTGCCATGCGTTCTTTAAAGGTACGTGTGGTTTTACCCACATATACCAATCCGCACGGACATCTGATGGCATATACAACGTAACGGCTGCTACAGGTGAGTACTTGGTGTATTTTAATGTTGCGACCAGATTGAGGGTGTTTAAATGTACTGCCGGTCTCCATATGTCGGCAGGTAGCACAGCCGATACATTGGTAATTGCCAGGTTTCTTCGTCATGAAGTGAGTTCTGGGTGTTGTACCCATGCCTGCCACATCACTCTTAACAAGATAGTCTCTCAAATTCCTCCCTCTCTTGTAGCAGGGCAGGATTGTAGCAGTTCGTAGCTGTGGCAGATCGGGGTCTTCTGATACCAGAGGCCAAAATCGTTTGGCTGTGTTAACAATGTCCATACTGCGGGTGGAGAAAGTATTGACGAGGGGTATCCGATTGGCCTGTGTCTTGCGCTGAGTGTTAGTTCTCAGTGTGTCAGCTCTCGGGACACCTAGCGCTTTCTCCTTGGCCAGTGTGAGTTGCTCGAGGTTGTAGCCCCGAAGGAGGAACTTACGCATCATCAAGTCCATTTTAATGTTGGCCTCTATATCGGAACTGCATATCCGTCGTACCCTCAGGAACTGGGAGAAGGGTAGTCCCTTCTTGAGCGCTGGTGGATGATTACTCGAGGCTGCAAGAAGGTTGTTCCTATCAGTGGGTTTCTGATAGATGGTGGTGGTAAGTCCTGTCTCCGTGATGTTTATACAGACATCCAGATAGTGAATCGAGCTGTTACTGTGTTCAAAAGTAAACTTGATATTTTCATCAGCATCATTCATTCTGGTTAGGGTGTTAGTGAGAAGTTCTTCCGGACCTGTCCAAATCATCAAGATAATCGTCAATATACCTCTGGTAGAGGGCCAGATGTTGGGTTATATCAGGTTTGGATAGCAGAATGTCCTTTTCGACCTCAAACATGAAAGCATTCGCATAGGTCGGGGCGACGCAACTGCCCATTGCGCACCCCTTGAGTTGCAGGTAAAATGCACCGTCAAATTGGAAGTAATTTCTGGTGAGTGTGCATTCCAGCAGGTGGAGATAGAACATGATATCAGGTCCCTGATATTTCATGCTGTTGGTGATAAGTCGTCGTGTCGCCTCCAGACCCCTTTGATGGGGGATATTGGTGTATAAACTTACCACATCTGTGGTACAGAGTATACAATTGGGAGGTAATGGTGGTAGTTGCTGTAGCTTCAGTATAAGGTTAGTAGTGTCCTTAAGGTATGCGGATTGCTCCTGGATAACTGGCTGAAGATAAGCGTCCAAGTATTGGGAAATGGAATAATATAGGGAACCACGAGCCGAGATTATAGGGCGGCCAGGTGGGTGCACAGGGTCCTTGTGGAGTTTTGGAAGCGTGTAAAGGAGGGGAATTTTCGGATTGCTCACTTTTAGGGCTTCCATACAGTATTGTGTGATAATGTTGTCCTGAACCGCTGTGAGGAGAATCAAATCAAGTTCCTTCTTGAATTCGCTTGTAGGGTCTGCTGGTAGTTTACGATAAACGGTGGTGTCAGCCAATTGGCGATAGATGTCATTTTTATAAAAATCAAGGTCCATCACTACCACTGCTCCCCCTTTGTCGGCTGGTCGTACGATAATATCCTGATAGCGGCTGAGATCATTTAAGGCTTTAAGCTCAATGTGAGACATGTTCATGGTTGCCCGTGTCGGCTCTGGGATGTCAACACATACTTTTTTATCGAGGATTTTGTTGTAACTGCGAATGGAGTTACTAGAGGATGGGGGGTCAAAGATGGAGGTGGTTCTTATGGATGGGGGTAATAATCTGGGGATAATAGCTGTGTCCCCAAAGTGTTCCTTTAAGCGTAATGCACGGCCAAATCTGTGCATTTCGATTTTGCTATTAAAAGGGTTATGTAGATTTGTCGGCACGAAGGAAAGCCCTCGGTTGAGGACAGACATCTCAGTGTTGGAAAGGTTCCTTGCAGACAGATTGAATACTAGGGTTTCTGACCCTTCTTTCCCCTTGAGTATCCTTTGCCACTGCCCCCCTCTCCTAGACCTGGTTCTAGTGTGCCGGGTCTTGCCCGGGTCTTGGCCCCTAAAGGGGGTTTACGTTGGTTGGTGTTAGTTGAGGTTGATGGGCGATCGGTATCACTAGCAGACGAGGTGGCTGAAGTCTCTGTGTCAAGGTTCTTCTGACGCCAGGTGCGTGCCCGTCTACGATCCCTAAACGGTTGTTGCTTGGTTTGGGGATTGTTGACCCACTCGTATACCCTATTTTCAGCGTAGTCTCTCTGTACAATGGTTACTTTGTCCCGTTTGAACTTAATGAGATCAGCTTGGTATTTGGTGGTTTGTTCGTGCAATTTAACGATCCAATCCTCAGATTGGTCAGATCTTATTGTTGCCAAGTGTAGTGCTTCAAAGTTTGAAATTTTTTCTTTGGTAATATTAAGTTCTCTTCCGGCCTCCTCGATAACGAGAAGCATGAGATCAAATGAAGCTTTATTCAAAATTGCCGCCCATCTCCTACAAAATTCCAAATTATGACGACCGATAGTCGGTACGTTTTTAATACGGAAACCTCTTGGAATGTTTTTCGATCTGAAGTAATCAGACAGCGTGATGCCATGCAGCAAGTAGTCAATTTCTCGCTTCCTGAGCAAAATCGAAATGCACAGATTTGGCCGTGCATTACGCTTAAAGGAACACTTTGGGGACACAGCTATTATCCCCAGATTATTACCCCCATCCATAAGAACCACCTCCATCTTTGACCCCCCATCCTCTAGTAACTCCATTCGCAGTTACAACAAAATCCTCGATAAAAAAGTATGTGTTGACATCCCAGAGCCGACACGGGCAACCATGAATATGTCTCACATTGAGCTTAAAGCCTTAAATGATCTCAGCCGCTATCAGGATATTATCGTACGACCAGCCGACAAAGGGGGAGCAGTGGTAGTGATGGACCTTGATTTTTATAAAAATGACATCTATCGCCAATTGGCTGACACCACCGTTTATCGTAAACTACCAGCAGACCCTACAAGCGAATTCAAGAAGGAACTTGATTTGATTCTCCTCACAGCGGTTCAGGACAACATTATCACACAATACTGTATGGAAGCCCTAAAAGTGAGCAATCCGAAAATTCCCCTCCTTTACACGCTTCCAAAACTCCACAAGGACCCTGTGCACCCACCTGGCCGCCCTATAATCTCGGCTCGTGGTTCCCTATATTATTCCATTTCCCAATACTTGGACGCTTATCTTCAGCCAGTTATCCAGGAGCAATCCGCATACCTTAAGGACACTACTAACCTTATACTGAAGCTACAGCAACTACCACCATTACCTCCCAATTGTATACTCTGTACCACAGATGTGGTAAGTTTATACACCAATATCCCCCATCAAAGGGGTCTGGAGGCGACACGACGACTTATCACCAACAGCATGAAATATCAGGGACCTGATATCATGTTCTATCTCCACCTGCTGGAATGCACACTCACCAGAAATTACTTTCAATTTGACGGTGCATTTTACCTGCAACTCAAGGGGTGCGCAATGGGCAGTTGCGTCGCCCCGACCTATGCGAATGCTTTCATGTTTGAGGTCGAAAAGGACATTCTGCTATCCAAACCTGATATAACCCAACATCTGGCCCTCTACCAGAGGTATATTGACGATATCTTGATGATTTGGACAGGTCCGGAAGAACTTCTCACTAACACCCTAACCAGAATGAATGATGCTGATGAAAATATCAAGTTTACTTTTGAACACAGTAACAGCTCGATTCACTATCTGGATGTCTGTATAAACATCACGGAGACAGGACTTACCACCACCATCTATCAGAAACCCACTGATAGGAACAACCTTCTTGCAGCCTCGAGTCATCATCCACCAGCGCTCAAGAAGGGACTACCCTTCTCCCAGTTCCTGAGGGTACGACGGATATGCAGTTCCGATATAGAGGCCAACATTAAAATGGACTTGATGATGCGTAAGTTCCTCCTTCGGGGCTACAACCTCGAGCAACTCACACTGGCCAAGGAGAAAGCGCTAGGTGTCCCGAGAGCTGACACACTGAGAACTAACACTCAGCGCAAGACACAGGCCAATCGGATACCCCTCGTCAATACTTTCTCCACCCGCAGTATGGACATTGTTAACACAGCCAAACGATTTTGGCCTCTGGTATCAGAAGACCCCGATCTGCCACAGCTACGAACTGCTACAATCCTGCCCTGCTACAAGAGAGGGAGGAATTTGAGAGACTATCTTGTTAAGAGTGATGTGGCAGGCATGGGTACAACACCCAGAACTCACTTCATGACGAAGAAACCTGGCAATTACCAATGTATCGGCTGTGCTACCTGCCGACATATGGAGACCGGCAGTACATTTAAACACCCTCAATCTGGTCGCAACATTAAAATACACCAAGTACTCACCTGTAGCAGCCGTTACGTCGTATATGCCATCAGATGTCCGTGCGGATTGGTATATGTGGGTAAAACCACACGTACCTTTAAAGAACGCATGGCAGTACACAGATCCTCCATCAAGCTGGCCCTGGAGGGAGCAGTATGTGATCAACCCGTTGCCCGTCACTTTAAAGACCACAGACACACTCTTCCATCACTCAGATATTGGATGATCGAACAGGTATCCCCCCCCAAGAGAGGAGGTGACCGCGGCAAGCTGCTCCTGCAACGGGAGGCGTCATGGATCTATAAACTGAACACCATTGCTCCGTCTGGACTGAATGAATACCTGTCCCTTAGTTGTTTTCTATAGAAACCCTAGTCTCTGAACCATTACGTATCAGCATCCAGCGTGTATGCCCCAGTTTGCCGTCTTTTTTCCCCCCCTGAAGCCCGGCAACTTGTTCTCTCAGACTCTTTATCTTTCAGCCATTCCATTGATTACTGTATGCATGTCGATATTTCCCATGCCATTATTATGCCTTATTGCCATTGATTGTATCTTAGTGCGGGCATCTTACCCCCAGTACCTATGCGGCTCTAATACCTTTTTTTCACTTTGTTTACACAGGTCCCCATAGCAACCCGCTCCGGCTGATGCGGGGCGCGGCGCCGATGACGTCACCCCTGGTCACCGGGTCTGGGACGCTGGGGATCACGGTGGAGGTGCACGGTGTGGGAGCTTACTTAGGTAAGTAGTTTATTTCATGTTTGTTGTACTCTGACGAAGGAATTAAATTCCGAAACTGTTAGCACCCAAGCTGTGCGGTGTCAGCTTGTCTTTATTTATCACGAAGTCTCCCCGCATTGAGTGCCGCCAGCACCGATACCATTCCTATATATATATATATATATATATACAGTAGATGCAGGGGAACCGGCACTCCTGGATGCTGTGCTGGATACAACTTGCCCCGGTGCCTTCCTGACACGGAAGGTGCGTGTATATAGGGAGACAGTAAGGTGGCACTCGGAGACGGTAGAAAAGTAAAAAAAAAACAAAAGGTGGTTTTAATGTGACATGCAGCAACGTTTCGGGGCTGTGCCCCTTTCTCAAGCCAAGTTAAACAACAAGTGTGTTGTTGACTTGGCTTGAGAAAGGAGCACAGCCCAGAAACGTTGCTGCATGTCACATTAAAACCACCTTTTGGGTTTTTTGAACTATTCTCCCGTCTCCGAGTGCCACCTTACTGTCTCCCTATATATATATATATATATATATATATATATATATATATATATATATATATATATATATATATATATATATAATTATATGCAAAGTGAATGAACAGAAAAGGAATAAAAATCCATAGCAAAGCTTTTCCACAGTAATATACTGGTGAACCAGTTTCATTTCTTGCTGTGAAAACCTATTTTTTTTATATTTACACCTTAACCCTAACCCAACACTACACTAAACCATTGCTTTTGAGAAGTTAACAAGAGAAGCTACCAAGTGTTGTTTACAACAGACATTGGAATGCTCATGGAATGCTGTGAGTAGAGAATGTATGATATAGAGCACATTTCTTTGAGATGAAGAGCCTTTCACCAAGTGCTTTGATGATGCCTTTTATCTGTGTAATAATGCAATGAAGTGAAGGAACTTAGTACACTGTGTCTTCACAGTTTGAATGGGCTGGAATGCAACAGTTGCACTGAATTAACATGGAAGAATAACACATCTCTAACTTTTTGATAAAGCTCCAATCGGGAGCGAAACACATCAAAGTCGTACTGTGGACCCCTGCAATCTTCTGCACCCTTTGTCGATGGGACCCAGAATCTGAAATAAAAAGGCAATTCAGACCTGCCCGGTGCAGGCTGAATTCACTATCCCGTTTGATGTTTGAGGTTTGCGCATGCGCTGAGGCGCATTTGCTCCAGGATGGGTGGGCAGGGGGTGGACAAAGGGACCCACCCAGCGTTTCATGGGCATGCCCACAAAAATGGTGGGTGCGTCCACAGAAACGCTGGAGGAACCCCTACTAACGCAGGTGAATCGATGCCTGCTGGGGAGGGCAGATGACATCTAGACTGACTTATATTATCAAAGGGGGAAAAAATCATTCTAATAATTTTTCCCGGGCGGGGAGCGGCCATTCGGAGGGGCAGCGACCAGCATGTAACTACTTGTTAGGCGGTGAATATCAACCTGAATCAGGCTCATGTGGTGTTATAGTTAAAGTTTCTCACCAGAAATTCTTGGTATCCCTGAATCTGTCCTGGGCCAAACTGAATTTTCCAGAAGATAAATTGAATTTAAACATACTCATACTTTTAGGTAAGACACAATAAGAGTATTAGGGGTAAATTTACTAACGCTTCAAAAACTGAAAAGAAGTGATGATGTCCATAGCAACCAATCAGATTCACTCTATCATTTCTCTATTGCATCCTAGCAAATTATAGACAGAATCTCATTGGTTGCTATGGGCAACATCACCTCTATTCATTTTTAGAAGCTTCAGTGAATTTATCCCTTAGAAATGTATCACTAGGCCCTGCACCCTCCCCAGTGTTATTCTCCTCATTCTGCCTCACATGTCACAATCTGGAGTTTCCAGTCAAAGGGGTATATTCAATGAGTGGGATGCACTAACATCCGCGCCCCTACTTTGCCTCACATGGCTGGCTACCGCAGAGATAATTATCGCATATGCACTTACATATGAGATAATTATTGTAAAGGACAGCTCTTGCATTAAAAGCTGTCCTTTGCTTTGTGCCGGCTATGTGCAGTGGGTCCCCGGTGGCTCTCCAGTGGCTCCGCCTCCCTCCCTTACCTGGCTGATGATGATTATGCTGGTGGTTGGGGCTACGGGGCAGGCTCTCCTCCTCCACCCTGCACCCGGAAGAGGATGTGTAGTGCAGGGAGGAGGTCACTGGTCCAGTGCTGCCTGCCTGCTCGCTGTCACACCGCATGGTCAGTATTCAACTGACCCCCTGCAGCAATGTGGAAACGGCGTGTGCGACCACTAAAACACAGAGGCTCGCGGTTAAAAGCTGCAAGCTCCCTGCATTAGCTGCGAGCCTTGCTGATTGGAGTAATCCTCGCTGTCATCTGACAGCGAGGGTTCCTCCAGAACATTGAATAGGGTGAGTGGCCGGCGCAGGGGTTAAACGGTGAGGGTCGCTTGTTTTCGGCAAACCCCACCATTTAACCCCCTCGCTGGCCACATTGAATATGGCCCGCAGTCAAATATAAACTTGGCATGCTGGATAGGACTTCTGCACATAGGCCAAGGTGGACCGGCAATTGCGAAGGACTCTGGTCCATGATGGTTACTAACTTGGGAACTGGAACCCACTAGCCAGGCACTTAAACCACCGAAAGGAATTGAAGGGGTTATTTAGACTTGATTGGTTCTCTGCTAATTTGCAGAGCTCCGTGATCAGATCCCTGCCCAGCCAGAGTGAAATCCCGCCCTGTGCAAGCCTGGAAATCGATGTGCACGGCTTGTGAATGGTTTGGGAAAATTAAGCCGATCGGCAATTAGCAGCAAATCCACATCCAAGTGGCGTAACTATTATTGAAGCTCCCCCCTGCCGCACAGTCTGGCAGTGCCCCCCCCCCCTTTACACCCTAAACCCCCCCCCGCCTCGTCGTTTATACCTCCTCCAGTACCTGCTGCTGTGCCGCATCAGTCCCTGCTCTCCCCCCTGGCTCCTGCTAATGAAAACTGACACTTAGAAAATGGCTGCCCCCGTAGAGCAGACCGTTTTTAAGGATTTTAGAGGTCGCTGATGAAAATGACAAACTGCCAGGAGAAGAGGCAGGGGGAGTCGCTGGTCGGAGGAGCATGCTTCTCCGACCAGCGACCATTAGGGGGCTGAAAACGGGAGCGTGCACCCAGTGATTTATCGCCGATGCACACTCCAATCACTGGCAATATGGTCGCTCAGCAACCATATTGCCAGCAATTTTTTGTGGTATCTATATACAGCTGTCCTTCAGCCTTCAGACCAGTAGTCAGGATGCTGGCAGATGGAAACATAGCACAGGAACAGAATGCCGACACCAGAATCCAAATGGACAGTATGATGGATGCCGTATGCCAGAGAGGGAGGGATAGGGTTAGGCTGCACGCAGGGAGGTTTAAGTTTTGTTTTGTATTTTTTTTGGGGGGGTAGGGTTTAGGATACTAAGGGGCCCCCAATTGGGACCCTCAGCATCGGGATGCCAGTTTCGATCTATCCCAACTATCAGTTCCATATATGTATTACTCTGTAGGTAGAGTATGGGCTTTTATGCCACAGCACCTTGTAGTTACTGCAGAAGCTGAGACCGGGGGGAAGCTCACCTTCTGTCTAATCTTCTTCTATGGGGGTGTAGTAGCCCTCCTGGATTATAGTGGCACCTGCTTCTTCCATCCTATCCTCACCTGTAAGCATTACACCATCCTTCACTCTTGTCGGTGATCAGTTTGGTTGCCTAGCGGTAAATCCGTTCTGCCAAGTGCAGTGTATGGGCTGATGCACAGAGTGGGCCCTACTGACCGCAAAAGCAGATTGGCCACTTCCAGGGAGGGATATGGGGGAACCCTCCGATGGCTGGAGATGCGATGTGTAGCCTACAGGTTACAATGGGCTACTGCCATCTGTAAATGGTATTGGCTGTAGTGCCCAATATTGGGAATGCTTTGCATTGTGGATATTGATGCATCTGGCAGCACCACATCCCCCATAGAAACCTGAGTAGAATGATCAACTACATACATTGCAGGAATACTTATGGGGAAATTTACTAAGGTGAGAGTTCTATGTCACATGGTATGTTGCTATGGGCAACCAATCAGATACTGGGCCAGATTCTCTAAGCTTCAAAAGTGATAAAATGGAGAGTGATAAACAGCCAACCAATCAGCTCCTATCTGACATTTTTCAAGTACAGTCTGTGGCATGGCAGGTAGGAGCTGATTCCCTCAGTAGCGCACGCAGGGGGGGGGGGGGGTTCTGAGTACCCAGAAACCCCCCCAGGAGTCTAAAGTTCCTAGACTGAAAGCTGAGGGTCCCCTCTTTCCATGGGTACAAGAATTTTAAAAATCGGCCCATGGGAACCGGAGATATCTGACTTCAAAGCAGTGGTCCCCATCCAAGCCTGTTAATTGCTCTTCCCAGAGAGATATTTCAGGTTTTCTCTGACTTAAAGATTTTCTGAGGGTATATTCCAAAAGCTGGGACACTCCTCATTTGAAAGACACTAGTAGCTTGTCTCTACTGTGCCCAAAACCAGAGATATCAGCCTTCCTGTAGCTGGTTACTGCTCCAGCTCCACACACCTGGTATGTAGTTTTATATGCTCGTGTGCAGATTGCTATGCCTCCTGAACTCTCATCCCCTAGTCCCCAATACCATTTGGTAGGTGGGATTCTCTAGTTTTTAATTCCATTAAAATCTTAGAAATCTATTTCTGGGAACTGGAGATATCTGCAGTCAAGCAATCTGTCCTCCCACCAGAAAATTATGAATAACAAGCCCACTCCACTATACACCCCTCCTCTGCATATTAAACATCCTCTACCACCCTGGAAGTTATGTATCAGGGCCCCTTCATTCAGCCCAATGCCCCCTTCTCCCACCATCTGTCCAGTAAAGGGGTAATTAGTGGAAATTACTGATCCAGGCCCTACATGCTGAGCGGTTGACATAATACCCCCTACCACCCGTGGGACATCAAAGCTTTCCCCACCCCTACCGCTGGAGGATCGGTAGGTGCCCCAATACATTGCTATGCCTAGGGGTGTACACTGCTGTTGATGCCCCTGTATGTATATATATGTATGGTATGTATGTATATATATATATATGTGTGTGTGTGTGTGTCTATATATATATATATATATATATATATATATATTATTTATATACATTTGGTCTATCTATAATACTTTAACTGACCCGGCATATACTGGGTCACCTAAGTGTCCATCTCCGTGCTTTGCTCCGCCCCTCTGGAAACCCCTTCTGAAAATCCTGCGTTTGCCACTGTCCCTGGCTATTAATCAATCTCCATTTTATCACTTTTGAAGCTTAGAGAATCTGGCCCAGTACTATCTGTTATCTTCTAGAAGGTGCTAAATAAATAAGAAGTAGATTCTGATTGGTTGCATATAGTAACATCCCATGTGATATGTGATATAGAACTCCCATCTTAGTAAATCCCCCCCTCCCCCCCTTTAATATTTGCAGCTCCCAATAATGTGTTGTTTTGGCAGGAAATAGCTTACAATATTGTTTAATAAATATGCTATTTAGAATGATAACAAGAACACTGGCAGTGGCAGGTGACAAAAGTAGTGGAAGCAGGCTGTTCACAGGTGTACCGGCTAAAGGCCCCCATCCACTAGTGAAATGTGTCTCAGCAATTGGTTGCATGCAATTTCCCAACAATCTGGCCGGGACCTTCTGGCGACCATCGAATGATGGGGAGGTTCCCACAGGCATGCGAATGGATGTCCACATAAAACATCCGTTTGCATGCCGAATGTCCGGATTTGGCGTGCGAATGGGTGGGGCAGCCGATCCATCACTAGGCGGGGTTTGGTACATTCGCTTAAGCCCGTGCATGCATCCAAAAGAAGCGATCAGAATAAGGCCCATAGTCAAAATTGCTTAGTCAAGATTAGCACTAAGGCAATATCTCACCATTAAATGCCCCTACACACATGGCGATGTGTGTGAGCATTCTGAGCAATGCTATGTCACTCTGATCACTCAGCACAGATCACTGCTCAGCCCATACACAGCATGATGTCTCTGCGCTGTGTGCTGATCGAGCTGTCAGCTCCAGTGTTTTCCGGTGGGGAACACCGGCTACAGCGACATTTGTGCTCACTCTTTTTATATCAGCGGTAGCAAAGCGCAGGTACACGCATCACTAGTGCTATGGCCCCCACAGCGATGTAAGCCATTTTTCTTAGCCACTTAGAAAAATTGCTTAGAAAATGCCACAAAAAATCGCTATGTGTGTAGCAGCCTTAAGACTCTCCCCTAGACTCCAAACCTTTAAGCATTCCCTGAAAACTCACCTCTTCAGGCAAGCTTATTCTCTCTTATTTTCCCTTTCTTCCCTTTTCAATCCTTCTGATCCCAGGCTAACATTGCTGTGTGACCATATCATGATACAGCCCACCATAAACTTTTGTAATCTGGTGGACCTTTATGCAAAGATAACACCTATCCAGTGGCGTAACTAGAGAGGGTGCAGGGGATGCAACTGCTATGGGGCCCGGCAGCTTGGGGGGCCCCAAGCCAATCCCCTGCACCCTTTGGATTTTTTCCCCTAACGTTTATATTTTTTAAAACAGGGCAGTGTTGGCTGCGGCTGCTCTGCCGTCCTGTGACCCCGTCAGTGGCGGCAGGACCAAGCGGCTGTCAGCAAGGGCACGGATACCCTTAAACATGTTAGCGGAAACCGCTGCCTTTGCGGAAACCGTGCCTTTACTGTGACGATGGCAGGAGCAGAGACCCAGCTTCCCGAGCCGGGGACAATGCCTTTACTGTGTCGTCTGTGGTGGGAGCAGGGTAACCCGTAGCTGCGGTTTTAGATACCTTTACTGTTTGCAACAGTGAGAGCAGGGACCCAGCGGCTGCCGGCACAGAGACCCTGGAGCAGAAGAGACTGGTAAACAGGAGACTCCCCGACTTCTACTTTCGGGCGGGATGTTGTAACATCCGCAGCCCTCTATCGCCGGGCATCGCATTATTAATAATAACGGCATATGCTCTAACATATGCTGTTATTTACACAAGGGACAGCTCTTGCGATAAGAGCTGTCCCTTGCGATGTGGTGCCGGCACTGGACTTCCGGGTCTGTGACCCGGGAGTCCATCTGCGCATGCGCAGAGTGACGCGCCGGCCGCAGGGCATGCTGGGAGGGATCCGTGACGGATCCCTCAAACAGCGCTGCGGTAAGAAGCCCATAGGCTTCTGCAGGGAATCGCCAGCTTTTGCGCTGCCACTGCCGAGGAACAATACAGCATACAGAAATGCGGTAAAAACCCTGATAACAGGGTTTTTACCGCATTTCTGTTAGAGAATCGCCCCCTGCGTGTCTACTAGTGTCATCTCTCCTCTTCACCCCCTGTAATTGCACCCTCTCTATCCCCATAATCTCATCCCCTGTCATATTATCCCCTGTCTGTCACCTCAGCCTCTCTCACCATGCCCCCTGTCACCATACTTAGTCACTTCTCTCTCCTCCCCATATTTTTCTTCATGCTTCCCCTCTCTCTTTCCTCCATCCACCTCTCTGACAGTCTCTCCCTCCCCCCCACTCTCTCTACCTGGTACTAGCTGTCTCTCCCTCACACCATCTCTCACTCCATCTAAATCCCCTTTCTCTGTGACACACACATCTCATTATCTCTCTTTCCCTGACTCACCCTCTCTCCCCCGATTTTCATGCTCTCTTACTCCCGTCTTTCTCCCTAACATTCACTCTTACTCCTGCTTACATCCCTCCCTCTCTCTTGCTCTCCTTCACACCTCACTCTTTTTCTCTCTATCCCCAACACCCTATATGTCTTCTACCCCACTCAATCTTTCTTCTGCCCCCAGAAGAGACATTGTAGTGTAGGTAGTGGTGGTGGTGCAAGCTTCCCTATAGATTGTAAGCTTGCAAGCAGGGCCTTCCTACCTCTATGACTGTCTGTTATTACTCAGTTTGTTTATTTGCTATTGTTTCCACTTGTATTGTTTCATGCTATCACTGTTTCCAATTGTAAAGCATATCGGATATTAGAAAAAAATTATAATAAATAAGAATCTGGTCATAGCACTCATAAACCTATTGTTCCAGAAAAATAGCATTAGTTAGTTGTGCCTCCGCAATTGGTCCCATTAAGTGGTAATGCTATAACAAGATGTTGGTGGGGGATCATTATAATGGTAACAGAAGGTTGGTTTACATGTCCATCCACTAAAGCAGGGGTAGCCAACTACAGTCCTTGAGAGCTACCAACAGTTCATGTTTTCCAGCTCACCTCGCAGGTGCACAGGTGGCCTGATTACTAACACATTTTAAAAGAACCACAGGTGGAGCTAAATACTTCACTTGTGATTCTGTGAGGCTCTATGGAAAATGTTAACTGTTGGTAGCTCTTAAGGACTGGAGTTGGCTATCCCTGCACTAAACTATGCCAGTCAGTAAGCAGTTATCTTTTACCTTTATAGCGCAAGGTTAGACAGTGGAGGTAATCTTGGAAATACACCTAATGTGCCCCAAACAGTATTTATTTTAGGATAAATTATTTAATGAAAAGGTGCAGGTCTTGGACCATAGGAGGACTGTAGGAGGTTGGACTTTGGATGTGAAATAAACCCTTCTGCACTGCACACCACCTTGTTTTTTCCCTTGATTACTTTATAGAAGGTGCTCATTTTCTAGGATAGTTAGGGGTAAATGTACTAATACTTTTTTCACTTCGCAAATGCCGGTTCGCATCAGAGATTTAGACACAGGTCCATCCCGGCATTTGCGGTGTTTACTGCTCACAGTCGCTGACGTCATCCAGGGGGGGGGGGGGGGGGGGGGGGCAGAGTAGGACGGCGGCAGGTGAGACTGGTGAAAAAGGCAGCACTGAGGTGACACTGCTACCTCATCCATAGAAGTGAATGGGACCCGGGTCACTCAACCCGGATTAACCATTCGCACTGCCCAGCAACCCGGGTCCGACCTAGGAATAACACTTCTTTTATCCTGGTTCAGACTGCCGGGTTGCTGGACCTGGGATATTCCGGGTAGACCCGGCAACAACACGGGTTTGACTGGGGTTATTTGTGCGGTATAAGATGGGAGTTCTATTGAAGATGGCATGTTGCCTATAGCAACCAACCAGATTCTTATTATTTATTTAGCACCTTCTAGAAGATAATAGATTGAATCTGATTGGTTACTATGAGCAACATCCCATCTTCAATAGAACTCCCATTTTAGTAAATGTACCACTTGGTGAGCATTCCAGTGCAAAATCTAGGTGTCTTACTATATAAATTACACATCATAGCTAAGGCTGAGACTGAATATGATTCATGGCCAGCTAATGGTAATTCTGGACTGGAATAGGGTGATTATGTATTTTCGGCCTATGAATGTGGCCCTACATTCCATAACACTAGATTTGAATTTAATCTGGCTGTGATGTGAATAACTGCTGTGCAGAATAACTACTGTGCCTGGTATTTAGGGGGTTATTCTGGTTGATTTGCAAGGCTGCAAATTCGCAGCCTTACGAGTCCACCAAACCCCGCCTTGCAAATGGTTGGCTTGTGCCACCCAATTGCAAGGGCGACTCGCTTGATGTTACATAGTAACATCCATTCGCAGGGCAGGGGGAACCTTCCATATCTTTCGATGGTCGTCGACCATCGAAAGATGTGGATGGTGCACGCATATAAAAGTGACTCTCAAGTCACGTACATGTGCATGCACGCTGGGAAGGAAATGGGTGGGCAGCTGACATCCGGTGTCATGGCCATGGCCAGTGTTCTCATGGGATGCTCACGCTGGGAAGGAAATGGGTGGAAATGGGATGCTCACGCTGGGAAGGAAATGGGTGGAAATGGGATGCTCACGCTGGGAAGGAAATGGGTGGGCAGCTGACATCCGGAGTCATGGCCATGGCCAGTGTTCTCATGGGATGCTGGGCATCCCCATATGCTAATAGGGCCGGCCGCCACCAAATAACTCTCTCTGCCCCCCGCCCACTGTCCTGGGTGTGTGCACCCAGAAAACAGTCTGTTTGCCATGGGTGCACGCACCCTGCGTATGCACATGCGCAAAAATGCACATGCGCAGAACAAAAACATCGGTCCCCGTGCGAATGCAGCTCTACTGCGAACGGACCAGAATAAGGGCCTTAATTTGCTCCAAAGTAATGTTTTGCAATTTTGTTTGAGGCTGATTATTTCAGATTGCTATCTGCAGTAGCACACATAAATAAATAAATAGCCAACTTCTTTCTTTTGAATGTTTTTATTTTTTTTTACAGAAATATAATGTAGTGCAATGTTATTACCAATGATATAATACTGACTTTGTGCCTTTTCATATGTTGCACTTCACGCCATCTATTAAATCATGCAAAAAGAAACAATCAAGAAAAACATTTACGGTGAGAGCCAACACTCAGGCTGTAGCTTCAATCATTTTCATTTAATATATGTTTATATATAATCTCTTTTTCTCCTTCTATTACAATATACTGTATAGCACTCTGGCTGCATCTACACTTCACAAGTAAAAGCTTCAGAAAAATTCCCTTATATGCAGTACCGGTGCAAAGCACCTCAGCGCCCTAGGCGGGAAGGGGGGGGATGCCCTGCCGCCGCCCACCTGGCTGCTCCGGCCACTGGCGAGTCACTCTACGGGGATGGGGTGGTGTGGGCGCCGCAGCAAGTCAGCTGTAGTGCAGGTGACTTGCTCCGCCGCATGGGCGGGCAGCATGTCAGCGGTGGTGCTTGTGACTTGCTCAGGAAATGCACGGTTCACAGACGGGAGGGGAGGGGGTGCGGGCGCCGCAGCAAGTCAGGGGTAGTGCAGGTGACTTGCTCCGGCGCACGGTCCACGGGCGGGGGAGGTCAGCAAGTCAGCGGTGGTGCGGTTAGCAGTGATGGTGGGGCCTTAACTAGCTTTACACCTGCTCCCAAATGCCGCCCTCCAGTGGCCGGCGCCCCAGGCAAATGCCTAAGGCTGCCTAGTGGTGGCACCACCCTGCTTATATGTAGCATATTAGGGCTGAGATTTATTAAATCATGGAGAGATTAAGTGGAGAGAGTTAAATAATGAACCAATCAGCTTCTGTCGTTTTACAGGCTGTGCTAGAAATGAAATGACAGAGGCTGTTTGATTGGTACTTTATATCTCTCCAAGATATGATAAATCTCTACCTAAGTATTAAAAGATTTAAAAAATATGTTACTTACAGTAGCTCAGCCTTTTTGCAGCCTAGTGAGCAGGTAAACTCTGCCCACCGACCGAACGGCCGCGCATTTCCCAGGGGAACATCGAGCGTTTATATGGGGACACCCATAAAATACTGGGCGTTCCCCTGTTGCCGACCCCTTCCCTGCACATGCGAACGTATGAGGGGGTCTGCACATGCACATATTCCTGCATTTGCAGACCCGCACAATCCGAAACGGAGCCGAATTCAGTTAAACCTGAATCAGGCCCCAAGTCTCCCCTTAGCTCAATGAGCTGGTGATTTTACAACAGTTATCTACCAAGGTAAATCCTCAGAGCAGGGTCTATTGGTGTGTGAGGAGAGGATTGCTAAACCCTATTTTAAGTCTTAGCTTAACCAACAAGCAGTAAATCCCCCTGGACATTTCTACTACTACAAGCAAATACAATGCCCAGATTTCTATAAACTCGTGACATTTCAACATGTTTATTAAGGGGTAAATGTATTACTTGGTGTTATAAGGAAGAAGTGGAATCAGAACATGTTATGTACCTATACATCTCCCCCTTAGTACTCTGCCATTACAAGTGCACTCAAAGTAATCGATTGTGTGTAAATATCTAGGTGAATACAGTATTCAATATATAAAGAGCACATTGATAGACATAATTAAACAATGCATAGTACTTAACCCTGTTTTATCTGTCATCTGCATTAACTAAACAGAACAGGCAAGTCTCCATCAAAACTGCTGGAGTTTATGATGGTCTCAACTTATCAAACTCTTTTCAAATTAATTCAATGTGGCCAGTTAGTAATGGTGCTCCAACAGCCAACAATGTGACTCTGAGCGCACACTCTGGGTGTGACTCTAAATACACACTCTGGGTGTGACTCTAAATACACACTCTGGGTGTGACTCCGAATGCACACTCTGGGTGTGACTCCGAATACACACTCTGGGTGTGACTCCGAACACACACTCTGGGTGTGACTCCGAACACACACTCTGGGTGGGACTCCGAATACACACTCTGGGTGGGACTCCGAATACACACTCTGGGTGGGACTCCGAATACACACTCTGGGTGGGACTCTAAATACACACTCTGGGTGGGACTCCGAATACACACTCTGGGTGGGACTCCGAATACACACTCTGGGTGGGACTCCGAATACACACGCTGGGTGTGACTCCGAATACACACTCTGGGTGGGACTCCGAATACACACTCTGGGTGGGACTCCGAATACACACGCTGGGTGTGACTCCGAATACACACTCTGGGTGTGACTCCGAATACACACTCTGGGTGGGACTCTGAGTACATACTCTGACCAGTTTAGTGCTCTGCTCTATATCTCACTTTTTAGAGAAAAGACAGATGGCTGGGTTCACAACCACTGCAATTTAGGACTTCTCTCGTGGATACCCACATTGTTTAATATTGGTCTAATATGAAGAAGTCATCATGGGGTGCCATTGCTATGGGGCCCAAAGGGGGGCCTAGTCCCCAAAGTACATATTAATGTACTAAGGTACTAGATTTGCCTGATAAGCAATTGGGTCTGATCCGTTGCTCAGCCTGAACAGATACTATGGTATAGAAAATTAACTGGGGAACTAGTGTAGGGCATAAAATTAATAATTGCCACAGATGTCTCTCAAGAACTATTGGGACAAGCGCCTCCTTACTATAGGGTTCACAGACAGCGCCTCCTACCCCACAGGGACTATAAATACATTTTTGTAAGAGGTGAGGCCGGGGTGTGTGTCACTGGGGCTCTCTCAGATAGCAGCAGTAAATTACTGAGGAGGGTAAATTCTCCCGTTTGCAGTGTGCTGCATTGTACATAGGAATTTGTCCTAGAAGAAGTGTGGTCACGCCTCCCAGCACCATTACTTGGCTCAACTCTTGGCGGTTGTTTCAGACCCTGTAGAGAACTGGAAGTGTAGGGGAGATGTACTGTAACTATGCCCCCTATGATGCTATAATCATGTCCGCCAATGCACATACCACAATCATTTAAATGGCAAGGGTACATAGTTTACGGCCCCATAATTCATAAGTTTTAATATTGCATCTCTATTTTACCCACAATTATGCAATATTTGTACTTTTATATATGTAGGGAGACACTGTGATGTATAGTGTATGGCTTCTACATGGCATTGGCCTCACCTCCTCCACTTCTTATTATATATCCCCTTGAACATTTTCAGCTGCAGGCCCATGAGGACCTTAATCTGGTCCTGCATGCCCCCAGCATCTGGGTCCAGCCCAACTCTCATGCAGCCCACACACGCGCCGATGCCCGCGGTGCGATGCTGTACGATAGGGTGCGCGCTCCCGCGGCACCTCATCGTACAGTACAAAAAGTATGTGCTGCACATACTTTTTGTACTAGCTTTTTCTAGCACAGCATCGCATCGCATGCACATCGTATGCACAAGGCATACGATGCGATGCTGTGTGTGCTAGTTAAGCCCACAATGCACGCTGGAATCGGTGCGTGTGTGGGCTGCATCAGCGTCCCGGTTTACAGCACGATAGCTGGTGCACACTAAGCTGGTGTTCTAGCAAAGTAAGAATGAATAAGAAAGAACATGGGTACTTATGTATTATCTGGGCCCCCATGTTAAATGCACCCCATTTTTTCATACCCCTACTATCCAATTACGCATGGAGTTGATTTTATATAGTGTGGCGAGTGCAGCGAGCCACCGTGCCCGAAGCGTGGCGAGCGCAGCGAGCCCCGCAAGGTGATGCGGTCTCATAAGAAAAACGGGAGCACAGATATTACATAAGTACCAGAACATGTTATTAAAGCGACAGGATAGCTTCAGGTGCTGTATATAAAGCCACCTATTCATAAATGCTGTAAAAAAATATATTGATTTGAAAAGAATAGGCTTGCACCATTATGTTAAGAAAGCTATGATAACAATGTGACATCACCTAAAATATGCATTCTGTCCAGAGGCTTGTACACAGTGACAAGCACTTACCTGACGTTACAAATGGATGGAAGACATTCGGTAACTTTCATACCATGGACAAATCTTTGAATGCATATTTTATTCATTTCTAATATGATTTCATTCTTTTTACTCTGTTTATGGAGCTTGTTATCAGAAATAAAAATACTGCTTGTAAATATCCATGTACTAAATTATCTACAGATAACAAATAAAATGTGTTTCCTAAGTGAAATATACACGTTATCTTTCTGCCTTTGTCTAACTGTGCGACTTTTATATATCTTTTCCACATTCAGGACACAGGATGTCATCCCTTTCTGTAAGAAATCCTCGACCCACCAAGGAGATTGCACACTTTTTACAATTAAAACAATCGCTGTGCCATTGACGTTCTTCAAAGGATATGTATTTGGTTCCTCCCAGACCTGAAAAGTAAGGACAATTATTATTTTAAAACTGGTATAATAAGATTATCATTAATTAGTAGTCCCTCAGGTTTATAGTAGTCCACCAAAGTTGTCCCCTTAGCCGTCCCCCATAGTTGACCTCTATACACTATACCGCTGGCCATCGGATGCCATTGCGAATTCGCAACATAGCGTCCCAACCAGAATGAGGGCCTTAATTTCTCTCCTAAATAGTGACCTTAAGGTTTTTAAACATATTCGCAAACATACTGTTCACCTATGTGCAGAAAATTATTGATTGTGACCAGATTGATTTAATTTCTCATCAGCAAGTTTCAAAAAAATCTTCAGACCGTCTTGGCCATCTAAAAAAAATCATGTTGTTTTGCATTTGACTAGTAACAATACACAATTGTTTTGTTTCATTGTATGGGTGTTTGTCGCTTTCATATACCAGTTTATGCACTTTTCCATCTGCACACATGATTGAGATCGTATGGTGGTGGAAATTTCATAATTTTTTAACTAACAATATTGTCCTGATCAGTAGCTTTCCGTAGGGTATATAGGTGATAATTCAGACCTGATCGCATGGGCGCAAATTTACAGTGGCCATAGTTCCCGTCATACAGTTCCAGTTCCTGCGTATCGGGAACCTGCTGTCCCTTCCTCAGGAGGTATCCTACTGCCTGAGGAAGGGACAGCAGGTTCCCAATACACGTTGCAGCAACAGACTGGAGTGTGCCATTGAATAGAGAAGGGTCCCAGTGTCGGTTTCCAGTAGGAGTACCTGGAGGTGCGGTTTTCCGGAGAACCCAGGACACCTCAAAAGAAAAAAAAGATCATTCTACAGACGCTTAGGAGTTTTACACACTTACGTTTTTATCCATATTTCATTGTTGTCAATCCATGTTTTTTTTACCATTATATTAATAAATTGATAAGTGTGACAGTATTACATTATATCCACTTTCTTATATGGTTCCATCATATATGATCATAATGGAGACCCTCTGGTAGGCGAAGAAACGTGAGATAAGGAGAGTTTTGTTTTATATTTATGTGTTCACTCTCACTTTACACACATTGGGCGAAATGTAATAGGGTAATAGGGTATGTTAAAAAAAAAAAAAAAAATCGCACCTTTAAATATCGAGGCAAAAAAGTGCGATATGGTGCGATTTCGGGCGATTTTTAGTCATGAAAATGTGCACATTTTAACCCCTTCCCGTCATTTGACGTACATTTACGTCATGGTCGGGATGTACTTCCCGACACATGGCATAAATGTACGTCATGACTTTAAAGTGTCACTGCGTCTAGAGACGCAGTGACAGAGGGACGATGTCTGCTGTCCCTGACAGCAGACATGTCCCTGCATGCCCAGGGGGGGCTGCGATGCCGCCCCCCCGTCGGCGATCGCTGTGAATGGCTGTTCAGTGTGAACAGCCATTCACAGCGTTTTCCTGTGTTACCAGCGAATCAGACGCTCGGTAACACAGGTGTCAATCACCGCCGGGCGTCAGGGGGTATGAGGGGGTCATCGGTGACGACGACACCTCACCCCACCTGCCCCCAAGGCTGTGATTGGTCCGTGGGACCCACGGACCAATCACAGCCAAGGCGCGACATTTAAACTAACGGTGACTGCGCTGCAGACGCCATTCCGGTCTGGAATTGCGTGCAGAGCGGTCACCGTGCCTATCTGCCGTGATACTGACCTGATCCTTGCAAATACTTACCTGATCCTTGCGAATACCTTACCTGATCACCTGATCACTGCTTGTAGCGTGCTGGATGCTTCCTGGATCTGACTTCTTGTGACTTCCTGCTGCTGCTGCAGTGTTATAGAGAGATAGAGAGAGATAGAGAGAGAGATAGAGAGAGATAGAGAGAGATAGAGAGATAGTGACAGAGAGTGCTATATTTTGTGTCTGCTACCCCCCCTTTTTGGGGGTGCAGGGTTTTTTTTTATATATATAACTGTCAGTGCTGCTGCTGCAGTGTCATAGAGTGATAGATAGTGATAGATAGTGAGAGATAGAGAGATAGAGAGAGATAGTGATAGAGAGTGCTATATTTTGTGTCTGCTACCCCCCCTTTTTGGGGCTGCAGGGTTTTTTTTTATATACTGTATATAACTGTCAGTGCTGCTGCTGCAGTGTCATAGAGTGATAGATAGTGATAGATAGTGAGAGATAGAGAGATAGAGAGATAGTGATAGAGAGTGCTATATTTTGTGTCTGCTACCCCCCCTTTTTGGGGCTGCAGGGTTTTTTTTTATATATATAACTGTCAGTGCTGCTGCTGCAGTGTCATAGAGTGATAGATAGTGATAGATAGTGAGAGATAGAGAGATAGAGAGATAGTGATAGAGAGTGCTATATTTTGTGTCTGCTACCCCCCCTTTTTGGGGCTGCAGGGTTTTTTTTTTATATATATAACTGTCAGTGCTGCTGCTGCAGTGTCATAGAGTGATAGATAGTGATAGATAGTGAGAGATAGAGAGATAGAGAGATAGTGATAGAGAGTGCTATATTTTGTGTCTGCTACCCCCCCTTTTTGGGGCTGCAGGTTTTTTTTTTATATACAGTATACCTGTCAGTTGCTGCCAGTTGCACTGTCAGTTGCACCAAAGGTTGTGCACCTGCTGCCCCTCACTGGTAATCAGTGTCGCATCAGTGATCACCTTGTTTTTTTTTAGGGTGCTGTGGGGTCTTTTTTTAATTTTTTTTGATCAAATTTTTTTGATCAAATTCCTGTTGCCTTTGAGCGCTGTTCAGTGACGGACGTTACTGACCAACATCTGTGCTCAATTTTTGGCGCAGGACCTTTTTTTTTTTTTTTCTGCACTACATACACACTACACACTACATACTACATTGAAATAAAGTTTGTACCCCCCCTACACTATACACGTGTTGAAACATTTCACTACCAGAAACACAAAAATAAAAATGGCATCCCAAATGTCATCCCAAATGTCATCCCAAATGTCATCCCAAATGTCATCCCAGTCATCCAGAAGAATGTATTCAGCGGAGGAGGCATATGCCATGCTTGCCTCTGACTCTGACACAGCCAGTGAGGCAAGCGGGGAATTTGAAGGATTCATCTTAAGCTCCTCTTCCTCCTCTAGTGATGAGGGACTCATCACTAGAAAGACGCCCCCGTAGAGCAGCTGAGACCCCCCCCCCAATAATTGATCTCGTATGGACCCCACCACCAGACAATTTTGAGCCCCAGGTTCCTGAGTTTTTGGCCATCCCAGGAATCCAATTTGATTCAACAGGTCTCAGAGAAATTGACTTTTTCAAATTATTTTTCTCTGATGATTTTATAAATTTAATGGTGGACCAAACTAATTTATATGCCCAGCAGTTTATTGCTCAAAACCCCACGTCATCATTTGCTAGGTGGACCCCTGTAGATGCAGTAGAGATGATGACGTTTTGGGGTCTGGTGTTTCATATGGGCATAGTAAAAAAGCCAGAAATTAGGCAATATTGGAGTACAGATGTTCTGTACAGCACCCCACTTTACCGTATGGCCATGACCCGGAATCGTTTTGAGTTAATCCTTAAATTTTTGCATTACAACGATAATGCACAGTGCCCACCCAGAGATGATCCCACCTTTGACCGGCTATTCAAAGTCAGGCCGGTCATTGATCACTTTAGTGCCAAATTTGAAGAGATGTACATCCCAGATAAATTCATTTGCATAGACGAGTCCCTTATACATTTTAAAGGAAGGGTTAAATTCCGCCAGTACCTTCCCAGTAAGAGGGCAAGGTATGGCATAAAAATGTATAAGCTGTGTGAAAGCACCTCAGGGTACACCCACAGGTTTAGGGTATATGAAGGGAAGGATTCAAGAATTGAACCGCCAGAATGCCCCCCCTCCCTCGTAGGTGTTAGTGGAAAAATTGTCTGGGATTTAGTGCACCCCTTCCTGGATAAAGGTTATCACCTCTATGTGGATAACTTTTACACCAGCATCCCCCTGTTTAAGGCCCTTGGTTCAAGAGGTACAGCAGCTTGCGGTACTGTGCGCAAGAACCAAAGAGGCCTCCCAAAAACGCACATTGCCCAAGTAATGAGAAGGGGTGAAAGCAGGGGAATATGCACCGAAAATATGTTGTTGGTCAAATATAAGGACAAGAGGGATGTCCTTATACTGACAACAATTCACGGAGACAGTACCACCTCCGTCCCTGTACGAGGTACCAGTACCCACACCTCAAAACCTAATTGTATCCTGGATTACAATAGGTACATGGGCGGAGTGGATCTTTCAGATCAGGTACTGAAGCCGTACAGTGCCCTGCGGAAAACAAAAATCTAGTACAAGAAGCTGGCCGTGTATATCATCCAGATGGCACTGTATAACGCTTACGTGCTATTCCGTTCTACCAGCCAGAGGGGGACATTTATGCACTTTCAAGAGGAAGTCATAAAGGGCCTAATATTTGGGAACCAGCAGGCAGAGGGCCCCAGTACTTCTAGTACTGGCCCCCGTATTGTACCAGGGCAGCATTTTCCTGATGAAATCCCCTCCACTGGAAAAAAGGGCAGGACACAAAAAAGGTGCAAAGTTTGCTATAAAAAGGGAATAAGAAAGCAAACTATTTTCCAGTGTGACACTTGCCCCGACAAACCCGGCCTATGTATAAAGGAGTGTTTTAAAATATACCACACATCTATGGATTATTAGGTTCATCATTTTACCGTGCTTCGGGGGTCTTGCTAATGCCACATAGCACCCACTATTCATTCCACCAGAATCTGAGCCGCAAAATCCAAAAATCACTCCTTCCCTTCTGAGTCCTGCCATGCACCCAACTGGTATTTTTTGGTCACATGTGAGGCATTGCCGTACTCGGGAGAAATTGGGGCACAGATTTTGGGGTGCTTTTTCTCCTTCATACCTTATGAAAATGAAAAATTTTGAGCCAGAACTGCATTTTTGTGTAAAAAAATGTAACTTTTCATTTTCACTGCCCAGTTGTATCAAAATTGGTGAAACCCCTGGGGGTTTGAAATGTACACTATACCCCTAGATGAATTCCCTGAGGGGTGTAGTTTGCAAAATGGGGTCACTTGTGGGGGGTTCCACTGTATTTGTGCTTCGGGGGTCTTGCTAATGCGACATAGCACCCACCAAAATTCCACCAGAATCTGAGCTGCAAAATCCAAATATCACTCCTTCCCTTCTGAGTCCTGCCATTTTTTGGTCACACATGAAGCATTGCCGTACTCGGGAGAAATTGGGGCACAGATTTTGGGGTGCTTTTTCTCCTTCATACCTTATGAAAATGAAAAATTTTGAGCCAGAACTGCATTTTTGTGTAAAAAAATGTAACTTTTCATTTTCACTGCCCAGTTGTATCAAAATTGGTGAAACCCCTGGGGGTTTGAAATGTACACTATACCCCTAGATGAATTCCCTGAGGGGTGTAGTTTGCAAAATGGGGTCACTTGTGGGGGGGTTCCACTGTATTGGTGCTTTGGGGGTCTTGCTAATGCGACATAGCACCCACCAAAATTCCACCAGAATCTGAGCTGCAAAATCCAAAAATCACTCCTTCCCTTCTGAGTCCTGCCATGCACCCAACTGGTATTTTTTGGTCACATGTGAGGCATTGCCGTACTCGGGAGAAATTGGGGCACAGATTTTGGGGTGCTTTGTCTCCTTCATTCCTTGTGAAAATGAAAAATTTTGAGCCAGAACTGCATTTTTGTGTAAAAAATGTAATTTTTCAGTTGCACAGCCCAGTTGTATCAAAATTGGTGAAACCCCTGGGGGTTTGAAATGTACACTATACCCCTAGATGAATTCCCTGAGGGGTGTAGTTTGCAAAATGGGGTCACTTGTGGGGGGGTTCCACTGTATTGGTGCTTCGGGGGTCTTGCTAATGCGACATAGCACCCACCAACATTCCACCAGAATCTGAGCTGCAAAATCCAAAAATCACTCCTTCCCTTCTGAGTCCTGCCATGCACCCAACTGGTATTTTTTGGTCACATGTGAGGCATTGCCGTACTCGGGAGAAATCGGGGCACAGATTTTGGGGTGCTTTGTCTCCTTCATTCCTTGTGAAAATGACAAATTTGGAGCCAGAACTGCATTTTTGTGTAAAAAAATTAATTTTTCATTTTCACTGCCCAGTTGTACCACAATTGGTGAAACCCCTGGGGGTTTGAAATGTACACTATACCCCTAGATGAATTCCCTGAGGGGTGTAGTTTGCAAAATGGGGTCACTTGTGGGGGTGTTCCTAACTTTTAGCATCTTATGGTGCCTAGAAACCTACATGGTGCCTAAAAAATAATCTCATAAAAAGGAGGCTCCAAAATAAAGTAGGTGCTCCTTCTATTATGAAGCCTGTGGTTTGGTCAACGTGCACACTAGGGCCACATATAGGATATTTATGAAAACAAAAGAATTGGGGGAATCAATTTTTAGTCACATTTCTCTAGTAAAATGTACTGTGTTCCTTAGAAAAATTTATTAATATTGCAAATCTGCAAAAAAAATGAAATTTTGAAATTTCACCTACACTTTGTTTTAATTCCTGTGAAACACCTAAAGGGTTAACAAACTTCCAAAATGCTGTTTTGAATACTGTGAGGGGTGCAGTTTTTGAAATGGCATCATTTATGGGGGTGTCTCACATACAAGTCCCTCAAAGTCACATCAGAACTGAACTGGTCCCTAAAAAAATCAGTGTTTGAAATTTTCTTGAAAATTTGAAAATTTGCTATTCATATTGTAAGCCTCCTAGTGTCCAAAAAAATTAAAAGGAAGTTGAAATAATGATGGAAACATAAAGTAGACATATGGTCTATGTTAGTTATTAACTATTTTGAGTGGTATGATTATTTGTCTCACAAGCAGAAAATTTAACATTTTGCAAATTGCTAAATTTTCCATTTTTTTCCGACATTTTGGTATTTTTCACAAAAAAACACAGACTGTATCGACGAAAATTTACCACTAACTTGAAGTACAATGTGTCTGGTTTCATAAAATCACAGGGACAAACATGTTGGGGTTCCCTTGTTTTACAAAACCAGCATCAGGCTTAAGGGCCGTTCCTGGTTCCCAAAATACGGGGGACAAAATGACTAGGGGTCCCCCGTATTTCAAGAACCAGCACTGGGCCCAACCAGCCAGCAGGGTAATGCCACAGCCGGGGGGAGAGATTTTATACAAGTACCCCGGCTAAAGCATTCACCCCCTGACCGGTCAGCATGGGCAGGGGTCCTGGGGGAGTGGGAACCCCCCAAAGAAGGGGTGCCCCCCCTCCAGAACTTACCTGCCCATGCTGAAGCCTGGGGCTGTCCTCAATGCCCCTGGGCGGTGGGCATCGAGCTGATAAATGGTGTAAAAAGAAAGAAAAACTATTGTATACTGCTGTGGAACTACGAGTCCCAGCAAGCCTGCACCACATGCAGGGACTTGGAAAACCACAAGTCCCAGCATGTGGGGTAATAAAGGGCCCACTTGTAGTTCCACAGTACCACAAATAGTTAAATAAATACACACACACACACACACTGACAGCAAAACTTTATTACATTTTGAGCCCATTCATTCAATACTCACCTATTTTTAAACCCTCTTTTGGGA
Organism: Crinia signifera; assembly: GCF_055691185.1. Lineage (NCBI taxonomy): Eukaryota > Metazoa > Chordata > Amphibia > Anura > Myobatrachidae > Crinia > Crinia signifera. Next base: position 262,710,518 of record NC_139218.1, read on the forward strand.
CAGAACCATGCACGGATCACAATGATCTGTGCATGGTTCTGTCAAATTCACCAACCTGGTCTAATTTTTTGGTGATTTTTGGTAACATTTACCAAAAATTGCATCCTATTACTTGTGCGAGTTAGATGCTTTCCAATGGGAAAAATCTGGATGTGAATTGAAGTGTGACTAAAAATCAGCACTTCAAAATGTGAAATTTCGCGGCAAAAAATGTGCCTTTTTTACCACGAATCGCACCCTATTACATGTGCGATTTTTGGAAAACATGCGATTTCTGCCGTTTTTGACCAAAAATCGCACATGTCTAAAAAATCGCCCCTATTACATTTCGCCCATTGTTTAAGAAGGTTTTTGTATATTAATTCACCGGGAAGGTTGTCAGCGCACAAATTCACCTTAAGGCCCCCTTACACTTGTACAACTTATTGTCCAACAAGTTGGACCTGATTGACTCGAGATTTAACCTATGTGCAAGAGGATCAATCTCTTGGTTATTCCCAATGGCACGGGATTGTGCATTGGGTCCTACACATCAGGCACATAAGATTTTGTCAGACAAGCACATCAGATATTGGCCCTTATTCAGATCTGATCGCAGTACAAATTTATTCTCAAAATGGGCAAAACCAGGTGCACTGCAGGTGGGGCAGATGTAACATGTGCAGAGAGAGTTAAATTTGGGTGTGGTGTGTTGAAACTGAAATCTAAATTGCAGCGTGAAAATATTGCAGCCAGTATTTACCCTGCACAGAAACAAAATAACTCACACAAATCTAACTCTCTCTGCACATGTTACATCTGCCCCACCTGCAGTGCACATGGTTTTGCCCATTTTGAGAACAAATTTGCACTGCGATCAGATCTGAATAAGGGCAATTGTCAGATAAATTGACCCAATCCACCTGAATGGTGGAAGAACCCCTAAAGGCTGCTTTGCATAAGCAAGGAATCAGCAGTCGGGACGCCACCACCTCAGAGTGAGGAATTGAGTCGGGAGGCTGGCAGGTTATAGCTCATTTGAGCACCACTAATCCCTTTGCCTTTCAAATGACTGAGCTTTACCTTGCATAAAATTTCTAAAGCATGCATGCTATTAACAACTAACAAACGGAGCTGTGAGAGAGCTGACTGACTGTTCTTTGCTGCTTTTGTCTGCACAAAATGATGGAGTACTAACAAATGCAATAAGTTGGATTATAAGCAACAGCTATAGTGGAAACTGCAGTAATTTTTAATCTTTATTGTTCAATACCGGCCGGTTATTTGTGTGTGAATTGTTTAATTGTAATATTAAATAATAATTTTTAATTGAACACCTGGATCAGCGCTGTCTCTAAATTTCCTTTTTCTTTTGGAACTATATTGGTCTGGTGTATAGCCCTTATTAGACCTCTTTACTGAATCTTATAACGATTCATGAGCATTTTAAGTGTTTCTAATTATAAAGTTTACATGTTAGATATATAGTTACGGCCCTGAAAGCTTCATCCAAAATTTTGTAACTTTGATGGTAGACCATATCAGGGGCACATGTACCAATGCTTCTAGATAGACGCCACAGCAGTTCATAATATTATGCCTCCTAATAATGCCATTTTCTGAACAAAGTAATGCCCTAGCTCACATTATGTCACATTGTAGGGTTGCCAAGACACATTATGCTACACACTACCCCCAATTCACATTATGACATAGAGTGGTCACAGTTCATAATTTCCCCCGGTCATATTATGTAACATTATAATGCCCACCTGTTTATTTTATACCACAATGCAATGAGCAGGTCCAGGGCAGTTCCTATATATATTGTAGACGCCAGTGTAAAAGTTTGTAAGGGCCCTTATGTACCACCCAATGGTGAAAAATAACTGCAATACATAACTGTGACAGGGACGGTGGGTCCCGCTCAGCTCTTGGCTCCATAGCAGCTGCACTCACTGCACCCATGGTGACTATGCTCTTAGACCATATCTACAATATCTGGAAGCATGTGGCTTACATTGTGCTTTGAGGTTTCCTATTTTTTATGTTGACCTTACTTACATTTAATATATGTAACCGATGTCAAATAATTGCTAATTACTCAACTGTCTGTTGTCTAAATAAAAATATCGAAAAATAATCGAAAAATATCTAAATAAATATACAAGATTACATACCGCTTATGGGGGAAGTGCATCCAGCGCATTTCTTGGCATACAAGTTGCAAAAGCAGTTGAGGCAATAGGCAAACTCGTCTCTAGAAGTAAATCGTTGCCCAGACAATGGTTTCTTGCATCCAGTACAAATAAAACACTCTTTATGCCAGGGCTGATCCCGGTAGGTGACACCTCCTGTAGTGATGGCCTAAAATAGGAAAATTCATTTACATGTGGATATATATAATAAATCTCTTGCCTCCCAACATGAGCCATTTTAGGAGGGACACACTTCTCTTTTCCTGGACTTCCCTATTAATGTATGATTGTTGTCACCTGTTGCAATCACAGAATATTGTGTCCCTCCTGGAATAGACACTATAGTTTTTTGTAATAGAGGCAGCGGAGGCTGATACCCCTGGGCTGCATCGCTGACCACATATATATGTAATATATGTACTGGCTTGTTATCCCATGATCGGCAGCACTGTGTGTGTGACAGCTGAGGTGCAGCTACCAGGACACAGCATAAGGCTTCAGTTCTCCTCCGCCCCCATACTCCCATTTTTTAGTTTCACAGGAGTCTGGCGGTGGGCTTAGAAGGAGAGTGCACTCTGCGGTTGGCACTGCTGCCCCCATCACTGAATAGAGGCTCCCAGGGGACCACCTACAACTCTTATTTTACAGTACTGTAAACACTCCCCACATCTCACAATTGTGTAACTCGTAGCATGGCTGCCACCTACCTTCTTGCACTGAATACAGTGCATTGCAAACTGCTTCTCATAACATGGAACACAAAAGTTCTGGTTCTCTTTGGGGATGAAGCTTTTAGTTCCAATTGGCTGCTGGCAGCGGGCACAGATGAAGCAGGTCTCATGCCAGCTGTTTCCCTTATATTCCATCTTGCGTGTTCCTGTGTGGCAATAAAATATTGTGGCAGTTAGGTGCTTCCTGTAGATGTTTCTTATGCCCCCATAGTGTACAGCACAGTGCTTTGTCTCTCTAGAATCCAAGTTGCTAACAACAATAGACCTGATCCAGATGTGGATGAAGGTGCTACACATAGCGCAAATACCAATGTCCAGTACTTTGCACATGTGCAGGACCCATACACATAGAAGCAACAGCCCTACACTAAGCAGCATGGGACTTGCTTGCTCTCACAATAGTAGAGGGCTCTACACTTGTTGCATACAGCGGGAACCTGCCGAGGCCCTTTAGTGCTGGGCAGACTGAGGCTTAATTATTCTTCATTGTTTTTATTTATTCCCTGAACATGAAGAATGTCTTTATCATAGGTGCCTGTAAATTGTTCACCAAACAGTACCTTATAGTTATAAAGACCTTCAGCAAAGCAACGCATCTCTAGAACAGCTCTGTTTCCTCATGAAAAGTGGCATGTGCACACGGAACACGGGTAGTCCTTTTGTCCCCGCACTCTAACTATGCACTACTAAAAAGGACAATACTAATAACAAGTTATGACAACAATTTCATTTCCCTGGTTTACAGATTATGCCCCAGTGATAGCGTTTCTGCATAATCCCCGTGATTGGCAGCAGCCTCTAACCTGGCATGATTGTTTTCTTGCACTCATTGCACTTGGATGAATATTCATTAGAGTAGCATTCAGTACAGATGAGGTGTTCATCCTTTGCGGCAAATGGCTTGTCTACCAAGGAGCGCTTGCACTGGTAGCAGTTAAAGCAGGATTCGTGCCAGTGACGATCCTTGTACGAGAGGTCCTGAAAAAGAAAATACTTTACTGAACAGGACTTGTTTTATTTTCTTTGCACAGGAATGTGTTATATACGGTAACTGACATCTAAGCATGCATGTAGTTATAGAGCTTGTCACTATTAGCAAGACTACCAATATGTCAGTCTAATGTAGGGTACACACCAGGACGACCCGCTCACGATGCATATCGTGATCGGGTCGTCAGTGTCTCGTCCGACCCGCTCACGGTGACGCGGGGGGGCACGACCCGCTCACGATGTGCACCGTGAGCGGGTCCGATCCGATGGCGACCCGTACCCGGCTGTATGGTCGTCATTGAGATCCTACCTGCAGCAGGTAGGATCTCAATAACGACCGACCGACCCGCGGGACCGCGCATCGGATCGGTATCGGTCCACACCAGGTCAGAAAAGGGCCCAATCCAGTGGCGGAAGTCTCGGAGGCAATGGAGTCATTTGCCGCCGGGCGCCATGTTTGAAGGGGACACCCGGCTGACATCCATTGCCTCTGAACTCCAGCCCCTGCGTGCCAGCAGCCAGCCAGAATATTGTATAAGAACAGCGCTGCAGTGATCAGCAGCGCTGCTCCAGGAGCTCAGTCAGTGAGAGGAGGAGACGGGACTTCCTGTCACACACAGAGCCCCTGTCTCCTCCTGACAGCCCTGCAGCCCGTCCAGCTCTCCACCCCCCACGATCTTCTGTTCATGCTATGGAAGGTAGTGTACTCTTTTGTAGTGTTTGTTAAACTATTTATGTGTATTGTGTGTGTGTGTATGTGTGTGTATCTATATAGGGCTATGTTTATGTGCATTTGTTGCTATGTGTGCATATGTTGCTGTGTGTTTACAGAGGTGTGTGTGGCTGTGTGTATACATGTGTGTGTGGTTGTGTGTATACATATGTGTGTGTGGTTGTATGTTGCTGTGTGTATACATGTGGGTGTATGTGCATATGTAGCTGTGTGTATACATGTGTTTGTGTGTGTTTGTAGCAGTGTATAATTGTGTGTTTACGGTATGTGCATATGCACTGTAGCTACTGTCTGTGTATACATATGATGTACAGTATGTGGCAGTGTGTATACATGTGGCTCTATGTATGTGGCTGTGTGTATATGTGTGTGGCTGTGTGTGTGTGTGTGTATATGTGTGTGTGCATGTGCCTCTGTGGGTGTGTCTGCATTACAGGATGGCTAACCAATAGTCTTAAGAAAGTAGGGTTTTTTTTTATTTTGGGGGGGGGGGGGGGGGGGGCAACATCACACTTCTGCCTCCGGGCATCTCTTATAAACTTACGCCACTGGCCCAATCAGCACACAATCTACATCCAATTGATCGGAATTGGATCTAGATTGTGGGGATCGGGCCCTAGTCGTCCTGGTGTGTACCCAGCAATAAGTGTCATTTTCTAGCTTGGGAAAAACATGCCTTATTTTACACATGGTTGAGTTGATGGGCAGTGGATCAACAAAGATTAGGTAAGTAAGTAAGTAAGTTTCATTTACATAGCACACTTTCTCCAACAGGACTCAAGGCGCTTTGGGACATGAACCCTGCTTATATGATGTTCAAGATATTAAACCAGTGGTTCCCAAACTTTATTGAATCAAGGCGCCGTATACTATCAGAATTTTTTTCACGGCACCCCTAGTCCAAAAGTTTCTTAATGAAAAAAAATTGTTTTAAAAAAATTATTAAGTAAATTGTGTTTATAATTCATCTTTAGGTTTCATTATATGGTGAGGGACAAGATGTGCTTCTGTTTGCCCACATGTGTTATGGTTAGCAGGTTTTGCCTGGTTTTGCCAATTACATTGACTATAATTCATTTGAATTGGTCCTGAACCACCAACCCAAGGCACCACTGCGAGTAACCAGTGCCACCCAGGGTGCCACGGCACACAGTTTGAGAACCACTGCACTAAAACCTTTAATTAGATCATAGGAGACACGTGCATAAAATATGATTTTTGGGAGCTTCTGGCCGTTTTGGGAGGGTAGGCAAGTATAGGCAGTGTTTTGTCTAGGAGAGAACTGGCCCCTAAAGTCCCTCGTGTAAGTGCCAGTGTTTGTATTTTGTACCTCCAATGTCACAAAGTGGGACTAATCCACAGCTTTTGCAATACCAGTGCCCCTATCTGCATACTGATCTACAGTTGCAGAATTGACTATCTGCTTAGTATGTATATTATAATCTATCAGATTTGTCCATCTATACTTAGGGTACTGTAATAGGCATTGGTATATTGCAGATATCAGTGAGTTGGATTAGAATATTACTGCAACAAAAAGTACAGCTTTTTGCTAAGTAGACGACTGTTCTGTACTGTGAAACACTCACTAGCTCGGTGCAGAACTCCCGCCATCTGCATGGTCTCATTTTGGTTCAGATTTCAAACAGATCAATTCATTTAGAGGAAGAGGAATTTGTACTGGCTGAGCCCCGGACCTCTGAGAACAAACAAGCCCAGCCAAAAACAGTTTAAATTGAATATCTTAATACAAACAATTCAGCCTCTGTTCAGAAACCAGTGTCCAGAATAATATTTATCCTTCAACTCAAATAAATAAAATGGAATGGAAGATTACAGCGTCCCAGTTCTCATATATGTCTTGTATGGAGATGTAGATATCAACTGTTACCACTCTTATGTAATCCAATTCATAGTTTGTATGGCTACCATCAGCAAATCTGAACAAACAGCAACTAATAGGATTAGGCTTGTAGTGTGCTACTGCCAACAATGTCAAAATAATAAAACATATGGTGTTTTTATGAGGTGAAGATCCCCTATTTCACATACACACAACTATAAATTCAGCTATGGACCTCACACAGAAAATCTACAAATAAAATAAATAGTGCTGAAAGGTACATGCAATCATCGCTTTACAAATACAGATACTATACGTAACATAACAGGTGATGTTTACAGTATTTTACCTGGATAGTCCAATAGCTTTTTTTATTACTTTAAGTGACTAGGATACATTTATGTCAACTGGAGAAGAATTCAAATGCAATAAGGCATCTACTATTTATTGCAATTGTACCTTAACAACTTATTGAAGCTAGCTTATCAACTAAAATAAACACATGGACACCACTACATTAGTTTAAAGGTCATTCATATTTATTCATTGGAATGACTCTATTCCTAAAGAGCTGGAAAGAAGGCGCTATTTTAACCAGCTCTAGACAACTTAATTTTATAAAATGCTGGCGACTGAAATGCCCCAACTGTAAAATAGCGGCAACTGAAACGTTCTATCTGAATATAAGCATAACCTGTGCTGAGAAGGTCTCACCACCCTTTACTATGATACAGAGTGGACACTCCTGCAGAGAAATGGCCCGCAATGGTAGGAGTCATCCGCCATCCTTCAAAAGAGTAAGTGCTCCACAATGACCACTTTTGCCACTTGTGACTGCTTGCCAATATCTCCTTCCCACCTGAAGATCCTAAATTAATTTCTGATTTCTGAATTAATGAGCCGGAATTATAAAGTGTAGGTGGATGGGTTTGCTTCAAGAGGAAGTGCTAATATTCAAATCACCCTTAAATATCCTCACAAAGAACCCATACATATACTTCCTGAAAAGCTAAACCCTATCCAGCTACAAAAAGAACCCATACATATACTCCCTGAAAGGCTAAACCCTATCCAGCTACAATCAGAAACTTGACCTGCCTAGCAACAGATACCTACCCAATCACAAACATACAAAACTCTTAAATAGCTTCATGCAATGCAGCCCTCACCTAATCTAAACTTTAAACTACAGAATAATTAATTTGAAATAAACTTTAAACCATCATAAATCACATGTAAATACTTCTGGAATATTGATCCACTTGTAAAGTTTTAGACAGGAGGAAGATCTAGAGCAGTGGTGGCCAACCTGTGGCTCTTGAGCCTCATGCGGCTCTCCCCCTTGTAAAGTGCGGCTCCTGCTCCCACTGCTGCCCGCCGCCCACCGTCTGTCCCAGTCCCCCCTGCTGCCAGTTCCCTGAATCCCTTCTCCTTCTGAGGGGAGGAGAGCGCGCATCGCACATCTCTCCTACCACTTACTGTGCATCCTTGTGACTGGGCCGTCCGCCAATCAGAGCTCGTGGGCCAGCAGCCAATCAGGAGCCGGCCAGCGAGCTTTGATTGGTGGGCGGCCCAGTCACAGGGAAGTGAGGGGGAAGGAGACGCGCGGTGTGCTGTGCTCTCCTCCCACGACATGACAGGAGGACTGCAGGGGAACACCAGACTGTCCTCTCCCCGCCTGGCAGCAGCAGCAACAACAGTGAGTGCTGCTGCTGGGAAATTTGCACTGTGGGGGCATAGCAGTTTGTGGCACTGTGGGGGCATAGCAGTTTGTGGCACTGTGGGGGCATAGCAGTTTGTGGCACTGTGGGGGCATAGCAGTTTGTGGCACTGTGGGGGCATACCAGCTTTTTGGCACTGTGGGGGCATACCAGCTTTTTGGCACTGTGGGGGCATACCAGCTTTTTGGCACTGTGGGGGCATACCAGCTTTTTGGCACTGTGGGGGCATACCCGGCACCATGTGGTGCCTACCTTGCACCGTGGGGGGCATATGTGTATCTGGCACTATTGGGGGCATATGTATATATGGCACTGAACTATTGGAGGCATATTTGTATCACACCCAAGGGGTCAAAATAGACTACGCCCCTTTTTTTGGCGCATGCGCCTTCGGCGCGCGCATGATGTCGGCTCTTTAGCTTGACTACCGATATTTTTCGGCTCTTTACCTCTGACTGGTTGGCCACCCCTGATCTAGAGGGAAACAAACAGCTGTGGTATAGGTCCTATGTTTGAGTGGGACAGATATGTCATACAGTGACCCCAGACCAGTCAAAGAGGGACACTTATAATATGGTATGGCCACACCACCTTTGTAATTTTGGTCATAAATTACAAAATTACATTCCAAAAGAGTATATTGACTAGATTTGTGTTTACAGTTTTAATGTTAACCTTTTAACCCTGTAAACCTTTTGGTTCCGGAGAGCACCTATAGATGTCAATCTTTTTCCTTTTGGACAGATGTCAACCTTTTGAACCTGGGGACCTATTGACCCTATTCACCCTATATTGACTTTCGATCTTCTGACTGCCTATGTCTTCGTATACATCCCTGTATAACAGTATGGGAATCTCATGCATCCATCTTGGCATTTCACCTGGTTATGCTCATTCATCTACCACTCTTTACACACTTCAATGACAATTATGGCAAGTCATAATTTAACATGTTCACTCATCGACCACTGTTGGTGACATCTGTGGGGCAACATCTTTTGGAAAGACTAATTTGACGTTCACTAGGACTGCTCACACTTTATCTAGATTTTCTTTTAGAAGAAGCCTTACATTTACTGTAGAAAACAAAATGAATATTTGCCCATGTTTTGAAAAAGCTTAGGCAACAAAGTTGACCGTAAAGTTCCCTAAAATAGGTGCACAAGTGCACAAAACAGGCACAATCAGTATATTTTATGTTTGAGCTTGAACCACAAATGAACTGAACTTGAAGGGATGAATTTACTAAAGCTTCTAAAAATGAAAAGAGGTGATCCATAGCAACCATATGTCTATCATTTATTTGCTGCATCCTAGAAAATGAAAGACAGCATATGATTAGTTGGTATGGGCAACATCACCTAATTTCATTCTAAGGAGATTTAGTTTATTACTCTGAAGTGTCTGAGCAAAGATGGAGGAAATCCCTTCATGTGCAGCCAACACATAGATTGTGACTCTTCCTCTAACTCCATCTCTGTTTTTATTTTCATTTTTGACTCCAAACAGTGGCGTAACTACAGAGGGTGCAGGGGATGAAGGTGCTGTTGGACCTGGCAGCTTGGGGGATCCCATAGCAGGATATCCCCTGCACCCTTTAAAATTGTGCTATTTAAAAATAGCATGCAGCCACGGGTTCGGGCCAGCATAAATGGGATGAGCGGAGAGAGGTAAATGGGATGAGCGGAGAGAGGACCCAATGCTGCTGCCAGGAGCCGCTCTCTGGTGGCGGCGAGGGGGGAGAGTAATAGAAGATCTGTTGCTGCTGTAGGGAGCCGCTCCGTGCTGGTGGCATATGTATATATGTGTTTGTGTATATCAGTGTGCCTGTACAACTTGTGTGTAAATGTGCCCTCTGGTTCATGTATAACGTGTGTGTGTGTGTGTGTGTGTGTGTGTGTGTATGTATGTTCCCCTGGTCCTTGTACAATGTATGTATATATGTGTTTGTGTGTCAGTGTGCCCCTGGAATATGTGTGTCAGTGTGCCGCAGTGTGGAACCATGTAGTGAACCTCTCACACTGTGTCAAAGTTTGCCCCAGTCTGGCCAGCTCCTAGCGGTGACGCGATTTGCGTATTTTAGGGGACGAGGCCTAATGCTGTGAAGTGTCCTCCCCATTAAAGATCTGTGTCTGTGCTTTAGCCAGGTAGTGCACTCTCTTCCCCCTCCTCTCTCTGTTTCTATCACTCTCTTGCATTATTCTCTCTCACTGACACTGTCTCTCTCCCCCTGATAACCTGATCTCTCTCTTCACTGAGTCTCTGTCTCCCTGACTCTCTCTTTCACTGACACTATCTCCTCCTACCCCGCTCTCTTTATCTCTCTCTCTCTCTCTCTCTCTGTGACAATGGGTGGAGGGCCCTTTTAAGATTTTGCTATGGGGCCCACAAGGCCCTAGTTACCCCCCTGACTCCAAACAATATAGGATTATTTCTTGGTAGGTAATCGACTTGACTTTCATTTCTTTCCTTTCCTCTGAAGCCCCACATCTGGTGAGGGGAATTCCGTGAATAAGGACATGTCCTTCCGATTCCTAGACACACTAAGGTCATAAGAATTGTGTTTCTGAAATGCACAGGAAAGATTATTGTGTACAAGGCACAACTCTGCTGGGGTTGACAGAGCTTATGCTTTCAAAATGCAGAAATTCCTTTTCTTTACCTTGGGGATGTGCAGTTAGTTGTATAAATGTAAATCCTTCAAATTTACAGATTCCAGACTAAGTGCATTTTTCTCTAATTTGTGCCAGATCATTTTACCACGAAATATGCAAGCATTTGTAATCCACTCACTGCATTTGCAAACAAAAACTTGAAAGTATTATATCATATGTAACGTGGTGGCTGTGTTCCAACTATGTTATTACTAACACATGCACTGCAGTTGCTAACATTTGGGGGACACAAGATAAAATAAGTCATTCTAAATATTGTTTTCAAATTTCCCCAATCTTACCTGGTAAATCAACTGTATTGTGTTCTTGTTATTGAGTCAAACATCAGTATCAGACAGTTACAGTAGGATAGTATTTGTCAGGAAAAGAGCATATGCACTTGAGAATGAAATCCATAGCACATTACACACCTTTGGATAATACAGGTTGAGAATCCCGTACCCGAATATCCGTTATCCAAATTATTACGAAAACCAAACATTCCAGAAAGTGATTTTTTTTTTTATTTGCTAAAAACTTACTGGGGACATCTGTAACAGCACTACTGAGGGAATGATATGTAACTGGCACTATATATGTGCAAGACAATGATTGCTTGGCATTTAAATTCAGTATCTGAGATTGTACACAAACTTTGTTTCATGTTTTATAACCTTGTTTTTTGAACAAATAAAATATATTTGTGTGTATGTCATGTGTTTGATATATATGTACAACATAAATGCAAGATACCTCAAGATACATCATTGAAATATTAAAATATTCCAAAATACGGAATAATCCTTTATCCAAAATTCTCCTGGTCCCGAGCATTTTGGATAAGGGATACTCAACCTGTAGTGAACTACCATAGGGGGGCTATTATTATTATGGTAACAGGTATGGACTGGCTATTTGTCACTTCTGGTAAATGCCCTGTCCTGACACAAAGAGGAGCTGATTCAGACCTGATCGCACGCCCGCAAAATGTCAGCAGCCAGCATTCAGGTAGAAGTGAAATTCCGCCGTGTGAATGTGATGGCTGTGCAAATGTATGTGTACGACTGCAGATCTATTCGCAGCTCTGCAAAAATCTTCAAAACCATTTGTAAGCCACTAACCATCGAATGATTTTCCCACTGGGCCCTAGTCATCGCAGGCTAAGAGTAGCCAGAGACTTACTCGGTGCCAGCGATGAAAACAGGCATAGCTGGCCTGGTGCTGATGTCACACACCCTCCCCTAATATGCTTGGGCACACCTGCATTTTCCCTGACACTCCCAGCAGTTTTTGTGGCACGCCCAGCTTTTTTCTAGGCACTCCCATGAGATGGGCGGTTACCATCCCCAGATGCCAACTTCCTGTCAATCACCTTGTGTAAGGCCAGTGATCAACAAAAGTAGCAGAACTTCATTGCAGGATGGCCTGGCGCATGAATACTATGGGCCGTATGCATGCGCAGTCTATCGGTAATCGCCCGCCGTGCAGATATGGTCCATGCGATCAGGTGTGAATCCACTCCAGAGAGCAGGGCTGACCTGAGCTTCTCAGCCTTCGCGGCACTCTGCATGGTCGCCCAGCTTACAGATAGATAGGGTACCAAACCGCCGTGACTTGTGGCACACTGCTGTAAGCCATAGATGTACCCCTTTAGCTTTCTTCAGCTGTGGCAATGCCCCCCCCCCCCCCCTGCTTTTACTTCATCCTTCCCTTGTCAGAGGGAAGTTACGCTACCTTTCTCACCTGCTCCCAGTCCCCGCTGCAGGGGAGATTTCAGCGAGCGGCGGGCGGGGGGTGCGGACGATACTGCACCATGGGGTGGGGGTGCGGGTGACACTGCGGCGTGCGCCCGCAACCACCGTGTCCAGGGGGGGGGAGAGGGAAGCTACGCTACCTTTCTCACCTGCTCCCAGTCCCCGCAGCACAACCTGCTTTCTATGGTACCTCTTTCTACAACCTGCTTTCTATGGTACCTGCTTTCTATGGGACATATTGGGGCAGATGTATTAAGCCTGGCAAAGAGATAAACTGGAGATAAAGTGGAAGGAGATAGTGCACCAGGCAATAAACTCCCAACTGTCATATTTCAAACACAGCTGATTGGGTGGTGCGTTATCTCTTTCCTCTTTATCTCCAGTTTATCTCTTCTCCGGGCTTAATACATCTGCCCCAATGTTACATGCTACAATTATATCCAGTAAAGGTGAGAGAGGGCACAGAGGGCACTCACCAATCCAATAAGACAAGAAAGATGTTTAATATATTCCCAGTGTCATCAAATATAGTAAACGTTCAACCCCTCAGGGTCATTGTCAAAACATATCAGCAAGACATCCTTATAGCATGTAAGTAGTAGGCATAATTACTGACTGAGCCTCCAGCTATGACTGATTGTTCTTTAAGCGGATGCTGGAGGTTCAGTCATAAACCACTTATTATCTTTGGGTTAGAGAAGGGATAGGGAGAATGTAACTTTAATAACTCAACACACACAAATATGACATCATGTTTTTCCAATCTCTCTTTTATATCACATGATTTGTATAATTTGTAACTTCCAGTGCCATGGTATATGTGAGAACACTCAGTTGGGCTGCCCCCCTGCATGCCCGCAGTGTGATCATAGGTGCCGATTTATGTTTTTTGCTGGTGGGTGCTCAAGCCAAAAATATAGGGGAGTGGCTTCATGGGAAAGGGGCGTGGCCACAAAACAATACTGATTTATATTACGCAGCACAGTTGTCTCCAATATTTAAATTATGGCAACAGTGCCAAATAGATAAATGCTCACAAATGCCCATAAATGGCAGGTACAAAAATCCCCCCCACAGTGTCAAATACATAAATGCCCCCCACAGTGCCAAATACATAAATGCCCCCACAGTGCCAAATATATAAATGCCCCCACAGTGCCAAATACATAAATGCCCCAACAGTGCAGGTGCATAAATGGCCACACAGTACCTGTGCCAGCCAGGGGAGTGCAGTGGGACTCTGGCAGGTGGGCCGCTGCTGAGCAGGTGGGTGCTTATCAATTTCTGTGGGTGCTCGGGCCCTCAAGCACCCACAGAATCGGCACCTATGAGTGTGATAGCATCTCTTTGCTGCCAGCTCATGAGTTTTCATCTGGCTACCAGCTGCACAGAACAACCTCCTTACACTGGTCGGCCTTGCACTTCAGATTTCCTCCAGATAAGCAGGCCTAGTTAAATCATCTATTGCATAATTATTTTCATTTGCATTTGATCTACTATTTCAATCTCTGGAGAACTATTAAAACATATTTCAGTACTAGTAAGCCCGTTAGAAGTAAAAGCTTGAAAGTTAGTCTGCTACTCTCTGTGTGAGAAAGAGACGTAGTTTGACTCTCTGCCAGCAGATGGCAGTGCTTCGGAGACTCACAGAAACTAGAGAGAGAGAGAGAGAGAGAGATGATACGTTTCTGAAAATGATGTGAATATGTAAACATTGTTTAAATCAGATTGTGCTAATGTGCAGACTCTATGTTGATACTCCTCCAGGGAAGCTTAATTTCTTATACCAAAATGGCCACTGGGTCTTTTACTAAGCATGCACAGAGCTATCTAGAGAATGTGTGAGAATGCTACAGTGGGAGAGTCTTCTCTTCCGCATAGTACCAGTTAGACATGCGATTTCCTGCTGCTTTAGATACTATATCAGCATCCTGTATTAAGGACCCCACCCTTGCGTCCCGCCTACCCATTTGTACTAAGACCTGCCCGATTTTGGCCCTGAAGAAGCCATGGGTGGGGTGGTCCTACCACTCCACTCACACGTCCTCGTCGAGAGGAGTTTCCATTTTAGTCCGTAAAACAATCCCATTTATGGTGGAACAAGTACAAATTGACCCCTAGGGTAGATCGTCCTTTTTAAATGTAGATTGTATTCTATGTTTATATTACTCCTAGCCGTCTACAATCCACCTCCGTATTCCCACGATGTGCTGAGAAAAGCTGCCAAATTTATTGCCACACACCCCAACATTCCTACAATTGTTTTAGGAGACTTCAATAATGTTTTTGATTCTGCCCAGGACAGGCATACAATTTCTGGAGATTCTTCCAGGCAGGGCAGTGGTCAATTCCAGGCAAAGGTGGACGGCGTCACAAACACCCGGGTGAAAAACAATACTACTGTTTCTCTTTATACTCACACTGCATTCTCCAGAATTGACCTAGCTTTACTTACCCCTGACCTCCTTTCAAGGACTCGGTCAATACGATACGAAGCAAGGGGTATATCAAACCATTCACCTTTATCATTCACCTTAGATGTTGGCGGTTTGTCGGGGACTTCCGGTGGGCAGCGTGCACGGAGCAGCTGCGTTTTAGTGAGCTCCTGGAAAAGAACCCCCGATACGGCAGTGAGACATGGCCCTGCCACAATAGGAGACCAGGGCTCAAAGGGGAGAATACCACGGAGTCGACACACAAGCCCCATTACCTGCTGTCACCTACCCCAGTGCCGAGGGTCCCGTCCGAGACGCGTGGGAGAGGACGGCGCTGACTGGGCGCACAGCCAGCGTGATGACGGAGGGGAGACACAGAGGTAACAGCGTGTGAGAGACGCCGGCCGGAAGGGAGAGCTGGACGCGGAAGTGCACCAGCCCCAGAAGCCGGCTGAGAGCGTGGCTGAGAGTCCCGTAGCCCTGGGGTTTGTTTCCGGCGAGCAGGGAGGAGAGAGAGGGGCAGCCGGAGGAGTGACTGGTGGCACGTGAGAGGCGCTGCCGGAACAAGTGTCGCACAGAGTTCCAGCTGTGGCTCCTGGTGAACAGCGGTGAGTGAGAGGCGCCACGGACTACAGTGCTTCCTACAGCCCCAGGATCGGATGGTGAGTGAGAGGCGCTGCCAGAGACAGGGAAGCAAGAGGAGGCTAATTGGAGAAGGAGCAAGTTGGAAGTGACTCAGGGGTCGGCATGAAAGGTGCTGGGCCAGCCTGCAGGAAGGGGTGAGTGTGGCTGCTTCAAGTAAAAGACATCACAAGGAGAAAATCCTAAACCCCACTCACCAACCAGGTACTTTTTTTGGCTCCCTGTCAAACTGTGACCCACTGCAAACTGCTGGTGTATTATATAACCCAGTTGGGGCACTAAAACACAAGATATCTCCTTCTTGAAGAGGATTAATTGTTCACAAGCTCTTTAGCTGCAGAGCCGGGGGGCATTCATTTGTCCCTGCAGGTTCTAGCAACTGGGAACATTAAGACTCTTTAATATAAAGACACCCTCAACACCCCACTAATAACTGAGGGCCACGGAGCCGGGGAGTAATGTGGAACTCCTGCGGTTTGTGACCCCCAAACCTCCAAAAGAAGGGCGTAAACAGCTCCCAGTAGGAACATACAGGTCTTAAACAGGCCAGGACAATTAGGAGCCCTGACGTCTGTCTATACCCCCCTTGTTATACCCAAATGTTTTTTTTTTTTTAGAAGTTATTATAAGTTGACCTTTCCATCCCTCCCCCTCCTAGGCCAAAATAGGCCAATAAGTGTAACCCATAATATAATTGATTAGTGGCTAGACTGCGAATGGGCCTTTATATAAAAAAAAAAAAAAGAGGAAAAAACACAGATAAAAAAAACACAGACCCTGGACTCTGACTAACGTCTGACTAAGGCAAATCTCTTTGGGAAGCCGAAAACTGAGCGGTCAAAGGACGCAGAAATTTGGACTTTTGGACAGTGAGTTCAGGACCAGGTCTAATTACAATTGGGACTGCTTGCTGGGGCACGGGCCAGCTGACCTGAAACAAAGGGCATTGATTATTAAAAACATAATTAAGATTCCCCTGAGAAACTGGGGGACTTGTTTGGGTATTGGTACTTTCTCACTACCTTCTGCATGAGACTGACTTTAATAGAACCTGAGAGGGACATAAGGAAAACTGGAGTGATCTCGAAAGGACCGGGTTGAGAGACTACGGCCCGATCTTCATGTCCTGTACATCTCTACTCTAAGATCCCCCTTTAAAAAAATTACTAACCAACTGATTTGCTGGAAGTGTAACACCTCTTGATTTTTTTTTTCCCTTAGGTTAAAGTTGCTCTCCTACCCTCCCTTCCTTCTACTTTAGAGAGCATAAGGTTGTACAATTGTTGACATTTTTAGTAACCTTCTCCTGAAAACAATTACCCGTGTGGTTATAGTTTTTTGTCCTTCCTTTCCTAACCTCCCGGTCTACTTTTAGTGCTCTCTTACCCTCCCTTCCTCCTACTCTAGAGAGCATAAGACTAGATACTTGTGGATATCTTTAATGACCTTGCCCCCTAAAAATCACTAACCAACTGATTTGCTGGATGTGTAACACCTCTTGATTCTTTCTTAGGTTAAAAGTTTCTCTCCTACCCTCCCTTCCTTCCTTCTACTTTAGAGAGCATAAGGAGGTACACTTGTTGATATTTTTAGTAACCTTGTCCTGAAAACAACTACCCGTGTGATTACTACATGTGCAATTTTTTTTCTTTCCCCTTTTTTAGGTTATAGTTTTTTGTCCTTCCTTTCCTAAACCTCCCGGTCTATTTTTAGTGCTCTCTTACCCTCCCTTCCTCCTACTCTAAAAAGCATAAGGCTAGACACTTGTGGACATTTTTTAGTGACTTTGCCCTGAGGGGAAAAAAAAGAAAAAAATATATATACACGTGTGATTACTATATGTGTAATTCTTTCCCCCCCTCTTTAGGTTACAGTTTGTTGTCCTTCTTCTGCTAACTTCCCCATCTATTCTTTTAGAGACTAAAATTGTAGGGGTTAAAGGGAAATATCTTTTTGACTGGCTACGGTTAAACTAGGCCCAATAGGGCATGGACAAATATATAGCTAAAAACCAAAAGAGGTTATCAGGGACCAATACCACCCCCATAATGGGTAGAAATAAGACAGTAGCACCCAAAGTAACAACAACCCCTCCAGGGTCAGCGTCAAAAGATAATGAGTCAAATGAGACAACAGGCCCATTTAATGTGGAAGCTATGGCCCAGGAGATTTCAAAAATACTGCTACCCATGATTGAAAAAAAATTAGAAGAAAAGCTAGACGCTAAGCTGGAGCTAATAAACCAAAGGGTAGAAACAATACTAACTAAGATGGAGGAGCAGTCAAGTAGGGTAACGGAAGCAGAACAAAGGGTACTCTTTACCTAGAAGGGCGCCCATCACGGCCATCGCGGGCATTGAATGCACTAAAAACTCGGGTGCGATGCGACCGACGCGATGCCCGCGATTTCCCATAGGGAACAATGTTAAATGTCCCAATTGACCCGATTTTCCTGTTCAATGTCTCAATTGACCCGATTTTTCCATAGGAAACAATGTTAAATGGGCCACAGAGGCCAAATAGGCACCCTGAAGTGTGAAATGGCCTCCACAATTGTTAACGCCACCCCACGATCAACGTCAACCCGAAATAATGGCGAGCGGCGGCGGTACGCGTCCTACGACCTTTTCATATCCCCACTATCCACGTCGGCGTGGAGTTGAGAATAGAAAGTGTGGCGAGCGCAGCGAGCCACCGAGCCCGAAGCGTGGCGAGCGCAGCGCGCCCCGCGAGGGGACGCGGATACCTTCACAGGTATCCGCGTCCCCTCGCGGGCTTCACAGCTGTCCGCGTCCCCTCGCCACGCTTCGGGCTCGGTGGCTCGCTGCGCTCGCCACACTTTCTATTCTCAACTCCACGCCGACGTGGATAGTGGGGGTATGAAAAGGTCGTAGGATGCGTACCGCCGCCGCTCGCCACGCTTCGGGTTCACGTTGATCGTGGGGTGGCGTTAACAATTGTGGAGGCCATTTCACACTTCAGGGTGCCTATTTGGCCTCTGTGGCCCATTTAACATTGTTTCCTATGGAAAAATCGGGTCAATTGAGACATTGAACAGGAAAATCGGGTCAATTGGGACATTTAACATTGTTCCCTATGGGAAATCGCGGGCATCGCGTCGGTCGCATCGCATGCGATTTTTTAGTGCATGCGATGCCCGCGATTTTTTACTAACGATGCCCACGATCAAAATCATGGGCGCCCTTCTAGGTAAAGAGTACCGAACAAAGAATCAGTGACGTAGAAGATACCCTAAACTCTTTAAGAAATAAGGTGGAAACCCAGACAAAACAAATACAACAACATATAGAGAAGATAGACGAAATTGAGAACAGAAGCAGAAGAAACAATTTGCGTTTGATAGGGATCCCAGAAGGGGTTAAGGATTCAGAACTCCAGGACTATATAGGCCAGAAAATAGTTTCAGCCCTAAACCTACCAAGGGAGGCACTGAACCCATGTATTGAGAGAGTTCATCGATTGGGCCCGAGAAGAGTGAAAAAAGAAGGCCAGAGGCCACTCCCAGTTTTGGCGAGGTTTCTGGACTTCAAAGCAAAAGAACAAATTCTAATGGCTTACCGTAAATCAAGACAATTGACAATCGGAGGAGACTCAATCTTGATGTTTCAAGACTACTCCACAATAGTTACACAAAAACGAAAAGAGTTTACTCCGATTTGTAAATTTTTAATTGAGAACCAAAAACGGTTTACGCTACAATACCCAGCAAAACTTAAAGTTACAGAGGATGGGCAAACTCACACCTTCTCGGACCCAATCGAAGCAAAATTGTTTTTTAAGGTCACGTAAGAAATACTGAAAAATTACCCCACTAAATAGTAGGAGGAAGGTGGTAAGGGAAGTTAATAGACCCATGTACTTGTTGGTTTTAAAGATGGATGTAGAAATAAAGATGTTTGACAAATGGGGCTTGGAGGGTGGGGGCGGGAACCCTGGGAAGGGACAGAAATGGGTTAAATTATTACAAAACCCTAGGAGCAAGACCTGGGAAGGCAAAAATAAAAAACCCATGGGAAAAAAGGGAAGGGAAAAAAGTACGGATTTGAAGCAAAAATGGTGTAGGAAATATCAAAAGGAGGTACAGATTACAAAGACAAGGAAAACTCATGTACGAAATTGGGTTCAAATATATTGACACAAACAGGATGAGAAAGCTAAAATAAAAGTAATTATAAGTAAGATACCAATGGGAGAAGATTCAGGAGTTGGGATAAGCTAGAATGAGTATAGAAGAAAAATTGAATATAGCTACCTGGAACGTTAACGGCCTAAACACTCCAGTAAAACGTAAAAAAGTTACCCAACATATTAAAAGATTGGGAGTCGATATTTTATTTATTCAGGAAACACATTGGAAGAGGGGGGAAGAAAACACTTTAAAGAATAATCGGATAGGGGAATGCTTGGCAGCATCTTATCACAATAAGACACGTGGAGTGGCAATCGTTTTCGCGAAACACTTAATATACACAATAGAAGACACTAAATTAGATACACAAGGAAGATATATGATAATAGATATACGAATTAAGGGTACAAAATATACCCTTGTGAACATTTATGCACCAAACGAAGCACAAAGTTTATTTTTTGCCCACATTTCACAATTATTATTAAGTAGGGAAACACCAAATTTAATTATAGGGGGGGATTTTAATGAGGTAATAAACCCACAGATAGATAAATCAAGTCACCCAAAAACTAGTAACTTCCGATATAATCCATTGGTGCAAATGACGGAGGATTTAGGAGTAAGTGACCCATGGAGAATATCCCATAGAACAGAAAGAGCATATACGTTTTGCTCAGGAGTGCACCATACATCCTTGAGAATAGACTGCATATTCGTGAAAAATAACCTGATCCCTAAAATAATGTCAACTAAAATAGATACAATTATGATATCGGACCACGCGGTGGCCTCCCTCGCCATGAACCTACCCCAAGACAGGGACAAAACTAGAATATGGAGGTTCCCTAGTTACCTTTATCAGTCGGACCAGTTCCAAAGATTCCTGGGAGATAAATGGGAAGATTATAGAGAAAACAACAAGGAACATATGGGGGACCCAACCCTAATGTGGGAGGCCTCAAAGGCAGTAATAAGAGGCGAGATAATATCTTACACATCAAAACAAAGGAAAATAGCACAAGAAAAATTTACCACACTAAAAAAATCAACCACAATGGCATATCAGAATTATATTAATAACTCATCAGAGGATACATTAGAAAAATATCAACAAGAAAAACAAATACTTGAAAGTTACTTATTGGCACAAGCAAAACATAATATCGACTATACAAAAAAAAATCACTTTTTCAGATGGGGGAACAAAACGGGGGCCCTACTGGCAAATATGTCTAAACCAGTAAAAAGTAAAAATCATATAACAGCAGTAAGGGGAGAGAGTATAGGGACAATTCTGACTAAACCCACAGAAATAATAAATACATTTGAAAACTATTTTCAGGATATATATAAATTACACAATTCAGATCAGGATAAAATAGAAGAGATACTTAATGAGGCTAAAAAGGGGTGTGTGTACCAGCGCGGGCTGAAAAGAATATAATGAGCAAAAATTTGCAGAACGGTATCCTTTACAATATAAAATTTATTAAAGATAAAATTTAAAAAGCTGTAATAGCATATGAAATTTTGCAAGTCATAAAAGGGGGTTACAATGTTGTATAAAAATGTAAACCTGTGGACATTCAATTCTCAGCACAATTTATAGTTTAGAGTATAGCATGTAATTTGCATATTACCACACTGACATCTGAAGGTGTAGTCCCATAATAGCAGGTGACCAGGTGGCCAATGGCGATCCCAAAACAGAGTCCAGATGGAGAATTAGGTGTCTCTGATGGGAAAGATGGTAGAACCTGGAGGATATGATGATTTCCGTGTCTGCCTCGGATAATGAGTCCGGATGGGATGGTGCAATGCACAAGTAGATGTCCTGGTTGGTGTGGATAAACTCAGGTTGTAGCGGTGTGCTGGAAGTAGAATGGTCCACTTGATAAAAAGGCTCAACGCGTTTCCCTGGGCCAAAACACCCAGCTTCTTCATAGAATGGTCCACTTGATAAAAAGGCTCAACGCGTTTCCCTGGGCCAAAACACCCAGCTTCTTCAGGAGCTCCTGAAGAAGCTGGGTGTTTTGGCCCAGGGAAACGCGTTGAGCCTTTTTATCAAGTGGACCATTCTACTTCCAGCACACCGCTACAACCTGAGTTTATCCACACCAACCAGGACATCTATGTCACAGATCTGCTTAGTCAAGCTTACCTGTATGGTGATTCTGCTCTGTGTCTCAGTCTGACTCCATTCATGCTGCCAGACAGTCTGTGCATTGCTGGTTCATTGATTGATTGCACCTGATAGAAATCCTGGCAGAAGCTGGAATCACCTGTAACCCTTTGCTCTCCTGTTCCATGTGGCTCACCTGTTTAGTTCAGACTGAAGTATTCTGGATTCCTGCCTCAGATTGCAGATTGCCCTCTGTCATTTCCTCCAATCAATACAAGGCAGGGGGGATAAATATCCTGCTCACAGAGGCAGAACTGACTTCAGCAACTTGTCTTCCTGCTGCATGTGCTGGATGTTCTGTGCAGTTCAAGCCTGCTTCCTGGAATCCCTGCGTGAGTCTTCAGCGTTCAGCTCCCAGAGGCTCTGCTTGTCCGGCTGGTCCAGCGCTCACGGTCTGGTCCACAAATGGTCCAATTCCTGCTCCAGTTCCTGCTCATCTAGTTCCTGTGTTTATACTTGGTTTTCTTCAGTTATTTGTTATATGCCAAGTCAGCCATTTCAGTTCTGTTATCTCCGTCACCTGTTCCTGTGTCAACACCAAGTCGCTACCCTGTCCTGATACCAGTTTCCTGACCTGCCTGCTACAAGCTGCATCCAGCTATTGTGTGCTATGTCTCTGCTGTAATCTTCCAGTAATCCTGTCATTCAGCTGTATCCTGATCCCAGCCATCCAATCTGCAATCATTCAACCATCCAATCTTTAGTCATCCAGCCATCCAATCTTCAGTCATCCAGCCATCCAATCTTCAGTCATCCAGCCATCCAATCTTCAGTCATCCAATCGTCCAATCTTCAGTCATCCAATCGTCCAATCTTCAGTCATCCAATTGTCCAATCTTCAGTCATCCAATTGTCCAATCTTCAGTCATCCAATTGTCCAATCTTCAGTCATCCAATCGTCCAATCTTCAGTCAGCCAATTGTCCAATTTTCAGGTATCCTTTTCTCTAAACTCAAATCCTGAACATTGCCTTATCCTCCCAGAACTACCGGCACATATCTTGTTTATTTTGAACGGACTGCCATCTTGTTTATTTTTGCAAAGGACTGCTATCTTTTGTTACTTGTTATTTATCAGAGACTTGCATCTAGTTATTATTTGTCCAATCAAGAAGTATTGATCCCGGTTACATTATCTGTTATATGAGTTCCTTCAATAAACCTGTTTGTGTTAACCCATCTCCGGCTGGTCACGCCTCTCTTCCTGAGATCCGCACCACTCCATCAATCCACCATCTGACCACTCCAGTCACGACTGATTCCACACACCCATTTCGTGACAGTTTGCTGAAGTCCCATGGACTTGGTCAGTGATCAGAGTGTGAGAAGTGTGGGTTGTCTAGATCACAGTACCAGCATGGAGAGACAGATTGATCTTCAGTTCTTACTCACAAAGTTCTGGCAAGACTTATCTGGTTGTTCTTGCAAGCTGCAGCAATCCTTGCGGGCTAATGAATCCTCACGTGTCACATCTGCAGCCGCATGTCATTTGGCCTCTTCACCTCTACCCCCTGACTACCTGGCTACTCCAAAGGAGGACGATGAGGCTTCTGCGGACAGTGGGTCTGTCATAAGTCCGTTACTTTGCCATCTGCAATCTGGTTCTGCTTGGACCTTTAAAGAGCCAGAATCAGAGACATTAAAGGTTTTACACCAGTTACTGAATCAACTACAGGAATTACCATCTAAAATTTTTTCTGTAGTCTCCGCCATATTGGACAGTTCTTTGGTACCCCTTTCCAGTGGAACTGTGCGCAAAGGAACTTCCACTACACTTCCAAGTACTCCTGAGAAGTCCTCTCATAAGCCTTGTAAGGACATACCACAAAGCAGACCACGAGCCCAGCTGTCTGAGGAGGAACGTCAGCGGCGCAGGCAGCTAGACCTGTGCTTCTATTGTGGTGGTTCAGGCCATTTCATAGAAGATTGTTCTCTCCGTCTGCCTAGAAATGGGGAGATTCCTCCCGTTACAGCTCAGAAAGAAACCCGAGTTAATACTTGGGGCCCTAGAACAAAGATCATCTTGGCCAAACACGGTTTTACTGCTGTCCACAGAGCTCCTGGGAAGGTTCCTGTATCCATTACTGGAGGTGGAGTCTCAGGATTTTCTGCCCAAAAGCATGTGTCCGTCTCATCAACCTCAGGAGGGTTGTCCAATACCGCAGCCCCAGCAGAGGTATCTTGTGCTAAAGATTCAGAACGAGTATCCCGTCTCCAGCCCCAAGAGGGGGTTCAGCCTTTTCAGCCCCAGAGGGGAGTTCAGCCTCTCCAGTCTCAAGAAGGGGTCTGCTGTATCCAGCCCCAGAAGGGGGTCCAGAATCTTCAGCCCCAGGAGGGGGCTCTCAGTCTCCAGCCCCAGGAGGGGGCTCTCAGTCTCCAGCCCCAGGAGGGGGCTCTCAGTCTCCAGCCCCAGGAGGGGGCTCTCAGTCTCCAGCCCCAGGAGGGGGCTCTCAGTCTCCAGCCCCAGGAGGGGGCTCTCAGTCTCCAGCCCCAGGAGGGGGCTCTCAGTCTCCAGCCCCAGGAGGGGGCTCTCAGTCTCCAGCCCCAGGAGGGGGCTCACAGTCTCCTGCCCCAAGAGGGGGCTCACAGTCTCCTGCCCCAAGAGGGGGCTCACAGTCTCCTGCCCCAAGAGGGGGCTCACAGTCTCCTGCCCCAAGAGGGGGCTCACAGTCTCCTGCCCCAAGAGGGGGTTCAAAGTCTCCTGCCCCAAGAGGGGGTTCAAAGTCTCCTGTCCCAAGAGGGGGTTCAAAGTCTCCTGCCCCAAGAGGGGGTTCAAAGTCTCCTGCCCCAAGAGGGGGTTCAAAGTCTCCTGCCCCAAGAGGGGGTTCACTGTCTCCTGCCCCAAGAGGGGGTTCACTGTCTCCAGTCCCAGAAGAGGGCTTTCTGTGTCCAGCCCCAAAATGGGATTTCAAGTGTCCAGTCCCAAGTAGGGGTGAATCCAGGTGTCCAGTCCCAGAAGGGGGATATTCCAGGTGTCGAGTTCCAAGAGGGGGAAATTCCAAGTGTCCAGTCCCAGGAGGGGGTCCTGTATACCAGAGACCCTGGAGGAGAGTCGGACACTTCTGCCCTGGCCTCCGGGCCTGAGGACACCTCTGCCCTGGCCTCCGGGCCTGAGGACACTTCTGCCCTGGCCTCCGGGCCTGAGGACACTTCTGCCCTGGCCTCCGGGCCTGAGGACACACCTGCCCTGGCCTCCGGGCCTGAGGACACACCTGCCCTGGCCTCCGGTCCTGAGGACACACCTGCCCTGGCCTCCGGGCCTGAGGATACACCTGCCCTGGTCTCCGGGCCTGAGGTTGTTCCAGTTATTCCAGTGCAGACTGCCTTGCCCAAGGCATCCGAGGGGTCTGCCATGCACAAAACACTCAATGTGCCCGTCGTGTCTGAGGCTTCCGTGGTTCCAGTTTTTCCTAAAAAGTCCAAGATTCTTGATCAGCTGAAGCCTTCCAAAGCCCCAATTCCATCAAAACCATTTCAAGATTCAAGCAGAGAATATTCGCCCATCTATTTTGATGGGGATCTTGTCCATTATGAAGCCCTGGTGAACCAATATTTGTCTATATTGGAAACCGAACCTTCATCTGGTCTCACGCTAGCCAACATCGTCAGTTACCTGTTTTTGTCATTTAAAGGAGAAGCTTTGGAGTGGGCTTGTCCGCTTTATGAATCTAACGACTCCAGACTTCGAGATCTGACATCCTTCTCCAAGGCCGTAGTGGAAAGGTTCGGTTCAAAGACTCCCTGTAAGAATTCCTCCACCACTACAGTTAAAAGTCATCCGGTGGCCAAAACCAACCATTCTTTGCCATCCATCCAAGATTGTGCGCCATCTCAACAATGCCTTAGAACCTCCAAGGTTTCAAAAAATTGTCTATTGATGCCCAAATCTATGGACGTTAGAATTGGGTACACATCCATGTCCACCCATTGTGTTGGTTCCTCTGGACTGTCCAATTCTCCAGGATCATCTTCTGAAAAGCAATCTGCCCCGTCAATACCCACCATATGTATTGGATCTTCCGCTTCATGCTACCTCAGTGGTCCTTCAGGGAGTTTCAATTCAACTGAGAGGTCTTCAATCCTGACCTTAGACCAAGACTCAAATTCAGAGTATGATTCTGATTATGATGCCACTCCCTTCCTGGGAGGTCCTGTGCTCTCTGGTGCCTGTTTTGCAGAACCTAAAGCTTCACCTTCCTCAAAAAAATCAAAGCATTCATCTAAGAAAAAGAAGAAGCATCGTCGTTAACCTTGAGCTCCCTTCCAAAGAAGGTTCTGGCATAGGTGTCCGGAGTCCACCCTGAAGGAGGGGGTAATGTCACAGATCTGCTTAGTCAAGCTTACCTGTATGGTGATTCTGCTCTGTGTCTCAGTCTGACTCCATTCATGCTGCCAGACAGTCTGTGCATGGCTGGTTCATTGATTGATTGCACCTGATAGAAATCCTGGCAGAAGCTGGAATCACCTGTAACCCTTTGCTCTCCTGTTCCATGTGGCTCACCTGTTTAGTTCAGACTGAAGTATTCTGGATTCCTGCCTCAGATTGCAGATTGCCCTCTGTCATTTCCTCCAATCAATACAAGGCAGGGGGGATAAATATCCTGCTCACAGAGGCAGAACTGACTTCAGCAACTTGTCTTCCTGCTGCATGTGCTGGATGTTCTGTGCAGTTCAAGCCTGCTTCCTGGAATCCCTGCGTGAGTCTTCAGCGTTCAGCTCCCAGAGGCTCTGCTTGTCCGGCTGGTCCAGCGCTCACGGTCTGGTCCACAAATGGTCCAATTCCTGCTCCAGTTCCTGCTCATCTAGTTCCTGTGTTTATACTTGGTTTTCTTCAGTTATTTGTTATATGCCAAGTCAGCCATTTCAGTTCTGTTATCTCCGTCACCTGTTCCTGTGTCAACACCATGTCGCTACCCTGTCCTGATACCAGTTTCCTGACCTGCCTGCTACAAGCTGCATCCAGCTATTGTGTGCTATGTCTCTGCTGTAATCTTCCAGTAATCCTGTCATTCAGCTGTATCCTGATCCCAGCCATCCAATCTGCAATCATTCAACCATCCAATCTTTAGTCATCCAGCCATCCAATCTTCAGTCATCCAGCCATCCAATCTTCAGTCATCCAGCCATCCAATCTTCAGTCATCCAATCGTCCAATCTTCAGTCATCCAATCGTCCAATCTTCAGTCATCCAATTGTCCAATCTTCAGTCATCCAATTGTCCAATCTTCAGTCATCCAATTGTCCAATCTTCAGTCATCCAATCGTCCAATCTTCAGTCAGCCAATTGTCCAATTTTCAGGTATCCTTTTCTCTAAACTCAAATCCTGAACATTGCCTTATCCTCCCAGAACTACCGGCACATATCTTGTTTATTTTGAACGGACTGCCATCTTGTTTATTTTTGCAAAGGACTGCTATCTTTTGTTACTTGTTATTTATCAGAGACTTGCATCTAGTTATTATTTGTCCAATCAAGAAGTATTGATCCCGGTTACATTATCTGTTATATGAGTTCCTTCAATAAACCTGTTTGTGTTAACCCATCTCCGGCTGGTCACGCCTCTCTTCCTGAGATCCGCACCACTCCATCAATCCACCATCTGACCACTCCAGTCACGACTGATTCCACACACCCATTTCGTGACAATCTACTTGTGCATTGCACCATCCCATCCGGACTCATTATCCGAGGCAGACACGGAAATCATCATATCCTCCAGGTTCTACCATCTTTCCCATCAGAGACACCTAATTCTCCATCTGGACTCTGTTTTGGGATCGCCATTGGCCACCTGGTCACCTGCTATTATGGGACTACACCTTCAGATGTCAGTGTGGTAATATGCAAATTACATGCTATACTCTAAACTATAAATTAATTGTGCTGAGAATTGAATGTCCACAGGTTTACATTTTTATATAACATTGTAACCCCCTTTTATGACTTGCAAAATTTCATATGCTATTACAGCTTTTTAAATTTTATCTTTAATAAATTCTATATTGTAAAGGATACCGTTCTGCAAATTTTTGCTCATTATATTCTTTTCAGCCCGCGCTGGTACACACACCCCTTTTTTCCTATACGTTTTGAGGACCTGACAAGTCCTAGTACCAGCTGCAGATAGTAGCGCACTGATCACCTCCTCCCTTTTTTCACTTAATGAGGCTAAACTCCTAAAGCTGTCACAGAGGCAAAAAGAGGTGTTAGAGGCTGAAATTGTAGAGGAATAGATTATAACAACAATCACTAATATGGCGTTAGGCAAAGCACCTGGACCCGACAGGTTATCAATAGAGTACTATAGAATACTCCAAAAGGAGGTGACCCCAATACTATTGACGATATTTCGCCAAATACACAAAAATCATATTCTATACCCAGCATTTAATAATGCACACACTATATTGATACCCAAAGCCGGGAAAGACCCTTTAGAACCCTCATCCTATCGCCCAATAACCTTTCTCAATGTGGACTTTAAAATAATGGCCAAAATCATGGCAACTAGACTTCAGAGTATAATAGCCCCAATTTTAACAGAACACCAATTAGGTTTTGTAAGTGGAAGGCATGCGGTTAAAGGGATTAGAACTGCTATCTCAGCAATAACCGCAGGCGCCCTAAGCGGGACCAACATACTACTAAGTTTTGACGCACAAAAAGCGTTTGATACTGTCTCATGGCAGTATTTGGAAAAAGTCCTCCAACGTAGGGGTTTTGGGACAAACTTCAGAGAGTTTGTCAAATTATTTTACACCACCCCAGTCACCTCACTCATGATAAACGGTCAAAAAAGTTAAACTATAGAAATGTCCAGAGGAACCCTTTCACCACTCCTTTTTAATTTAACACTAGACCCAATGTCGCATTATAGAAAATTGGTCAAAACTAAAAGGCATTAAAGTAGGAGCCCAAACTATTAAAATTTCGGCCTTCACAGATGACTTGCTGCTTTATGTGGCAAAACCAGAGGAATCTTTGAAACCCCTTATGGAAAAGTTAAAAAATATTGGCAACCAATCGGGCTTTGGGGTAAACTTTGAAAAGTCAATTGCAATGACCCTCGACACTAAGGCCCTTATTCAGATCTGATCGCAGGTCAAATTTGTTCTCAAAATGGGCAAAACCATGTGCACTGCAGTTGGGGCAGATGTAACATGTATAGAGAGAGTTAGATTTGTGGGAGTTATTTTGTTCCTGTGCAGGGTAAATACCAGATGCATTATTTTTACACTGCAATTTAGATTTCAGTTTCAACACAACCCACCCAAATTTAACTATCTCTGCACATGTTACATCTGCCCCACATGCAGTGCACATGGTTTTGCCCATTTTGAGAACAAATTTGTACTGCGATCAGATCTGAATAAGGGCCTAAGGGCCTTATTTTGGTTCACTCTTTCTGACAAAATACTTCTTAGATGGACAAAACCATGTGCACTGCAGGGGGGGCAGATGTAACATGTGCAGAGAGAATTAGATTTGGGTGAGTAATTTTGTTTCTGTGCAGGGAAAATACTGGCTGCTTTATTTTTACACTTCAAAATAGATCTCACTTTGTAGTAAAACCCCACCCAAATCTAATTCTCTCTGCACATTTTGCATATGCTCCCCTGCAGTGCACATGGTTTTGTCCATCTAAGAAGGATTTTGTCAGAAAGAGTGAACCAAAATAAGGCCCTATGTGTACTAAACCGAAATGGGCACAAGATATAAACCTAAAATGGGCGAAGGAAGGGATTAGATACCTAGGGGTCTATCTTCCCAAAGATATAACACTCCTACACGAACTAAACATAAATAATGTCATAACCCAACTAAAAAAAGAAATCAGGGGTTGGAAACACCTGAAATTATCCTACACAGGTAGACTTAATCTACTAAGAATGATATCACTACCAAGACTGCTGTACCCTCTTCAAAATTTACCCCTTTTGTTAACACAGAAAAACACATCCGAAGTAAATAAACTGTTTTACGATTTTATCTGGAAAGATAAAAAGGCAAGAATCAGCCTAATCAAGATGCAACAGAAAAGAAACAACGGGGGTTTTAATTTCCCTAATGTGACGTGGTACAACCAAGCGGCTGTGCTAAGACACCTAAGGGACTGGATACAGCAGTCAGAAATTTATACAAATACAGCCCTGGAGCAGGAGTTTATAGGGGACACAAACCTCGCTAACTTCCTACATTTGGAAAAAAAACAAAAATAGAGCCTGATACACTGAATAACCCATTATTAATGTCAACTAGAAGATTATGGTTTATATTAAGAAAAATAATGCAATTAAACCCACATAAATCACAATTCATAACATTCGTACAAAATCCTGAATTCCAAGAGGGGAAAGCAGGAATCTCCTTTAAGATCTGGAAACAGCAAGGGATAAGACGAATAGAACATCTGGTGGATGAGCAAGGGGGTAAAACTTTGACATATGCCCAGGCGGTAGGAAAATATGGCACTTTTACCACGCATAACCTCACATTTTTACAGGCCCAACATTACACAAACCAGGTACTTCAACACTTAACACCAAGAGATCTGAATAACCCCCTAGATATGCTCCTTAAAAAACAAGTGCCACATAAGAAGATCATAACAACCCACTATAAATTTCTATACCAATCGTTGGATTATGATAAAATAAAAACAGGTATAATAAAATGGAGAGAAGACTTTCCAAACCTGACCTTAGAAAAATTGTTAAAATCACTTGAAGAATCAGTAAAAACCATACCGGCAATAATGTATACAGAAATGTTCTATAACATCACCCACCAGACATACTTAACACCAAAAAGAAGGTTCAATATGGGTATAGCGCCAAACAGTAAATGTCTAAAATGTGATAGAATGGAGGCAGACCTGTTTCACTGCCTGTGGAAATGCGGACAGATCTCGGAGGAAGTATGGCAATTTTCCACCAATATACTGGCATACGTTTTCCCACTAACCCCAGAATGGGCGATCTTTGGGATAATTGAGAGGGAGATAAAGATCGCAAAAGGTAAAAAAAAACTATTACTGGCAATATCAGCTGCAGCCAGGAAAAGCATTTTACACAGGTGGATACACAGATCTGCCCCCACAATGAAACTTTTTGAGGAAAAATTATTTTACATATTCCGTATGGAATGGGTGGAGGCGACACTCCAAAAAGAAAAAAGGGTGAAAGAGCTCTTTGAAACATGGGGAGCTATTATAGAAAAACAACCAAACATAATAAAAATACAACTAAGAAAATGTTTTCAAATAACGAGCTGGTACGAAACAAGAGTAGCACTACATGAAGACCCGATTAGTACCACTTAAACCAACCAGGAGAGAGGTAGGCAAAGATAAAGAATGGAGATAATCATTACCATCTACC
The DNA here is from genome assembly GCF_055691185.1 of Crinia signifera. Lineage (NCBI taxonomy): Eukaryota > Metazoa > Chordata > Amphibia > Anura > Myobatrachidae > Crinia > Crinia signifera. The sequence continues at coordinate 262,741,913 of NC_139218.1, forward strand.
ACATAGTTTGAGGCCCCTGGGACAAATAGAGCACTAAACCACTAATATAGGGATAGCCTAGTGGGAGAAACCTATTTTTCAATAGGCAAGATAACAGCGGCTCCTTATGTCGTTTTATATTATTTGATGTTTAATTACTTTGTATATTTTATATTATTTGTTGTATGTTTAATGATCTATTTTTTATGAGTTAGGATTAAACCTATGATTTCCTCTCTTAACAGAGCACCTCACTAACTTAAGGAACAAAAAGGGGGTATATAAATTAATAAATAAAAAAAATAAAAAACCTCTACAATGGCCCTTACTGGGGAGTTCTCCTTGTGCGGTAAAATGTGGAGAGGCCTACGTAATGTATCTGTTAGGGTCCAACTATATAAGACCACTTTGGCTCAGCATCCCCCTCAGTGTTGTGGGATGCGTTTAACTCATTCTTGAGAGGTACTCTGATCCAAGCTGTTGCTAACCTTAAAAAATCATACAAGCACAACAAGACAGCCTTGGAAGCCTCCTGTCGTTTTCTTGAGATTGCTTACCTGGCTGATGGTCTGGACTCTTCTAGAGATGACTGGCTAAAGGCTCAAAGTGAGTGGAATGATTATCTAAATGATAAGGCTCAAATTAAGCTATTTTTTGATAAACATTCTCAATAATTGATGGGTGACAGGCCGGGTAGCTATCTGGCGCGTTTAGCTAAAACAGAAAGTCTCAGCAATGTAGTACCAGAACTGGTGGTTAGTGATGGAATCAAGTATGACAATACTCCTGATGTTGTACTGCAATTTTATCTATACTACACCAAACTGAAACATACCGACAGCTAGATAGGGGCATATTTGGCTGCTATACCTATGCCTACACTAACTACCGAGGCGAGAGATTTTCTCGACTCTACCCTCCAGTTGGATGAAATAGAGGCTGCTATTATGTCCTTTCCGGGGAATAAGGCCCCAGGTCTAGGATTTCTTTAACTAATGATATTGTCCGACATCAAAAGTTTGTATACAGTATATTTCTAGATGTGCAGAGGGGAAATTTGTTCGGGTATTTGACAGGTGGTTCACATCCCCCTTTGCACAACAACCTGCACTTGCTGTTTAGTGAGTATAACCCTTTTATAGGCCGAGTCAATGACCAGCACTTTTGGATCCAGAGAGTGACCTCTGTTATCTACCTACTCGCTTATTCTTCACTCATTGGTTCACTTTGTATATATAGTATTGTGTTTATGTATCCCAGCTATGATATATGTATCGATCATCTGTAAATTGCTTATATTAATGGAATATACACACCTTCCGGTTTGACCAAATTGAATACTTTATTGAATACGACATTGTACACGCAATCAAATGCAGCATTGTAATTGTTTTTGGCAGGAATTTTGACTGCCTCTATGTTTTGTTCGTATAACATATGCAAAACCTCAATAAAAAATTATTGAATTTAAAAAAAGAAGACCTGTCCAGACTGTTTAGTGACCCGTGCTGCGCACATTTTGCAGCGTTTCGGCATGACAGAGAATAGGAGGATAGGAGGAGTATGACTTTTCTTTATTTACAAGTGTACTCTACTTGTATTATGTATTTTTGTACACGTTCATTTAATGGCCGAGTCGTAGGAATGGAACCCAGTCATTAAGTGAGGAATGTCTGTATCTGAATTGTAGCCTTGGTTAAGGTACAAAGCTATGTCAAGTGCAAGATATGTGATCATGCTAAGAAGTACACTGTATGGAAAGGAGTACGTTTTATGAAAAGGAGGGAGTTGAATAGAGAAGGGTGGGTTATATAGGAAGCAGTGAGTTGTATGGAGGGGGAGTGAAATATATTGCGAAGAGTGAGTTGAATGGGGAGTATTGAGTTAAATATGCAGTAGTGATTGATTGAGGTAAAGTGATCTGTATAATATTAATGAAGATTCTCCAGTAATATGACTGTATACAGAGCGCAGATCCTATATTACTGTATGTGTACAGATTAGCCAGTACAAAAATATTTTGCAAGGTAAATCAAGTCCCCTTTTATAATAAGACTTGATAGTACTTGGTGTTTTGGAAGCCATTATCATCCAAAATTCAGGAAGAAGCAGTCCTCCTTATAGAAACTTGGATTTGGACTATTACATTTTCCTTCCAATACTCTTCTACTCGTTGGTAAGGTGATAGCATTGCATACCATGCACACATCAGCATTAGGACATTTATAGGAGACATCAAGAACGTGATTCAAATAATAATAATAATAATAATAATAATAATAATAATAATAATAAAACCATCACGGTCAGGTGATACACAATCTCTGTAGACTCTGGCGTTACCTTGGGGTTCAGGTATCTCCAGTGTCTCACACAAAGGCCCTTATTCTGATTGATGCGGACTTTACCGCGTTCTTACGGATAGCGTCTTTACGGCGTCTGCGCATGCGTGGAGAACGCTACGCGCATGTGCCACGCCTTGACTCGGTACCAGTTCGGACAAAGCCCGTCCAAAACTGGTCCCCGCAATCAGTCGGGAAATAGGGGCGTATTATGGGCGTCATGCGGAATGACACATGGGCGTAGTTTCAAAGTGGGCAAAACGGGGCGGAAACATGGGCGGACACGGGGGAGTACACTTATGTTGGGGGGCGTACATTCGGAAACCACTCCGAATGCACGCGAGCAAAAAGGGCTGAAATGTGCGGTGTCCACAAGTGTACTATTGCTTTGCGGACACCACTCGTTCATGCGGTAGGCGAACGTACGCCTAATGACTACAACCATTAACACCTGAACCCAATACAATCTACTCCTTTACTCATTACTCACTAATAGGACGCTTGTCAGTGCTTTAATTGAAACCATTGCTGCTTCAAGGAAACCTTACTCATCAGCCACATATGCTGTACTTCTCAGACACTTAAAAACTGCTAACAATTGACATGACAGAATATTAATACTAGCAATACACATGTGTATTCGACATGTACTCATGAAACCACACATTTTGGGTAAAGTAAACACATTTATTTATATTCATGTCACAGTCAATGCCACTGTCATGCAATGACCATAAAATTAAACATCACAACTATAAACAACATGGCAGGAATGCAGCAAAATAAATAATAATAAAACAAAAATATAATAGCACACAGATGGACTCCAGCACCTCCTATGTGCCACTGCACATGTAGCCAGTGGGAAATGAGGAGGCTGCTGGCCCTTCGACAGCAGGGCAAGCTGCACCTGACCATTCGACAGCAGGGCACCCTACACCTGGCCCTTCTGCAGCAGGCCAACCTGCAGCTGGCTCATATGCACCATCAGCAGACTCATTTGGAACACAACCGGGGACTTCACCAGATAGTACCATGGCCATCACTTCAAGTACAGCTGACAGTAATGCCAGGCACAAGAGGGCAACAGGGGAACCACAAAGGACATATGAAGCAAGGGCTCATCTGGTTCCCCTCAGCACGTGATTGGACACAAGAAGCTGACACACACAGCACAATGGAAGATTTGGGAACACATAACGGTAGAGATTAATGCGGCCACAAGTTCATTTCCGACCACGTTTGGCCTTGGTAGGCTCCTTGGCCTGTGCAGCAGCTCTTCGGGGACGCCCAGATGCTGGGGCAGGTGGAGCAGATGATGTGGAGGGGTTGGCTGGTCTACCCCTCCTGCCAGCAGGGAGTGTTTCCGCTGGTAATGCACCAGAAACGGATGACATTAGGACCCTGTTGCTGGTAACCAGCTCCACCATAAGCTCATTATGGTGGAGGAGGAGATCATTTTGGCGGGTGGCTTGCTCGGCCAGCACCTGAGCACTTGCAGCCATGGCCTGATGTGACTCAGCCATGGCCTGCATGCTCCCAGCGATGGACTGCTGGGTGCTGACCAAGCTCGCCAGGATCTCCTCGGTCCTACGCATCCGTTCTGATGCAAAATCTCCCTGCTGGTTGATGTCCACAAGCACCTGGGCCAAGGCGGCCAAATCGGCTTGGCCCGATGCCTGCTGCTGCACAGGCCTACCTCTGGGGCCAGGTGGCACGGACTCCTCCACCTCCTGAGCAGAGTCCTCACCAAGCGGTGGGGTGTCTGTGGGAAAAGATAAACACAATTAGGAGACATTCTACGATAATTACTTGCACAAGTTTATGGCATGACCAATATTTACCTTCCAGAAAAGACGCAAACACTTCAGCTGGGGCCTCGCTATCCATCGTGCTCACCCCCCTGATCTCCTCAACTGAGATACAGCTCTCCGCCATCTCCTCCAGGGGGGTGAGCTCTAGCCCTGATGGCATGGGGCCGGCCCCAGATGTCTGGCTGTGGTCCCACCGCTTGGTCATCTTCCTCTTCAGGTTGGTTTTGAAGTCCTGCCACCTGCAATGTAAGTTGACATATTAATACATGTCACTCCCAATGTTAGCTGTTGCAGCCATTGCTATGTGCTACATCTTACAACATGTGATTAATGTCCCATATATAATATTACATGCAACTATGATATCAACCGTTACAATACACATTCACAATCACCCTACTCTGACTCTCAAGGAAATAACATGGCAATAATGTATGTGTATCGTAACAACCTCATGTGCCATTTGCAAAATGCATATAAGCATCCATTAAATCATTACTTGGCTATTACTGGGCACATGTATGACAAAACAACTTGCCTCTTCTTCACATGGTCCGTCTCACGAACTTGTGGCGCAACTGCATTAATCTCTGCCGTTATCTGTTCCCAAATCTTCCATCGGCGTGTGTGTGTCAGCTTCTCGGATGGGCACTCTATCCAATCACGTGCTCGGGGAACCAGGATGGCCAGCTCCTGTGCTTCATATGCCTTGTTTTTTTTTGGTGGTTCGGCTGTTGCACTGGCTCGCCCCTTGCTACGTCCCTGGCCACGCCCCCTGGCACCAGTCGCTGCACTTGAAGTGCTGGCCATGGTACTACCTTGTGAAGTCCCCTGTTGTGTTCCAAACAAATCTGCTGATGGTGCAGATGAGCCAGCTGCAGGTTGGGCTGCTGCAGAAGGGCCAGGTGTTGGTTGCTCTGCTGTCGAATGGTCATGTGCAGCTTGGCCTGCTGTAGAAGGGCCAGCAGCCTCCTCATTACCCACTGCCTGCATGTGCAGTGGCACATAGGTGGTGCTGGAGTCCAGCTGGGCAAAAAGTTGCTGGAGCTCTGGGTCTAACTCTGGTTGGGAGCCAGACATGTTAGCAACAACATTGTCACCCTGTAATACACCTTTTTATACTGTTTGAGTATCCTGTTTGGCGGACATCAGCGGCAGCTGCGTTCCGTGCGTGAGCGTACGTCGCTGTTCTTTCGCGCCGCATACGGTGGCGGAAATTCCATTGTGGAAAACCTGGCGAAAGTTCTAAATGAAATACTGGTCACCAATTATAACATTGCATAGAATCTTCGGATACACCTGGGACTATTGCACAATACACATGCTATTTGCTAGCATTACATGACATTTGATTCATGACTACTGGCGTATGATGGCGTTTGATTGCAAGCTAAAAGTAGCCCATTCCCTTAGAGAATCCACGCCACAAGTCAGCCAATACTCATCTCTACTGTTATAGACAACACATGTGAGAGCCCTATAAATAGTGAGTTGCTGGTAGAATCAGTTGTCTCCAGATCACGACTTGTCAGGGTCTAAGGTAAGCTCTTCCATGCTCCTTGTAGATATGATATCCATTCACTATGTAAGTGTATGAAGGTATGCACCATTGCCTCACTGCCTACAGATTGTTGGGCCAGCAAAGTGTGTGTATCATTATTGCAACATGTCACATGTTCAATATTTCACTCACAGGTCTTAAACCTGTGTGGGTTCATCTATTGCAGGACAACATGTCACAGCAATAGATGAAATGTCTCATAGTACATGAAGTTGGCAAAAAATGCTGACACCTTTATCTGTGTGTTTTGGACGGTGTGTATTGAGTTCATATTATTGTGTCATCATTAGAGAGTCAAATGGATCTGCGTGATTACACGGGGCGGCCATCAATTGTACGTATAGAAGGCTACAAATCAGTTTGTAGTGGGATATGGCCATTATGTGCATAGGTGCATCAGTATTTATGTTCATTTCTTTATAGGTTGCAGAAGCTATTCTGCGCTACATGGAGAGGAGGCTAAGGGCACTTGCGGCTCTCCCCACTCGTCGCCCAAGGAGGCCAGGACGTGCTAGAATCTATCGCACACGGGTGACTCTGTTTGCTATGCCCGATGATGAGGTACTTACTAGGTACCGGTTACCCCCAAATGTAATTCTGGATCTGCTCAACCTAATTCAGAGCGATTTGGAACCTCTACACGGGATCACGACAGCAATTCCGCCTCACACACAGCTGCTGGCGGTGTTGCATTTCTGCGCCTCAGGATCGTTCCAACAAGTAGTGGCAGTACTTGCTGGAATATCTCAGCCGGCCTTCTGCCGAATCCTGAGGCGTGTGACGTCGGCCATGTTCAGGCGCAAGGGGCACTTCATGGCCATGACATTTGCCCCCGAGACCCTGGGCAGAAGCCAGCACGCCTTCCAACAAATTGCTGGCTTCCCTAATGTGATAGGGGCTGTGGATGGCACCCATGTACCATTTGTGCCTCCATCTCGAAGTGAGAAGATATATAGGAACCGCAAATTGTTCCACTCACTGAACGTGATGGTGGTATGTGGCCCATCCATGGAAATTCTCGCCTTCAACTCGAAGTTTCCCGGAAGTGCCCATGACTCGCATGTCATCCGACAAACCGGGATATGGCAAAGACTACAAGAGCTGGAAGGCCGTGATGCGTGGGTTCTGGTTGACTCCGGTTACCCATGTACGCCCTGGCTACTTACGCCGTACAGCTACCCAGCACCGGGCCCACAGGAGGCATTCAATGTGGCGCATGTTGCCACCAGGCAAGTGGTGGAGCGCTCAATTGGCCTTTTAAAAGGTCGATTTAGAGTGCTCCACCGCACTGGTGGTGACTTGCAATATGCGCCTGAAATGGTGTCGAGGATCGTGGGCCTGTGTGTATTTTTGCATAACATTGCTGTGCGGCGTGAGATACCCTTTGAGGAGTGGGAGGTACCATCTGAGCCGCAAGATCCGCCCATGCGCCCATCCCGCGCCCCTGAATGCCGGAGGGGATACCAGCTGCGGGACTCTGTGGCGCAAAGATATTTCAGGTACATGTTATTGAGTTGACCTAACACACCCATTTTAGTCACAATCACCCCTTCAAATAAGTCCAGTGTGTTAGTTGTCAGTGTTACAAACCGACCATTAGCCAGCCTGCCCTCCTAATGCCAAAGAAATAGGAGATATTTAGCATATGTGTTTGGTTTTGGGGGAAGTTCAATATAGGTGGGAATTATTATACCTTGGACAAGGCATCTAATGTGTTTGTTATATCTTCATTATTGTAGTTGATACTATCCCTGATGACTGGTGAGTACATTGATTTATTCTATAATGTGTAGGGGATTATTTCCTGTGTTGATGTATGATTTGTTTGCATATATATATATATATATATATATGATGTTGGAATTTATGCACATGTTTCAACATTTCAAGGAGCATGCAGCCAGGCAGCCAGGCAGGCAGGCAGGCAGGCAGGCAGGCAGGGCTGCTGTATAATGCTGGTTTCCGGATACCTGCAAGTGTGTGTATGTGTCTTTTACACATAAATGTACGCATACACATATATGCATAGAGTAAGTAATGCTAACTACAGCTATGCGTTGCTAAGCTATAGCACGCGTTGCTTGGCGGAGCGCGGGCTCATTGGATTTGCTAAGTGCATACACACTGTGTTTTATATATATCAGATTTGTTCATTCCCATACATCAACACTACGGTTTTGAAGGCATGCGAATTTGTCACCATTTGTGTTGGCGCAGAGACGCTGTTAATGTAAAAATGAACAATAAAGTTATTAACACAAATAACTGTGATCAACCAATGCCACCACCTGATTGGTTGATATATGCCATTGTCAACATGGCGGAGACACGGAGGGCAGAACCCTTCACGCATGAGGAGCTGCGAGTTCTTGTCTCCGTCATGGAGACAAGGCTGGGCCGTGCGGGGCCCTTCATAACCAACCGCCATAAGCGGAGGGCTTACGCTGCGGCAGGGCGCCGGATTTACGCCCGCACTCGGGTGCGTAGGTCCCTCGGGCAGCTGGAGAGGCGGTGGTCCGACCTCCGCAGGCGCCAGCCCCAGCTGCTGACACAACTAAGGGGCGAAATTGCGGAATGTGAGTATTTTAGCTATGAAATTTCGCACTTACAACATAGCATATATAAGCAATAAAATGTGTCTCATGATAAGTGGGTGTCCATGGGTTTAAAAGTCCATAGACTGTTATGTGTGCTTCTTCCTGGTTAACATGCAGTCATGAGGCTTTTATATGTAATGCCATAGCATTGAGGATTCTGATGCATACAATGTGCCCGATCTAATATGTGTTACACATTGATAAATGCCTGGGTTGTAATGTGGGAACAAATTACTAACCATCACATAATAATTTGAATGACACACTTTGGAGTCCATTAACAGTAAGGAGCTACTTTCCTGCATCGTTTGCCATCATTATCACCCTTCCATGTATGTCTTGTTTTGGATTAATAAATGTGCCCCAATGAGCCAACATTGACCATGATGTTTTTTTCTACCACACAGCACGAGCCCGAGCCCGACAGGCCCGTGAACAGGCGGAGGCAGGCCTGGCCCAGGACGAGGGCCAACACCCCGAGGAGGAGGTGCCGGCAAGGGTGGAGGAGGAGGAAGTTGGCCAGGAGCAAATGGTGGAGGAGGAGGTGGAGGAGGAGTTTGTGGCGGAGGAGGAGGAGTTTGTGGCGGAGGAGGAGGTGTTGGTGGCGGAGGAGGAGGAGGAGGAGGAGGAGGTGGTGGTGGTGGTGGTGGAGGAGGAGTTGGAGGAGGAGGTGGAGGAGGAGGTGGAGGAGGAGGAGGTGGAGGAGGTGGAGGAGGAGGTGGAGGAGGAGTTGCAGGAGGAGGATGTTGTGCCCGAGGAGATGGCAGAGGAGGGGGCTGAGGAGGCCACAGTTGCCCCGGACACCTCCAATTCAGAGGGGGAGGAGGCGTGCCAGGCACCGGAGTCGGCGCAGATCGGTATGTTGACATAATGCATAATTCATGAAGTAGTTGTACTGGTATTTGTTTTTTAGCACTGTTGATTACAAATTTTGGGCCCATACTAATCATATAGACCCCAAAGTGGGTAGCTACAGATACAGGTACGGGTTAGATGGGGTGTCCAAGGCATACCTTTCATCCAGGACACCTCTGAATTACACAGGTTTGTGGGATGGGTTGGAGGTCCATTTTGACTGCCACATAACCGTTGTAGTTAAACTGGATCCTGGAGTAAAGGGATGAGTGGATCATTTGTGGCTTAAATTCACCTGCTGCAAGCGTGGATTATGACCCATCAAATAGTGGAATCTATATTGTTGGTGAATGTTATTTATAAACTCTAGGATGTATGCTATAAATGGAGTATGGCCCGGCCTACCTTGGAATGGAGTCAGAAGTTGCCAGTGTCCCAGGAGCCTCCTCTACCTAAACACCCCCTGTACTTCAGTTTTTTTTTTGCCCGTCACAGAATTGTAGGTTGGTTTAGACAGAATTATGAATTTGAGGATGTGTACTGTGCATTCCTTACATTTGCATAACTCCCATGCCACGAACCATCACTGAACTTATAGACTGAGCAGATTGTGACAAGTTCTTATTGACGGAGCCCATGACCTGCTTGTCATTGGTTAGTCATGGGTGGGTTGTGACTGAGAAGAAACAATATGACTGTTATGTCTTCTGCAGAGTAAAGTGTATAGGCCACAAAATACAGTATGTAGTAAATAACTTAGCATGTATGTATATATGTGTCATATCTATTTATCTATGTGTGTCTCTATCTCTCTACATCATGGGTCCTCAAAGTGCGGCCCTCCAGATGTTGTGAAACTACAAATGCCGCCATGCCTTGCCACAGTTTTAACACTTCCTTATAGCAAAACTGTGGCAAGGCATGCTGGGATTTGTAGTTTCCCAACATCTGGAGGGCCGCAGTTTGAGGACCCATGCTCTACATAGATATATATATATATATATATATATATATACACACATGTCACCTAGCATTTGTGCAATTTATGTCGCAGGATGTGAAATGTATGCAAGAATAACATGACTAATTGTTGCCCCTTTGACATGCCCACAGATGACACCACACCGGCAGATGAGGGTGTGCATGGGGCCCTCCGGCGACTGGAGCACCAGCTGCAGCTGGCGCAAGCACACCTGCAGGACCTGAAGGACCTGCTTCTTTAATTTCTTATTTACTTTTTTTATATTTATGTTAATTGGGTCGTTAATAAAATTCTTTATGCAAGTTCACAGTTGTTGGTTTTATTTGCACTTTAAATAGTATATGTGTAGATTGTTTATAATCTTTTACACAGGGTGTAATACAAAGCATTGCACTTACATTGCTGTAAGGGTTAATGTGTGCAATGCATGTGTTAGGCATGCTTGTAAGGATATATTGGAATCTAATTGATTCCAATTCCAAATAAGCAGTTTTTTATGAGGATAGGTAATTGAATAAGTGGGTCATGTGATGTCTTGCAGAAGATACTTCATAGTGGGTTGTTTGGCGTAAATACTCCGCTTACGTGCGGTAGCACCGCTTGGCTCCCGGTCGGATGCGGTATTCCCGAGCATACTCTGTAATACTCTGTAATACCGTGCCGAATCGGAGTGTTTCTCCCGCACACGCATGGTTTGTATGTCGTCCGTAAACACGCCCTGTTCTTAAAGAGTGAGTCCGTCCGAATGCGGAGGACACGTGGGCGTTTCTACGGACGATGGCCGCATGCGGCAAAACACCGTGGCGTGCGGACCGCTCCGTAAGAATGCGGGAATTTCCGCACAGATCAGAATAAGGGCCAAAGCCATGTTTTCCCTAAAATAATGGAGAAAACCAAACCTTTCTCCAATTTTCCAACATCTATTGTTCTGTTAAATAGTAAAATATGTATGTAACATTTTTGTCTCCTAATGAGTTAATTGCATGGTAAGCACTCCCTCTCAGCCCTCATTATTTGTAAAAATGTTGAGTTGCCTTGCTACAGAAAAGAGATTCTATATTGCTGCCTGAGCACATGACAAAGCTTAAAGCAATCATTCAAAAGATAAAAAAGAGAAACATTTCCATTTAGATGCAAATTTTCACTCAACCATGGCATCTAATTAGCAAATGTATGATAAAATGTGAGTCTCAATTCAATGTTATTACATAATCAGTGGCGTAGCTAGAAATTTTTCTCCCCCCTGCCCAAAAAAATTCCAGCGCCCAAGAAGGGCGAGGCAATGGACTACAGGAGCCGCTGGCTGAGCTGACAGGCGACCTGAGCACTGAGCTGGTCCTGCTCTGTGCATATCTAATGAACAAGGACCCAGCGCAGTGCATATTTAAGGAGCTGGTTCCCACCCCATGCAAATGTAAAGAGCGCTCACTGCTGCCTAGGTCGCCTGTCAGTTCAGCCAGCGGTGCCCACCACAGACCCTGCTGGCGCTGCTCCCCCAAGCCACCGCAGGGTCTGCCACATATGTAGCTATGCCACTGTACATAATACTCATCAACACAGCACACAGAATAAGGATAAGACAATCCTTATATGTGGCCAATTGTAATAGCATCTGAATTCAATGGCTATGTGGGAAGCCCGACCAAAACCAGAGATTTTCTAAAGGGGCAATCATTTACAAGGCAAAATTATTAATATCTTATTATTATCAGTATCTGCTTATTTGTTTTAAAACAGCACACAATCAATATTAGTTAATAAGTTAAGAGAACAAAATGTAATATAATAGTGTTATATTGTTTTTTAGGCACACTTATCTAATTTGGGTATTTAAATCTCGCAAATGACAAAGGTTTCTGTTATTTTATTTTTTTAGAAACAGAGAATCAGATAAGAACCACTTGACCCATCTAGTCATCCCCTTTTTTATGGTGGTTTTTGCGGATATGGTTCATATGGTCCACCTAAAGATGATCGACAGTCAGTTTGACAGGTCATTAGGTCGACACAAGCATTAGGTCGACATGGTCTAGGTCGTCAGTCAAAAGGACATGGGTTTTTACACAGGTTTTTTTTATCCGAATGTCGACACAGTCAAAGAAATAAGTGCACCACGTCCCCTCGCATGGCTCGCTTTACTCGCCATGCTTCGTCCGTGGTGCCTAGCTGCACTCGGCACACTATTTTTCTCCCACCACGCCCTAGTGGATGATAGGTCATGAAATATCGACTGTCGGCACATGTCGGCTCAAAAACAGTGAAAATCCCCATGTCAACCTTTTGACTGTCGACCTAGACCATGTTGACCTAATGACCTGTCGACCTTGTCCCATGTCGACCTAGACCCACGTCGACCTTAAAGTATGTCGACCTAGTGGTGTCCACCTAATGACCGTCGACCATCTTTAGGTCGACCAACCGACCCTGTCCCGTTTTTGCATTGATGTAGGGTTAATTTAAAGGGAAGGTACTAAAAAGTATTTCATGTTCTTGAAATAAAAATACAAAACATCTTGGACCAGTTAACCAGACTGACAAATAAGGAATTAGTGGTTACAATAAAGCTATATATAGTTTTATTATCTATTTTTTTATTATCTATTGTGCAATAATTCCTCCATTCATGTTACGGCCTAATTAGGCCATCTATCTGCCAACAGGGAATCTTTTTCTCAAAATAGTATTTTATTGTATTAAATACCAAATCTATAAATTTGAGTTTAAAAGTTCATAATGATTCATTCCAAAATATTTTGTGACCATTTCGTATTAACTTCCTTCCAACTTTAGAAATTCCTAATGTTTACTGCAGGAAAAACGGTACATAGCTCCAGCTTAATTTATTGCTTTGGGGTTTTTTTTTACAGAGAAAAAAAAAAGATGTGAGAGATGACTGCTATATAAATTCCTATTCAAGTAGTATTTCAAAATAATGGTTTGTTGATAAAAACATATATAAAATAAATGTACAATTAAGTGTAACCATAAAATTGACGTAAAACATAAGTAAATTTCTATATGTCTGCAGCAGGTCGGGTGTCTTCGGTGCTACAGTAATGGTGTATACACGGTGAGATTCCTTTGCTATTTGACGAAGATACGATTACTATGCAATTTTTTCTAACTCGTGCTATTTAAATTCAATTCATACTATCTACATTCAATTTGCACTATCTAGTCATTGCTGCACTGTCTATTTGGCATTTCGATTTCAGCTGAACAAGAGAGCGCATAGTCATCGAATCAAGATAGAAAGCTTAATACCATGTTCAATCTCCATTTGATGTCTATGCGATACCGATTCGATTTTGACTATATAGTCAAAATCGAATGGCAAATCTTATATGTGTGTACACACCATAACTCTTCACTTACTTGAATATGCCCACAAAAAGATAACGCAATTCTCTGTCTTTTGATTGGCCTAATTCTGAGAGAGATGTAGCCGTGGTCTCAGATGCAGCGGAGCAATATGTTTCATCTACAAATAAGTTTCTCTGAGCATATGTCCTGGTATTGTTGGTATAAAGACGAGAAGGGGTTGGGGATTCGCACTAGTGGTGGGAAAGGATTTTATTACAATCTATTTAGCATCAGTGTTCAATATTGGGGTCAAAACTGACCATTCGGAGATTCTCTCCCTGTTGGACACTCTTCACATCGGGGTCAGTTCCCCTTGTATCTGTATTTTATGTGACGGTCAGTGGTGCACCCTTGAGTTATGACTAGTTAATTCACACAACAAACAAGAAAAAAGAAACTCGTGGGGTGCACGCTAGACCCCTTGAACTGGTGTGCCTTAAGACACACCAGTTCAAGGGGTCTAGCGTGCACCCCACCCGAGTTTTTTTTTCTTGTTTGTTGTGTGAGTTGTTTGTATAAAGCTGCAGTACAGATTGAGGGGCTCAGTGGAAAAAAAGCACGTCAACATTTTGAAGTTTTGCTGCCATCAAGTAGATTCTTCCTTCTAGCATCTATTTCACTAACTGTAACCTCTAACATTGTGGCTGGTGCCTATTGCTCACCAGAAGCTACATACAAATCCCTGCTATTATAATTCAAGAAAAGTAAAATTTATTTTGTGCCTTTTTTCCCACTGAGCCCTTCAATTGTGTCTGATTTACGGGTCCACTAGGAAGAAGCGGGGCTAAAATTATGCAAATTATGTCATTTTAGCCCCGCCCCTTCCCAACGAGCTGAAAACCATAGCATTTAATTGGCGGACAGGGGAGATGAGTGGGGGAGGGGGGTCTGGGGGCATGAGATTCAGCCAATCAGTGCTTTCAAAGTCAGAAGAGCTTCCTGCGCCGCCGCACGGCGGATAGCACGTTGTTTCCAGGTCACTGCAGGGACCCCGGCAACGTCATGCTCAGCGCCGCAGGGACCTCCAGGCTCTCCCTGACAGCATGTACACCCGCGCCGCACGGACCCCCCTGCCCGCTCCCTGCTGCACCCACAAGGAGGGGGGAGCTGGGTGACTAACAATAGCACCCGCAGACTCCCGGTGCCTCCCCGCCATAGCGGGGGCTGCGGCGCTATAGTTATGCCACTGATGCCAACATCTCACAGAGCACTTGCCATGCACCCACAATGCTGTGGATCGCAATCACAGCATTGTGGCAAAGACATGCCTACTTTTAAAGAAGCACGCAAGCTCTCCAAGCTAGAGTGTCATCGCGGCAAGTTTCACAGTTAGGAGGTATATACTGGTAAATGTATATTTTGCAGTCAAAATGATTAAAACATGGATGTAAGTATATTTAAGGTACTGTACTCCTGACTTATGCCGGGGACATATTCTACTGGGGCAGGAATGCATGGACCATGTTATGCGTAAACTTCAGCATACAGGCCTAAATACAGTAAGTTGTGTATAATGGATGTAACAACTGTTTAAGTACATTTGTATTTTCTGTATCCAGTTCACAAAAATTTCAGCTACAGGTCCATTATGTGTATATTACAGTCCTGCAGTGAAAGTAGCATCAGCATAATATACTTTGAAAACATGCATGGGGATATTTGTTTGAGTAGAGATTTTTCCATTTTTCCATGCGACTAGTAACACTTATTCTCAGTTATTATATATATTTTTTTAAATCTTAATACTGGTAGCAGATTCAGTAAACTCAGCATACCTTGCCATCACAGCCAATGGGTTTCTTGCATTCTTCACAGGAGTTGGAGTACAGACTCTCATAACACTTTACACAGTATGGATTTTCCTCCCTCAGCAGGTACTTTTTGCCAAACAGAGACTCCTTGCAGTAGTGACAGTCAAATCGCTCAGTCATTTTCAGCGTTGTCCAGTCCTAGCCTGTAAGATATTAAATACTTTGATATTATTTTTATTGCTTAAATTTTATTATTAGAAAATATCTAATACTGTACCATGCTCCTCCTTCTGCCACTATGCCCTATACCCAGCTGGCTCTCTGCCCTTTACTTTGCTCTAGGGCCTGAAGCTGAAAATGTTCAAGGGCCTATTATGAGAAGTGGAGGAGGTAAAGCCATGCCTGCCTACTTTTCTTCACTTCCCTCCGGGAGAAGTGTGGAGAGGAGTGAACAAGGGGCGGGATGTGGCTACATGTCAAGGGGTGGGGCGAGTCTGATGTCACCAACCCCGCCCCTGTGACAGTCACCAGCAGCAATTTGTGGGTCCGCAGATTTGGGGAGGGGCTAGAATGACGTGAAATGACATGATTTGTGGCATTTTACCCCCACCCCCTTCCCGGAAAATTCATAATTTTATGCAGCTGAGAAGGGGGGTGCAGGGGCTGCGGCGGTGATGCTGGAGACCTCCCACCTTCCTGGGGGGCCTAGAGGGGGACCCAATTTGCGGGAGCCCCCCCCCCCCCGGGAGGGTAGACAAGTATGTGTAAAGCCAATACCCTGTACGCATGTAAAACACATACACTATAAGCCCCAAAGTATCCCTAAATATATTTAAATACAAAAACTGCATAATTGTGTGTAAAATAGGAATGCCATGTGGCCAGCTGGTCTATGGTGACCATCATGCTGTCATGGTGATGGGACTATTTATGCGGAGCTGCAGCTCCATCATCCCCATTGTTAATCTGCCCCAGCTTCTATTCTGCCCTGTACCCTGGTCCACCAGGCTGGCACTCTGCCTTGTACCCTGGTACCCAAGCTGCCGTTCTGTTCTCTACCCTGCTCCCCTTCTTTTGAAAGGTGGTGGTGGGGGGGGGGCATTAAAAAATGTTGTTATTGGGACCACAAATATCTGGTTATGCCCCTGGTAACAACTGTATATTATGGCCACAATATTTTTGCTGTTTTAAGTGTTTTCAAAACCAGTCTATATCCAAATGATGCCATACAGCAGGGGTGGCCAAACCTGTCGTCAAGATCTACCAACAGTTCATGTTTATCAGGCAACCTGTAGACCGTTGGTAGATCTCGAGGAGCGGTTTGGCCATACCTGTCATACAGCCTATATACTGTTCTGGTTTTCTACAAATAAATAGCTAACATCTTGAACTTGTATATTTTTTTGTGCATACATGTATATTTGAGTAAATTAATTCACTTGCATGTAACACTAAGCCAATTGTTCCACATGATTACTCTGAACTTCTTTGTTAAGACCATCAATGATTTGGAATATTTCACATTTTTCCCAGAGAGGAGATGAAAGTGTAATCAGAAAAGAAAATATCCAAGACATGTTGTTGCAGGAAGAGGAGATTTCATTCCTTATTTCAGTAGAACTACTTGTTAGCTGAATCTACCACATTTTGCTTTTGGAAGTATATGTTAAATAATAGATTCCTTGTAGGACTTTTTTCATTACTGTAATATAATTATCTATAAGCACCTCCGACTGTTGTATATTATTTTATAATTTAATATCTACTCATCATCAAAACATCTATTTTGGATTTCATCATTTTCCACACTTACTAATGGAATATAAACAGTTGCTTGTCGGCTAAAGGCATACTCCTTTAATAAACATTTACAATAAGGACATACAGATGGAGACTAACACCGTCATTGTTGTATAAGTATGACTTGGAGTTACTAATCCACTTAACAACTATTTATTTAAACACTTGAGAATTTACACAGTCTCGTTTGATTATATGTTTAAAGGTTAACATGGGTCAGTTGCCCCAGTTTTGTCTTGGTAAATGTGAAACAATATCTAGGGCACGGAATACAAATATAATGTAATATATTACATCTTGAATAGACAGAACATTTGCAAAGCTTCCATTATGATTTGAAGTAGATAACCCAAGAATGCAACATGGAAGTGTCTAAGCCCAAGGACAATCCCATGCTTCCTTTCAGAGTTAGAATTAATTAAGTCCTGTAAAGTGAGCCTGATTGCAAAGATATTTTATGATTTCATATAATCCATCTACTCCATCAGCCAAAGGATTTTTTTTCGTTGCGAAATCCATTAATTACATTCTAGTTCAAAAGTTTTTGAATGCTTTATGTAGTATTGACTGGAACGGTAAGGGCCCAACTGTGGGTCCAGCGTGTGACGTCATGATGCGATGGGTGGGTCCAGCGTGTAACTTCATGATGAGATGAACTTCAGGATGTCAGTCTGCCTGCAGGGCTTCTCTAGGAATAGACCACCGTTAACGCCACCTCGCTATTGACGCCAACCCGAAGCGTGGCGAGCGCAGCGAGCCCGCGAGGGGCGGCGGTACGCGTCCTCCGACCTTTTCTTACCCCTACTATCCACGTCGGCGTGGAGTTGAGAATAGAATAGTGTGGCGAGCGCAGCGAGCCACCGAGCCCGAAGCGTGGCGAGCGGACGCGGATACCTTCACAGGTATCCGCGTCCCCTTGCGGGCTTCACAGGTGTCCGCGTCCCCTCGCGGGGCTCGCTGCGCTCGCCACGCTTCGGGCTCAGTGGCTCGCTGCGCTCGCCACACTATTCTATTCTCAACTCCACGCCGACGTGGATAGTGGGGGTATGAAAAGGTCGGAGGACGCGTACCGCCGCCCCTCGCGGGCTCGCTGCGCTCGCCACGCTTCGGGTTGGCGTCAATAGCGAGGTGGCGTTAACGGTGGTGGGGGGCCATGAAACATTTTTTTTTTAAAACATATCCAATGTTAAATGGCCATATTGGCCAATTTCACATTGTCATTTTATTTTAACATTGCTTTCTATGGGAAATCGGGTCCATCGCGTCTTTTAACATTGCTGTCTATGGGAAATCGGGTCGGAAATCGGGTCCATCGTGTCTTTTAACATTACTGTCTATGGGAAATCGGGGGCATCGCGTCGCGGCTCCTTATAACGGCCACGACCGACGCGATGCCCACGATTTCGGGCGCGATTAAAAAATCGGCAGCCCGGATAACTCACAAGTACCAGCCTCCCTCCTAGCCTGCAGGCACAGCCGCCGAGTCAGTAAATAGCTGATGGCTGCCTGATTATGGTATAGTGGATTGACGCTGTCTAGATTGATGTTATGGTCAACCACACTTAATCCAACTCATCTAGTTGGATGTCTAAAGATAGTCAGCGTCTAGACTGACAGTAAGAAAAGGTAGACGCAAGTAAATGGCCCATTCTACTTCCAACTTAAAACTAGTTTCCAAAAGTAGGCAAGAATGATGGTCTGTACACAAAAGAAGGGCTGTCTTAACAACAAAAGCAATGCATTTGGGGCGCCTCCAGACCCATTGAAGGGAAACATTTTAAACAAAAAAAATCATAACATGCCCTTTCTCTTCACTTGCCTCTATACAGTGAATGGCTGTCAGAACTGTTTGGCTCCAGCCATCCACCAATCATCATGCTGAGAGCTATTCACAGTCTGGCTACAGGCAAACAATGCTGGGCTCTGATTGGTGCATAGCTCCAGATTTCCACCAATCAGCTTGCTAACAGCCGTTACCTGTCTGTCTGCAGGCTGGGAAGCAGGAAGAGAGTGCTGCCTATCCGCTCTAATTGTGTGTAATTCACAATCAGACCAACAGATGCCCACAAACCAATATGCCCCGATTTGAAGTTCCCTAGAATTGGGGGCCCTTGGGCAGCTACCCATTCAGCACATATGTTAAGATGGCCCTGCACCAAAGTTCAAGTGGACCAACATGTCCCATATAGAATGAATAGAATAAATTATTATACCTATGATATTTTCAAGGTGCTTACATTGTCCCTCAATGCTTTGGAAGGCAAAATCATTTGAAAGGCACAAATCAATGTATTTGGTCATATGGAGCCGTATAGGGTTTTCACGGGAAGTATGTCTGTAGTTTCTGGACAGAAATAATCCTCTTCCTGGCTGCTTCACTTCCTCCCTCTCATGAGCCCTTCTTGCCTGCCTCCAGGGCCCACCTACCTTTCTCTTCCATGTACCTAGCTCCAACCCCTACAGTGTGCGACTAGTTATTTTGGACTACCCCCTTGTATGGGACCAGCCCAGTGTCCTTCTCACATCTTCATATGGGAAGGTGGGGGGGGGGGGGGGGGGCTGTGAGTTGATCATTGAGTTTCAGGGCCAGGTTGGTACAGGCACAACCAGAGTCAATGGGCCAGATGCACTAAGCTTAAAAAGTGATAAAATGGAGAGAGATAAACAACCAGCCAATCAGCTCCTACTTGCAATGTTACAGACTGTGTTTGAAAAATGTCAGGCAGGAGCTGATTGGTTGGCTGTTTATCACTCTCCATTTTATCACTTTTGAAGCTTAGTGCATCTAGCCCAACATCTGCACTCCCAAACTCATAATGTTACCTCACATACTAAATATACACAAGGAGAACACAGGAAACATACATTTGGATGGGAAATAATAATAATACTCCAAATTATTATCAGAATTATTACTGCTACTACACTGTTGTATTATGTGCTCAGCAACATGTGGGAAGGAGCCACACTTACACTCTTTCTCCTTGTGTGGACAGCAGACCTGCCACAGTTACACCTGTACGAGTGCGGGGCTATGGACTGTGACACTGAGCCCAGATTCATACAGTGCCATTTATAACACATTTTGCTACAAAGTAATACTTGTTACACATTGGGCAGTATTCAATGAGAATACTGTTTAGGATTCACTGCACAGTTGCCATGTTCTGGAGGGCTGTAGCATTCGCTGCCAGCCCTCCCTGTCACCATATTCAATGCCGCAGGGGCTTGCTGCTCCTGACGGCGATTCTTAACCCCTACGGCGAACGCAAGGAGCTGGGGAATGGCGGCAGGCAGGGAGATGGAAGCCTTCCTGCCTGAGCCGGACACTGTGGGGGAGGAGAGCTCCCGGGAACACAAGCAGCAGCAGCAGCTGCCCCCCGGGAGAGCTGGCAGGGGACTGGGGTAGGGAGCCGCTTGCCATGCTCCCGCTAGTGCATATGTAATGAGTGGGAGCAGTGTGAAGTGAATACCCAGCCAAATATATATATATATTCATGCACATGAATAAAATAGCATGCCCCTTCACATAATAAAATTCCTGATTTTTTACACCAAATTTAAAAAACAAAACTTTATTTTAAAAGTTTACAATCCAGTTCACAATAAAAAGATGGCGACTGCTACATGGTGACACACAGCGAAAATCACTTAGAAAGCAATTCGCTATCTGATCATTGAATACACTCATGGCGAATCACATTGAAAAAACCCATTGAAAAACCACAGCGAATTGCTGTGACTATCAGACGGCAAATTGTCCGTCATTCACTGTTCGCTGTCGGCGAAAAGTGCACGTTGAATAGGGTGAATCACTTCTTCAGTAAAAAGATTCACCTTAGAGCACAAAAATAGCACACATTCACCGTAGAACATGGCGAATCAGCCTCATTGAATACTGCCCATTATCTCCTCTCCACTGGAGCATCCCTGTTTCCCCTAAGCACCTCTCACATCCCCGTGTGCCATAAGCAAGTGAGTGTTTGGTGCCTAGTCACCAGCTGATTACAGCTGACTGGTGGCGGCTCCAGCACAGTTCAAAATGCAAAAAGGCTTCCCTATTTGAATTTTTAACTATGCTGCATCCCCTGCAGCTGACACAAAGGTTGGCAGCCAAGGAGAGACAGTAAACAAGGTCAGCGTTTAGGATCTGGCTCTGATCGCTGGACAATCAGAGCTCACAGACCAACAGACTTGTGGGCAGCTCCAGATTTGAAATATTTATATATACATAGTAGGCACCAATATGGGATTAGTGTGTAGTAGGGGCACAGCCCTGTCCTAAAGGATCCCTTCAGGACCGGATTCTAAACCAATTTGAAGAGGAGAGGTTCAAGTAAGAGAAAGCTGTGATGGTGAATAAAAGGCCTGATTCAATTGTATTTTGTACAACTGGCGCTAGTATTCTGCCCAGCAAGGCCGCCCTGACGGCTTCCGCCATGTGATGTACATTTCAAAAATGTGAGAGCTTCGCTCCACAGCTAAGCTCTTGCACATGACCAGCCACCCTGACATCCCTTATGTAAAGGACAATTTTGACTTAAGGTGGCCATACATCAGAAAGATATTATACCCAATCATACAATCTCAATTGATTGTAAGATGGATTGTATGCAGATTGTGTGCACATTGTGTGTACACAATCATACAATCACACAATTTCCCGGCCCCGGAAGATTGGAGGATTGGTCTTCTGATCTGACGTTCTGCACGTAAGATCAATTGGGATTGGGGGCAGATTGCCTGTGCTTTTAAGCACAGGCAATCTGTCTTTAGATGGCTCATACAACCAGAGAAATGTGACACTCCCTTCCTGACCAGCAGAGAAGAGAGGTGCAGCTTCCGGGTGGCCCGTGGCAGTGAAGAGCTGCAGAAGTATCCAAGCGTCAGACGGGTGGGCGGCTGAAGAGAGCGGTGGATGTCCTTTTGCACAAATCTGTCACTACTCTGAAAACAGTTTTCAGAGGATTGCTGCATTCGGGCTATTTAATAATGGCATAACACAGCAGATGTGAGCAGATAGGTAGTTGCTGGCAACCTGTAAATTAAAAAAATAAATAACAAAATGGATTTTTGGTGCTCCTATCCTTTTGATCCTAGTAGGCCAGCCCCCTATTGAAATCAAGCTTCAATCATACAATCATGCAGCAGATGGATTGTATGATGGATTGTATGACAGATTGTGAGTAGTTTGTGTGTCCAAAAACCACCAAGGACTGCCGGGGAGTTGAAGGGAAATTGGACACAATCATGAGCGCAATCGATCTTAAGATCGATCTTTCTGATGTATGGCCACCTTTAGTTTATTTTTGTTTTTATATTAGAACATATTTATCATTTGTACATTTACAATACTTAATAGAATCAAAAAATGTAAGCAAACTTTCCATCATATTGTACAAAAATGATTTACTGTAACTATGGGCCTGATTCATGAGTTGTTTGTTATGCTGAGCGATTATCGTCAGACTCCGCATGAGCCACAATTGTACTGCACATGTGTAAAGTTGCCTTTGCGTGTCTGCTCACGGTAAGGATTTGTGGCCACTTTTGGGGCCTGTACATGTTGTCAGCTGCAATCAAATATACAAAGAAACATGGCACCTGTCACGCCACTGCCAGTATGCATAGCCATAGACCTACTCAAGCAGTAGATGTTAGTACTTTTTTTGTGTTAGGGCTGTGATTGTGTACGCAATTGCGAATGAGTTGCGATAGCTCCGATGGGCCACTCATTTCATTTCTGGGTGAGCGCTTCACTTGCAGTGTACTAGCCTACAAAATCACAACATTCGGAAGCCAGGCTGGATACTGGCTGGATGTCCACTGTTGCAATTACCTGCTTCCCGGGCAGTACGTAGTGTCCTTCTATTAGTAGATTGCTGCTTATGAAGAAACTTACTAGGAATTTAGACAGATTCACTTGGCACTCAAAGGGTTAATGACAGAGGGCCTGTCTGTAATATCTTTTCACCAGCATGACTAACCAAATATAGATCTTGCTATTGCTTATACTGTGTGTTCATTTTGGTTTGTGTATGTTGAGTTATGTAGTACACAGATGCCAGTGCATATTACACTGGTGTCTGTGAATCTGAGAAACCATAACTTTACATTGTGCCATTTGTGGGATGGCCACATCCCTCCAGCTGATGACCACACTTAACCAATGGCTAATTTCGCACCTCCATGCCCCTGCCAATATATTCCCCCAGTAAGCCCCTAATGCATCAGTCTGACACTAGGGGCAAAATTGAATTAGACTCCCATTATGCTCAAATTTTGTTTAAATGATTTACAAAAGATAACTGTTTCATTTATTCGTCATCCGCTTAAGAGGGCAGAGATCTGATTCAGTGCCTGCTGTGTATGATGTATACTACATAAAAAAAATATATACAGTATCATACCAAAACACAGCTTCATGTTTCCTAAAATATTACTGATAAGTTCGCTAACTTGGATAATACATAAACACTTATTTCCAGAAACACAGACTCATGGCTACAATTTAAAATTGTCGTAATAGAGGAGATACACTGGGTGTCATATGTCCGATCTTTCTGTTGAAAATAAATGCATTCCTGAAATCTACCAGAGGGAGTGGATTCACGTGAGAGGAAACACAATTGGCTCTGGCTTGCCTTTGCTGAAAATACATCAATTATAACAGTTATTTTTCTTTTTACTTTCACCAGAACTACATGACCTGAACCTTTAATGGGCATTTGTGCTTTTGGTACAACATGTAAAATGACTTCTCTGTGTACTTGGTATCAGAGGGATAAGTACTTGTATCGATAACAAGCTAGTATCCAATGTTTGTAGACCTGAGAAATACACATGCAAAATAAAGTGGGTACGGAGAGGTTTTATAAAAACCAAAACAACACACTTATCCATCTGAAAAATGAGGCTGTGGAAAGGGTCCAGATGTGGCTTTAACTGCAAACGTTGTGACATAATTGAGTAACTGGATTGTTTGCTTTGGAAATAGTGCAGGAGCAGTTTAGAAATGTTGCGTAAGTTGCTGAGTCTGCATTTTTTTTCCTAAGGAAGAATGTAATTAATGAAAGTAATACAGAAAAGCACAGATGTTGGCATGTTAACAAATCATAGTTTCATTTGTATAAGGGAATGTATATAAGCAGCTCCCTTTGCACAGTGCAGGGGTTACTATTTTATGGACTGTCACATGACCACACTGCATTCCACATGCCTAAGGTATGGCTGTACAATGCAGGCTTTGTAGTTCCTTAGACACAGGACATCAATGTCTGCATTGGCATTTACAGAAGTGGTCTATGACATAATTTATGTCTCAAGCAATGTTTGTAGGATAGGCAAGTAATAGAAGTTGGAACTGAAGACAATGTAGAATTTCATGTGAACAATTATAAAGTATCTGCTTTGCAGGCATCGTATAACTTGGGGGAGGGGTTTCAATGATTGATTCTTTTACCAGTAAAAGCAACCAAATTTGCACACAGAGAAGCTGATATATAGAGGAGTGCTTAATGTTCTGAAAATGCAAATCACTCCTAAAAAGGATAGCACATGTGCCACTTTAAAGCCCCATACACACAGGGTAATTTTGGCTTAGCATGTGTGCTAAGATATCTAGCTGGCTACTGTAGATCACCCATACACACATAGCGACGTGTGCTGAGCGATCTGTGCTAACCACTGTGTTTTCTATATACTTGCTAGGCGATGTGACTAGATATTTAGTGCATACTGATATCTACTGTTAAGCTTGTTTTGTATTCTGAGCTGCAAAGACAATGGTAAAGCACTTTGAGTCCTATTGTGAGAAAAGTGCTATATAAGTATCAATATTATTATGCACTAAATATCTGAGCAGTGATGGTGACGTGTGGGTGTGCAAAGGTATAACTCTATAAACACTTATGCTATGTCACTCAATTGAAAGTTATTATTGTTCATATTGAAAAACCCATATAGATATTTTGATCAAATAAATGAGTTTGCAGAGGTATCCTGAAAGAGTACCCTGAATAGGTATGGATCATTAGGTCACCAGCAAGTAGGTCGACAAGCATTAGGGCAGCACCACTAGGTCGACATTACTTAAGGTTGACATGGAGGAAGGTCGACATGGGTTAGGTCAACAGGGTCAATAGGTCAACAGGGTCATTAGGTCGACATTGAAAAAGTCAACATGTTTTTTTTTTTTACATTTTTTTTATCCGAATGTCGACACAGTCAACATAAACGTAGCACCATGCCTCGATACGCTCGGCACACTATTTTATTCTCCCACATTGCCCTAGTGCAGGGCTGGGCAATTGCGGCCCTCCAGATGTTGAGGAACTACACATCCCAGGATGCTTTGCATTAGTTTTGCTATGTGGCCATGCTAAAACTGATGCAAGGCATGCTGGTATGTGTAGTTCCTCAACATCTGGAGCGCCGCAATTGCCCAGCCCTGCCCTAGTGGGTGGTAGGGCAAGAAATAACGGCTGTCGGCACATGAGACCGAAAACATAGATTTATGCTATAGATATTGCAAAAACAAGTTCTATATTGTGTGCACCCCTATGTAGAAATAAAGGGGTCCCCTTTCTATGAACCTGGAAGCTGGCACAAGCTCAGAGAACAGAAGAGGATATTGTCCATGTCTCTTCCATAGAAACACTATATTAAACAGTATGGGGAGCTGTACTAAGCTGTGGAGAGTGATAAAGTGGAGAAAGATAGGCCATCAGCCAATCATCTTCAAATTGCCATGTACAGACTACGGGGAGGTGTACTATGTGTTATAATGGGGAGAAGTGGTATTAGCTGACGTTATGTGTGCTTCTCCCCCATGTATGATAGGTTCGGTATTCATCTGTCTATATCTGCACAGCAGAACTCTGGGAGGCAATGGAGTCATCTGCTGCCGGGCTCCTGCTCTCAAGGGGGCACATCTCCACAACTACCAGTTTAAATTGAAAGCCATCAAAATCGCTTCTGTGGCTGAGTTCTGAAATATACATATGTGTTCTCCCTCTCTTTCTGTATATACATACAGTATATAATATATATTTCATATATATTTTGAATAACATGGTGTGTGTGTGTGGGGGGGGGAAGCCCACCAATATTCATCTTGCCTCCGGGCAACAGGACAAACTTACGCCACTGCACTGCAGCTATCCATTTTGACAGCTGCAGGTGGTGTTGCCCCATACCTCACATTAGGGACAACACTTTTCGTGGCTCCCGGCTTTGGGTTACTCAGAAAATCTTGCATGAGCAGCAGTGAGATCTTGCGCATTGCCAGTACAGCGGGCAGGGAGTCACAGCATGTCAGCACTAAGTGGTGCTCCAGGGGGATCGCCAGAGGCTGACGTTTTCACCCTTCCGCTTTGATGGACAAGATGTTTATACATCTTGTCATTGTTCCTTCCTACCATGACAAGTGCTGCTATAATACATCTTCCCCTAAGTTTCAGAAACTGACAGGAGCTGGTTGCTTAGTACTTTATCTCTCTCTTAGGCATAATAAATCTGCCCCTATAGGAGCTGAAGGTAGCTTGCTATCTATATTCCCAGACAGTGACTTCTAACATATGACCGATGGAATTAATTTCTGCCTATAACTTAACACTGCTCTAAGCATATCGAGCAAATCCCACCAAAATGATAAACTGTGCACCCTGCCGTCTCGTGCTCTGTGATCAGTATTCTTGTAGGGGCAGAAAGCATAAGAAGGAATAGGTAGTAAACTAAATGATACATTAGTAAATCAAATACAATTAGAAACCCCATTCTCTACTTCTGCCTTTCTAGACTCCTGGTTTGCCTATATCATGGTACAGACTTGCCTTTTAAATCACATTAAAGCATTAGAACTGAGGTGTATTTGTATAGGAGTCCCAGTATGGATATAGCCATGTTAGCTAATAAGTACATTATATATACACTGATAGATCGTGTACTTATTCATATGTAAATATTAAAAGCAAGAACACAGATTGGGTCATTAAATGTAACATAATAAGTTCCCCACACAACCCAAATACAAGGACCTTATTTTACTACCCCTGTGGCTGAGTGCTGATGGATTGTTGGTTTTTAATTAGCATAAATTGGTTTATGGCAACTACCAACTATTAATACAACCGGTACAACATATTTATAAAGATAGAACTATGAAGATAATACATCCTGCAACTGAATATATATATGAATCTATTTACACATATTAAAGTAGTAAGACTTACAAAAGAGCATGCAAACAACATTAGCATTCACTAGAAGCTGCTGTACATTTTTTTTTGCGATTCAAACAGTCTGGTTGAAATGTTTAAATGAAATGTAATTTTATTTGTTAATTCAAAAATGGTCTACATTAAATGTTGGAACGATGTTAATGTTTTTTATTTTAAAGGGGCTCACCACTGGATCTGCTACTAGCGCTAGGGCTGTTGAGTCTGGGCCTGAAAGGGTTAAATTCATATATTGTCTGCAACACAAAGCAATTTTCAGAACGGTGTGTTTAATTGTGGCAGTAAATCACTATAATGCTGTGGTCCATTTCCCTAAATGCAACATACAGTAGAGAGAGATGCTGCAATAAGGCAGAGCTGAGCTGTATCGTTGTAAAGGATGCACACTAATAAGCATAAGCACATGACAGCAGTACCAACCAACAGTGTGTCAGTCCCAGCACAGCATCTTATCAGGCAACGAGGAGAGTTTACGCCTGACCAGAGACAATGGGAGAGAGTGTACCTGTAATGTCTACTTACAGAGCAGCCAGTGAGTGCACAGTATTCCTCCAAGGACTAGTGATGGAGAGCAAGTCACAGATCCAGTGGCAGCCAGCAGTACTGTCCTACAGTTGTAACACTGGAGGATCCCAGAAGCCTGCTGTCAGCTCTGCATCCCGGATTGTGTGGAAACAGGCTCCCTTCACAGCACAGTGAAACCCCTTCATATCATTTTACCATATAAGGAGACAAAAGCATCCCACACTCACTCTTTTACACTGCAGCTGGCATTCAACACTTTCTCTTTTCCAGAGGTTGTGGCTTTTTTCTTTCTTTTTCATTTTTTTTTTTTTAGAGATAAATGTCTTTGTTGGAATGTTTCCTGCAATCAAACTGAGGCCGTTTTCCTTGTAACCTACTTAATCACAATCACATTGCAACACCCCATCACATTGAGAAGAAACAGTGTATTCAGAATGCACGTAATTTGCCAGGTCAGCAGCCAGACTCAGGAATAGCTGTCACTCACTGCCTGTAATAATAATAATAAATCATAGGAACTGGCCAGGAACGTGGTAAACCAGTTCCGGATTAAAGGGTCGACGGTGTCTAGCTAGGCAGTCAATAGGTCGACACTAAAAGGTTGATATGGACGGTGACAGTCGACACGCAGAAGGTCAACATTAACAAAAGGTCATTGCAAACACAATGTCGACAGGAAAAATGTCAACATGTGAAAAGGTTGACATGCATTGGCACTTTTTTTGTGTCAATGTCGACACCTGGGCACATGCACCCCTAATTAGTGTAGCTTGTATGCTTGCTCGCTGCACTCGACACACTTTGCCATTCCCAATCATAGACCACGTAGATGGTAAAATATGAAAAAGTCCCCAAAAACTGCAAAAATCATGAAAAAATTGTTTTCTACCTTTTCATGTACAGACATTGTCATGTCGTTTTGTATGTGTCAACATTTTGTCAATGGCGGCTCTGTGCAATGTTGACCTTGTGTTTGCGCTACACTGATTGGGGATCCATGTGCTCAGGTGTCCACATTGACACAAATAATTTGAAAATGCATGCCACCCTTTTCACATGTCGATATATTCCATGTCGACTTTTTGCTGTCAGCCTATTGACTGTCTATGTAGAACCTGTCAAACTATCTGGATACCGGTAAAACAGCTACAGAAACCCACCAAAGACAATTAGTAGCACTGAAACTACCCCTGACAATTCATAGAATATATGAGATGCTGCCTTGTATGGTATTTTATGGATTCAGTATTGAATCCCGGCTGTCGGAATCCCGACAGCCGAAATGCCGACAAGGGGGGGACGTGGATCGCCCCCCCTTGCGGGCTCGCTGCGCTCGCCACGCAGCGGGCCCGGTGCCTCGCTACGCTCGGCACGCTAATTTATTCTCCCTCCAGGGGTGTCGTGGACACCCCAGGAGGGAGAATGTGTCGGCATTTCGGCGGTCGGGATTCCGGCGTCGGGATTCTGAACGCCGGGATCCCGACCGCCGGGATTTTAACTGCATCCCGTATTTTATATATGTCTTAACAATCAGGAGACACATTGCCTGCACCTCATGTTGCGTATCTGTCTCCCACTCCCTCTAGACTGTAATCTCCTAGGAGCAGGGCCCTCTTCCCTCCTGTTCTCATAGTCCTCTTTTCTCGCACACCAATAACTGCTCTCTTACCCACCTGCCATCTATACCCGCAGCTCTTCTCGCTTGTGTTCATTCATTTGGGATGCGGTCATTCGTCAGACTGCATTTAGGTCTACAGTCATTAGGTCGACCCCACTAGGTCGACTGGCAGGAAGGTCGACCTGACTTAAGGTCGACATGGGCCAAGGTCGACATGACTTTAGGTCGAATTTGCATAAAGGTCGACATGAGGAAGGTCGACTGGTCATAAGGTCGACATGGGTTTTTCACTGTTTTTTGAGCCGACATGTGCCGACAGGCGGTATTTCATGCCCTACCATCCACTAGGGCGTGGTGGGAGAATAAAATAGTGTGCCGAGCGCAGCGAGGCACCGTGCCCGAAGCATCGCGAGCGAAGCGAGTGATGCGAGGGTCCGATTCTCATTGCCAACTGTGTCCATGTCGACTGTGTCGACATTCGGATAAAAAAACAGTGAAAAAGCCATGTCGACCTTATGACCAGTCGACCTTCCTCATGTCGACCTTTATGCAAATTCGACCTTAAGTCATTCCGACCTTGGCCCATGTCGACCTTAAGTCAGGTCGACCTTCCTGCCAGTCGACCTAGTGGGGTCGACCTAATGACTGTAGACCTAAATGCAGTCTGACGAATGATCCCATTCCATTCATTTCTACCACTGACTACTTGCCCCTGGTAACATGCAGACTGCTCCTCTGCTTCCCTACATCTCAGCTGTGTTGTGTAATGAGAATTGTGCTGCTAATTGTTACCTGTGCTCTGCTTTTGTTCTCCAGAAACTGTTATGTTTAGTCCTGTGTACCCTGTAGTGTTCTAATTCTGCGAAGCAATTGTGGCGCCTTATAAATAACATGCAATAATATGTAGTTAGTTACTGATCTGATCTACTCAGTGTGATGGATGGGGAACATGCAGATTAATAAGATAACATTGGTGTTCCACTGAGAAACACATCATTGGTCAGTTGATGTCAATGTGACCTTCATTAATGGACAATAACTGTGAACATGCACAAATAATAGCTAAGGAATCGCAAAATGTAAAACATATCTTAAATGAAAAGTAATGTAATGAAAGTAGGTGATTATGAATTACATACCTTACTTACACAGTACCAGAGATAGCACAACATGTACTGTATTGTTGGTATAGCAGAGCCACAGAAAAAATATTCTACAGCACACTTGGAGGTAAACTAAGAAGACATATGTTGCACAGCCGTTTAGCAGATTTGTGTGTGCTTCCAATCAGGTTAGGATAAAGTTTTTGTGTATTTTTTCCCATGTTCCCTACAATCTAGCTTAGCTTGATCAGAGATTCATATATATGTGCATGCGCAGGCACCCCCACCATCAGAATGGGGGAGAATTCGGAACCGAACTAATGGGTCTGAATCAGTCCCATATTTAGTAACAATCCTAATGTTGGTTTTCGGAGACCCACATTGCATTTCCTCATGTGAATAACCACTGTTGGTTCTACCATCAGGTAGCAGCCTAAGGGCTCCAGAAATCACAAAATCAAGGATGACGAGAGAGGCATCATTACTGAACTTGATGCAAACAGCAGGTGTTTTACCTCTAAGGCGCCACCTCCACACTTTCCCCCAAGGTTCTGGGAAGTCGGTGTTGGTCTGTGGGTGGTGGTAGGAGCCTAGGGTGCTGAAAAACCTTGCACCAGCCTGCGTATAACAAATAATGCTGTAGACATTCGAACCTAAAGCAACAAACACTACTGTGCCAAACTACAACAGTCTACTATTTACCGAATGTATTTACAAAATGGCTACTATAACTCATAATGATACCAAAAATGCTTAAATCGAAAGTAAAAGAACTGTGATCAATTGGTTCTGGCCCATGCCAAACAGTTATCACAACACAAGGCGATCTACCCTGTCTGTCTCAGTACTACCCTCTTTGATGTGTATTTAAACATAGCTAATGCAAGAAAATATGGAAAAAATTCTAAACATAGCACAGCTCATAAAGTACAGCATATGCAGTACAAATATAGCACAAAGCCCACAACATTACACACACCACCACAAAGCCTGTCTTTACAGAGTTTGACATAATTTGTGAAACGTAAAGGTTTTATAAGAAATATGACTTTAAGAAAACAAAAAATGAAATACAAGAAAAATGCTAAATTAATGTGGGAAAAAGACTAATAAAATGATATAAAAGCGCGAGCGCAAGAACAATTTTTTCATCAGACATTTGTGGTTGTTTTTATGAAACACAATTAACATAAAAAAATGGCATCAGCCAAAAACTCATTAGTCTGTGGTGCCGAACACATTTGTGATTTATTTTATACTTTTTATTTGCAATGACAGCAACAAAGACAAGAAAATACATACACATAGAAAGATAAAAGGAAGAAAATAGACACAATTATTGTTTCCACTCTTTTCAAACATATTGTGTTTAGGAATTCTTCAGGGAGAACTGTAAGGACACAACCATTATCCTGAGCTTGCGCGTCTGGAAGCAGCAACCTTTTCAAAGGGAAGGAACTTTGTTATTTCAGTTATAGATATAGGGGCTCACATAGAGGTGGCCAAACAAATGCATATGTCCCCATGTAGACATTGGCATTTCTTATACTTAGGAATCCTTATTATGCAGGAGAAGTAGAACAGCAGAGATAAAGGTGGACAAACATAGACTGCGTATAATAAGGTTTTTCCCCATTTTAATGCAACGCAAGTACTTGGTGTTGAATGCCATTCCTCTTGAGGTAGACAGCTAAATTTCTATTTTCATATTCTCCACTGGTATCAGACATTACCAGACTCTCTAACTCCACAAGTACTTGTGACTTCTCTCTTTAGTTTTCAGGAATAATCATGTGTCATCTTTGCATCATCTATCAGTGTCATGATGTAACATTTCTTGCTCATTGACTCTACCTCCAATGGGTCACATACATGTGTGTGCTCTATTGGTGTGCTATCACTGGATGCTGACTTATGAAAGGGCCAATGTGTTTTGCAACTTTTCTCACAACTTTCACTACTGTCTTTCTGGATTGTTCATTGACATCCCTTTTACCATCTAGAAGTTTCTGTACTTTGTTGTTCCTTTGGTGGCCCAGGTGTTGCTGTATCAATCAGCAAAAAGAGGGGAGAAGTGGACAAGCTGCCCAAAGCAACCAATCAGCTTCCAGGTAGCATTTACATTGTATAAAATGAGAGGCACAGGCTGATTATTTGCTATGGGCAACTTCTTTACTGGACCACTTCTACACTCTTTTTACTGAATGATACATCAAGCTCTACGATACACCAGTCCCTTAAGCTATGATTCCATAGACCGGTTACAGACAGAAGCTACCACTGCCCAGCACTCTAGGATATACAATTGGCACTAATTGTCGCAATTACAATCCCTCTTTTGTTGTACACAACACACCTCCATGAACTGGACTTTGTATCCCTTCTGCTCCAGTACATTGATGGCAATCAGATTAATTTCTACGTCTGGCACAAATAACACATCTTTTATTTCTGTGGCAACAATTTTGCCTTTATTTCATAAGCACATGGTAATTTTGGTGGGAGAAATAGGGAGAGATAGGCAGGGTAGAGAGAAATGGGTGCAGAAATCAAGAGTTGGCAGGATTCGGTGGAGATTGGTGGCAGGGAATGTGGGAGGAATAGAGTCAGGTGGGATTAAGAGCAAGAGTTTTGGGAGAAATAGGGAGAGATGGGATGGCAGAAAGAGAGCAAAATTGAGCGAGAGTGGAGGACTAGGGGTGTAGATAGATATATAGAGGAAAACAATCCATGCTACTGCAGCCATAATAGCTAGCGAAACAATGATAGCAACTGTGAATGCCTTATGGGCACTTTGGTTCCACAACTTCTCACACATGCACAGTGTAAAAAAATTGCTGAACTGTGGACACTGCATCTGTCTCTGAATCAGGCCAAAATACAAGCTCAATTTTGCTGGTGAAAACATAGAGACTTTTCAAATCCCGCTTC
Source organism: Crinia signifera (assembly GCF_055691185.1). Classification (NCBI taxonomy): domain Eukaryota; kingdom Metazoa; phylum Chordata; class Amphibia; order Anura; family Myobatrachidae; genus Crinia; species Crinia signifera. The sequence continues at coordinate 262,775,372 of NC_139218.1, forward strand.
CCCCTTTGGCCAGGAGATCGATGCACCCAGGGCAGATTGCTGTCTTCTGCAAAAGGCTTATTTATCTCCTCACGGGCCAAACCTTTACCGCTAGGTTTGTCCTGGCACCCAAAAAAATGTAAAACCTGACAAAAGAAATGTAAAATGCAGCAATGTTTTTATGCCACTTTTTGCTTTTCTTTTTAACTAGAAACCATAAAATAGGTCTTTTCACTCCCCTGTGTGGTGACTAAAGGAATGTTATAGAAATTAAATTAGGAAGATATAGTTATCAGGCAGGAAGAATTGTAAAAAAAAAATATGGGCAGAAATATATATTGAATAACCTTTATTTATTTGTATAGAAAACTGTCAAATAGACATTGCAAGTTATGTTTTAAGAACACCACTGTATTTTTTTTATAGGATGTAGATATGAATTCATTATTATAGTGATGTCTGTTCTGTTCTAAATGTGACAACACATTATGATTAATTACTGCTATTCTGCTATATCCCCCTACAGGGGCAAACGCAGGATTTTCAGAAGGGGGTTTCCAGAGATGGACACTTAGGTGACCCAGTATATGCCGGGTCAGTTAAAGTATTATAGATAGACCAAATGTATATAAATAATAATAATATATATATATATATATATATATATATATATACACACATACAGGGGCAGCAACAGCAGTGTAGACCCCTGGGCATAGCAATGTATTGGGGCCCCCTACCGATCCTCCAGCGGTAGGGGTGGGGGAAGCTTTGATGTCCTGCGGGTGGTAGGGGGTATTATATCAACCGTTCAGCATGTAGGGCCTGGATCAGTAATTTCCACTAATAACCCCTTTACTGCACAGATGGTGGGAGATGGGGTGGGAGAAGGGGGCATTGGGCTGAATGAAGGGGTCCCAATACATAACTTCCAGGGTGGTAGAGGATGTTTAATATGCAGAGGAGGGGTGTATAGGGGAGTGGGCTTATTATTCATAATTTTCTGGTGGACGGACAGCTTGCTTGACTGCAGATATCTTCAGTTCCCGGAAAAATATTTCTAGATTTTAATTGGAATTAAAAACTAGAGAATCCCACGTACCAAATGGTATTAGGGACTAGGGGATCAGAGTTCAGGTGGCAGAGCAATCCGCCAATGAGTATATAAAACTACATACCAGGTGTGTGAAGCTGGAGCAGTAACCAGCTGCCGGAAGGCTGATATCTCTGGTTTTGTAAATAGTAGAGACAAGCTACTAGTGTCTATCAAAGGGGGAGAGTTCCAGCTTTTGGAATATACCATCAGAAAAACTCTTTATCAGACAGAACCTGAAATATCTGACTGGGAAGAGCAATTAACAGGCTTGGTTGGGGACCACTGCTTTGAAGTCAGATATCTCCGGTTCCCAATGGCCGATTCTTAAAATTCTTGTACCCATGGAAAGAGGGGAGCCTCAGCTTTCAGGCTAGGGTCCTTAGACTCCTGGGGGGTTTCTGGGTACTCAGAAACCCCCCCTGCGTGCGCTACTGCCCTATAAGATTTAAGGGGGTTATCCAATTAGTTGTCAAGAAACAATGGGATGGAAAAAAAAATTTCATGCTATCCTTTTAGGTTGCTCTGTAAAAAAAAACTCAGGGATTTGGTATTGCCTGCCTGAGGCAGATGAAACAAAATCCCCAATAAGCCACAGCCCCTACTTATTGGGGCTAATTGGATAGCCCCCGGCAAGACAATTACCCATGGTAATGGGTAATTGGTAATGGAACTACATTGGGTAATTGGATACTATCATGTGTTGTTAAACTTTTTTTTTAAGATTTACTATTGTGGGAGTTCCGTGTAATATGAATTCAGAACATATTAGATAAAAGAGTTTATGCAGTTATTTGTTCTAGTAAGCCTGCTCGAAACTAATGCTTCGAAAGCTAGTCTGCTACTTTATACAAACATGCACAAACACTTGCCTCTGTGTGCATACATGAGAGAATGAGATGTAGTTTCACTCACTGCAACAGATGGCAGTGTTTCCTAGACACATGGACACTAGACATTTTGCCACATTGATTATTTTGATATAAGCAATGGCTGTGGAGTGAACAACTACACATTTTACCTATAGACTACCTCAAGTACCCCCAACAGTTCACGTTTTGCAGGTCTCCACACAAAATCACAGGTAAAATAAATAGCTCCACCTGTGATCTTTTCAAATTTGTCAGTGAATAATAAGTGCACCTGTGCACCTGTCAAGTGACCTGGAAAACGTGCACTGTTGGGGGTACTTAAGGATCGAGGTTGAGAACCTATATGCTCTTCTAAATTTCCAGCTTTTACATTAAACAATAACATGACTAAGTGGTTCCCAAAGTTTTTTTCGAATTACGGCACCCTAGAGTATGACATTTTATTCGTGGCACCCTAGGCCGATATTAAAGTAAATTGTGTTTATATGTCATCCTTAGGTCCAGTTATGTGGTGAGGGATAGAAATAGTTTCTGTTTGTCCACATATTATATGACTGGAAGCCACAAGCACTGGTTTTGCCTATTATATTGACCATAAATAATTTGAATTGGTCCTAGACTATCAACCTAGGGCACCCCTGCTAGTGCTCTGAGGCACCTCAGGGTGCCACGGCACACAATTTGGGAACCACTGCCATAATCAATTATTTTCAACAGTTCAATAAATTGTCAGCTGTCACACCGCTTTTTTTGTGAAAAAACAAACATTTTTTGGAGCAGAAGAAAAAGGGGTTAATAGAATACCCTGTAAAAAGCAAATCTGTGAAAATAAATAAATTGCAGCTAAAGGGATACCCCCTATACATATGTTATATGTTTGTTTTATTAAATATACAATATTCATAAATCTTTTCAATCTTGCATAGTATTTATGTGTTTGCTTGCATGATGCCTTGCTACTATGGAGCAAATGAACATTTCTCTAAACCTCACATGCAAAAATACAGAGCAGGTTATGTTATAGTGTGTATATAGTGTATATAGTAAAATAGTATTACAGTGTACTTAGGTAAGTGTACCGTGTGATTTGATCTTTACCAGCTGTAGTGTTAAACATATGCATCGCAAAATACTAATGCAAAGTATTTTTTTTTTTTACGCCATTGCAAATGTACTTGACTGACAGGATAGCCAAACAGATGTTTCCAAGACTTGATCAGTAGTTGCTTACTTATGAACTACAAAGTAGACAGTTCACACACTGAGAAATATAACATTTCAAAGAAATGTAGTAAAGTTTAATTATTATTAATTACAGTTAAAATCACACTTCATTTATCCTGTATATGTAAAACGTATTGCTTGTGTGAGCTTTATACCTGTGGGAAATGAGGTGACTGCCATTTGTCGTCTGACAGACTGAGGAAGGTCACAATAGCACACAAGGAAGCAAAAAGTATCACAGATGTAGAAGCAAAAAAACTACATAGATTACAGTGTTAGGTGTAATATGAAGAAGCCAATATTTAAAGGGTCAACATCATAAACATGAATAATTATTAATGTGTTAAACAAATGTTCAACATTTACATATATATATATATATATATATATATATATATATATATATATGTGTGTGATTCATAGGAAATAAAATAATGGATTTTGGACTTGTGGGCATATAGCAACTTCCAAACACTTACCTACAGTACAGCGCTGTGTGCTAGGTCTCTGCTCCAGAGAAAGTGAGGCAGAGTGAATGGGTAGAAATAACTAGCCAGGAGTTTTGATTGCCTGAATTAGTCAGACAATAGCACTGTAACTAGGAAGATGACATTCTCCAGCCAGTTCAGCTATTAATACAGTATCTTTTGTGTAAAGATAAGAGCTGCAACACCTCAGAGGCAGCATCCTTTTAAGGCATCAAAGCAACAGAAGTATGAAGGCTTCTGAAAGATACAAAGCACTTAACACAATGATTAAGAAAGTATTAGCTGTATGGTGTATAGATTTAATATGTGGAACAACTATTCACTCAATGTATTTTGATATATAGTTAATATTTCTAGAATTTCTCTGAATCATTTTTCAGAGAAAAAATGTGTAACCTCACTTTTAAATCTTTATAGACTACTAGGGGTGGATTTACTAAGCACTGTGTTTGGACGAGAATGAATTCTTGGCGTGTTTTCCTGATTTTACCAACATGAAGATTTACTATAGGCAACCTTGAGTGTAAAACCTTATTTAATAATTATTACTGATGCAATCATAGGGGAAAATTCATTCTTGACCAACGCGCAAGTACTTTTCACAAAAAAACATACATCCAGGAGATTTACCAAGTATTCTGATTTTATTCATAGGCAAAAAAAAAAAATCACAACTCAGGAGAAAATTCACGTTTCAGGGGCAAACAGTTTGCTGTAGCACTGCACAGATCTGTGAGATCCGTGCCGTGATTCTGGGGCTTATTCTGGTTGATTCGCAAGGCTATGAAATCACAGCATTGGGAGTCCACTAAACCCCGCCTTGCGAATGGTTGGCTGGCGCCACCCATTCGTATTTTGATACGAAAATGATTTAGTATCAAAGGTGTCTAATGGGTAACAGGGGCCCCTGTTACCTGTTAGACACCTTTGATACGCTGCCTGTATTGCTGCTGCCTTGACAATGGTCCTGTGGGACCGAAACGTCGGCAGGCTACCTATTTGAATAAACCGATTGGGACATTAACCTTGGTGACCATATTCGACAAGTCTGGTGAGTGCTGTTTCCCTTTTGGGGAGTTTCTGTATTTATTTAGCAGTGTGAGTTTGGCTATACTACTATTTATACTGCACCCCAGTGGCTCTATCTATATATGAGGGTGAGAGTGCAGGTCTTGTGTGTGTATATACTGTATATATATATATATATATATATATATATATATATATATATATATATACATACACACAGTATATAGATAGATAGATAGATAGATAGATAGATAGATAGATAGATAGATAGATAGATGGGCCCGCTGGTATCTGTAGTTCCAATTGTAAAACAAATATAACAATAAATTCAGTACACACACACACACACACACACCATGACAGTATAGTTTTATTACATACTCATGCACACTCATATACATACTTACACATTCATACATACTTACCTACATGCCCCATAGCCCTTTGGTCCTCTTATCCAGTAGAATCCACCGGGCACCTGAGAAAAAAATACACAAAAAATACTCATCTAATCCAGTGTAGATCAGTCCTCTTCGGTCCATGTAGATACAGTATCCCGGTACTGACGATAAAAATAAAAAATTGCCTAACGGAAACCCAATGAACTGAAGAGAATTAATGAGTACACATGAATTATCTTCTTCCAAATGGAGTACAGTACCTCCATGTGACTTCTGTCATCAGCTAATCGAGGAGTGCCATGCAGTAAGGCTTTCCTGACTTGAAATGTAACATGCAGAGAGATTTGGGTGTGTTATTTTGTTTCTGTGCAGGGTAACTATTGGCTGCTCTATTTTTACACTGCAGTTTAAAATTTCAGTTTGAACACACCTCATCCAAATCTAACTCTCTCTGCACGTTACATGTTCTCCACCTGCAGTGCAACATAGTTTTATCCATTTAGGAAATGTGCTTTGCGATCAAGTCTGAATTAGGCCTCACGTTTACTACAATCATGATTCTAGTAAATTTACCCCCTAGTTACCAGTCCAGCAAAATGATGGAACAATGTTTCAGTAATGTCAGCACTGGCAACTGTGAGAACCCGAATGGAGCAACAATTGAAATGCTATTATATAGGATTATATCATGTAGATATCATTGTTATTATTTCCATATTTCACTATCAGTTATATATATGTCATGAATTGTGCTATGAAACCCATGCACAGAAAAAGTGGCGGCTGTTCAGGGCATACATTGCACATGCAGAGTACAGCCAACGATGATTAGCAGAGCAAGGGTGCCAAATATCCCAGTACTGGTCCTGAATGGTTTTCCAAAGAAAATTGTTTGGGCCAGATGTATCAAGTTTCAAAAAGTGATAAAGCGGAGAGTGATAAACAGCCAATCAGCTCCTACCTATCATTTTTCGAACCCAGCCTATAACATGGTAGTTAGGAGCTGATTGGCTGGATGCTTATCAATCTCCGTTTTATAACTTTTTGAAGCTTGATGCATCTGTCCCTTAGTGTGTGTGTTTTGTCAACCATTTCCAAGCAGTGGCAGCGCAAGTCCAACTCCTGCAAAAGTAAAACTACACTGATTTTCAAAGTGCACCTACCAAAAGTAGAAAGGCAACAGTGCACCCATGTATTCCCTATACTGACACAGGTTTGCTTCTGTAATATAATAAAACTATCATTGTAGTGTGCATTCCCTTATTGTGTTCTTATCGGTCACTGCACCTATTACAAATCCTTCCGGTATATAGCCCATTGCGATATCCACCAAGGGGTGCCAAAATCTATATCTGCTTACAAAAAAAAAAAAAAAAAATGTTTTATCAGAAAGACCCTGTCTGTGACACATCCCTTCATCTCCCCTCTATAGGGCCCTCTCACTGGTACTGCTTTGACATTGCTATGCCGTATCGGGATTTTGATCCCGGTCTGACCTGGATTTGACTGTTTCCCATTATACTCAGGACAGCCCAGGTTTAAGACTTCTTATAATCTGGGTTCAATTGCCGTGTTGGTCGACCCGGGTTGTTCAGTTTTGCGTTTTCACACCAGACCTCGAAACATCAACAAACCAGCAATAACCTGGTTTATAGGTGTGGTGTGAAAGGGGTATTAAACTGGATACACACCTGCAGCCGAGGCGGAACTCTAGAAGGGCAATAAACTGAACACACCTGCTGCCAGGCTTCAAGCCCTGAAAGGGCACCTGCATCCACAGTATGTGTGGTTTACAGCGGCATCCACCTTCTTCTTGCATTTCCCATAAGTTATTGTTGATGGCTCAGAACTTGGCCATTGGTGTCATCAAGCAAAGGAAATGCCGGTTCCCCATAAGGCTGGCAATCCCATCTGCCCACCGGGGGACATAGAAGAAATAGGTGGGCAACCACACTGCAGCCATCGCTGAATTAGATAAAAATGCAGAACTGCTTCCTTTGTAAACAATGAACTAAAAGATGCTTGCACATACAGCCAAAATCCCTAAAAATACGAAGGAATGGGGGAAAATTGGGGGCTGGGGACACCAAACTCCAAGTTTGCCTCTGATTGGGATAAACTTGCACCCCTGACCTGAAGATATATCTGCAGATTGATCGGGCAGTGTGTTCTGAATACACATTGCCAGGACAAGCACCACCGCTTGTGCAGCGAGTGTATGGGGAGTTGTCAGATCACCCGTACACACAGTAGGATGAGCCAGTATATCTTTAGATTGACTGCTACACAGCCAATGCCATACTGTATGTCTGTGAATAACATTGTACAAACTGGCCAACAGTTTATTTGAACAGCTGACATATCGGTCAGTGTGTACCCAGCATAACATGTATGCAGTAGGGACCATTTTCTCCTGTACTCTATTTGCTCTGTGTGAGAGCAGCACACAGAAAAAAGACTGGATCAGTCTCAGGTGAATGAGGCTAGAGGTGGAAGAATTATACATGATGGAAGCTATGTTAAGGCTAAAGAAATAGTTCATATAAGTGGTACTGTATATTTATGAGAATGAAGGGTTAATGCTTTTAACCCTTTGAGTGCCAAGTGAATTTGTCAAAATAGTTGTTAAAATTGCCAAGCAGACATTTGAATTCATCATAATGACCTGTACTGTTTATCCTACAGCATATAGAGAATATAATTGTTTTTTACACAACAGTTTTTGTTTTCATTTATATAACAAATGTGAGAGATGCTGGTATTTTTATTGGATATTTTGCATATCTCTCACAGAGATTTTGGCACTCAAAGGGTTAATGGGCTTAATGAGAGGGACAATTAGGCAGTTATTTTTGCTATTATCCTTTATTTCTAATGTGCCACAAAGTTTACACAGTGCCGTACTAGGTATATCCATAGTAACTAAAAGACAGATTAATGATACTGTCCATTAAACGTACAATGACGCCGCTGGAAAATTCCAGGCAATGAAATTGACAAACTAGTCAGGTCTTGGACTAGAGAGCAAAGGTTGGGCACAGTGGCGTAGCTACGTTTTGGGCGCCCCCCCCGCCGTTAGGGGGGGGAGCCCACCCCCCGTCGCCGCCCCGCCGAGCACCCCTACCCCGCCGCCCATGCAAACCCCCCCTCAATCCCCCACAGCCTTACCTATCGCGCTGGCCCCGGCGGCTCCGTTCTTCTGCTGAGGACCACCAGAAAATGGCCGCCCCCATACAGCAGACAGTTTCAGAGAACTGTGTGCTATATGGGGGCGGCCATTTTGTGGTGGTCCTCAGCAGAAGAACGGAGCCGCCGGGACCAGCGCGATAGGTAAGTCTGCGGGGGATTGAGGGGGGGGGTTTAACTATAGCACCGCAGCCCCCGGCGCCCCCACATGCACAGCGCCCCCCCGCGGTGGCGGGGGCTGCGGTGCTATAGTTACGCCCCTGGTTGGGCACTAAGAGGGATATTCTGGTTGATTCGCAAGGCTGCAAATTTGCGCGAGTCCACCAGCCGCACGCCCCCCCTCACACGTCACGTTCCCACAATAACATCCATTTGCAGGCTGTGGGGGTACCGACCATCGAATGATGTGGAAGGCCCATGCACTTCTAAGGTTACTCTGAGGTAACTTTAGATTTGCGTGGGTATTCATAAGGAAGTTGGAGGGCAGCTGACATCCAGTGATGTTAGCTGCCCACCCCTGGTGCCTATGTCACGGGGCGATTTCAATGAGAATGCCTAGCATTTTCAAAGGAACGCCCATGAAATGCTGGGCCGCCCCCAGTGCGTGCACCCAGCGAATAGTCTGTGCGCCGTGACCGCACACACATATGCATATGCGCATAAATGCAGCTGCATATACAAAACATCAGTCCCCATGTGAACGTACGGTCCTTGCAAATGGACCAGAATTACCCCCTAAGTGTTTCTTGACAGGCAAGGACTGAAAAAGTTCTGCTATTTTGTTGTTAACCCTGATGGCAGCATGCACCTCCTGCAACTTCTTGTAACCCCACTGGCTTTACTTTAAAACCTTTTAAGTAGTACATCAATTATAAAGCATATACTCTCTTGTCTAAGTAGAAGATCAAATCAAATATATAACAATTATTAAAGACCTCTCAATGTTTAAGAAAGTCAGCGCTGATTGTCTGCAATATCAGTTACAGTAGTTTGGCTGATGTAGTATTATCTTACGAGAAGCCAATATGCAGTACATGTTAATATGCTGCATGTGTTTGTGTACTATACATTTCATGCCGGCAATTTCATACCTCATCATCCATTTATTTCATTTTCTGATTTGTCTGACCCACTCTTGCAGACTTCTTGATAAGAGGTTTAGTTGACTCCACAAAGGTCTGTGTAAGTGATGTTATGTTCTCTTAATAACACTTGGAAATATGAGCAGGCCTCAGCTAGATGATTGAGTCAGAGAGAGAAGTTCCCGACAAAAATGGAAACTAATCCAATTGAGGTTATTTGTGTGCCCGGTGGAACACAGCCGCAAGATATTATCTCAGGATATTAATAACTTTGATTAGATTTAATTAGCTTTCCAGTAGGATCCAATTATATACATTATTCATCTTAATAGATATAACAGGTGCTTAATAAGATCTGAAATGGGTTGCTATCAAATAGAGATATACATTGGCAAAAATACAATTATGAAAAGCTCTTACGCTACCTGTGGTGATTCTATAACGGGTACAGGACAGGTTGTTCGTGTGCATGAGCCCTTCAGTTCAGTCAGCCGTACGCTTCAGTTGTACCCTGAACCTGGTCTAACCAAGCTGCTCTTGGTGCCATATTTCTGGGGATAACTGACTGAAGTTATCAAAGTACATCTTGTTAAATCTGATCACAATACACAACTCAATGTTTAACCATGTTTCCGCCAGGACCGCCATTTTACACCTGATGTTGGGACACTTTGTCTGATATGAGGCACAGTCTAATGTCTGTGAGGGGAAGCAGTGATCGACCTGCTGTGGAATAGCAGAAAATTAGGTATTTATATGTTAGTTGGGCGTCCACTTTACATACGTACGCTTGCGGAAGAAAATTGCATTGCATCGCATGTTCCGTTTTAGTGCCAGTGCTTTATATGCATATAGTTGTGATGTATGTCTATAAATTACTGTAACTATGGCTTCTGAATACTTAAGCTAAGTAAAAAGTGTAGTCAGTCAGAAGTTGCGTAAGAGCTCGAAGCATGGCGAGCGGCGGCGGAACGTGTTCTTCCGACCTTTTCATACCCCCACTATCCACGTCGGTGTGGAGTTGATTATATATAGTGTGGCGAGCGCAGCGACCCACTGAGCCCGAAGCGTGGCAAGCGTACGCGGATTACTTTACATGTTTTCCGCATCCCCTCGCAGGGCTCGCTACGCTCGCCACGCTTCGGGCTCGGTGGCTCGCTGCGTTCGCCACACTATATAAAATCAACTCCCCACCGACGTGGATAGTGGGGGTATTAAATGGTCGGGAGGACGCATTCCGATGCCGCTCGCCACGCTTTGGGGGGGGGGGGGGGCGTGGATAGTGGGGCAACGCTGAGCTTGCAATGCTATGGGGTGGTGTGGATACTGGGGGGTTACTATGGGATTGTGTGGATAATAGGGGGGTACCTACAATTGTCACTATCGCATCGCATCGTGAGGTACAATGCGATGCGATAAGGCCGCAAAAAATAGCAGGGAATCAATTATTTTGTAGCATCGCATCAATGCTGGAAAAATAAGACTGGGAAAAATAGCAGTGAACACATTAATTAGTAATATCGCATCGCATTGCATCGCACGCATAGTGTGACACTAAAAGTGGACATGAGATGTGATGCAATGCAATTTTCTTACGCAGAATAGCCCACTAAGCAAATAGCTTAGTGGGCGCCCAATTAACATATAAACATTTAACCAAAAATTATAATGAAATAGAGAACATTACAAATGTGAGAGGTCTTTTTACCTTACATATGAAGAGGGGACGGGTCCAAGATGACACAATTCTCAAAGAACCACGTAACTGGCACTACCACTCCATATGGAGCCACCATTCTTGGGTGGGATGCAGTAGGTGAACCTACTCATCTGGTAGTCTGGGGCACTCTCCAACATTTCTGGAGTCTCCCAGACATTCCAGGAGAGCAGCTGATTATGCATCAAAGATGTCTAAAGCTGCAGCTAAAATTTATATTATTTCATATTATGCTCTGGGATTACTGGGTATGTCATGATTTCTGATAGTAGCTGTAGGCTGGAGCTTGTCCCTTTACTTTTCTAAGCTTTACTACTACCCTGTGTGTACTTATGGGATAATTCAGACTTGATCGCAAATGCAAAATCTTTCTCAAATGGACAAAACCATGTGTACTGCAGGTGGGGCAGATGTAACATGGGCAGAGATAGTTAGATTCGGGAGAATTATTTTGTTTCTGTGCAGGGTAAATACTAGCTGCTTTAGTTTTACACTGCAATTTAGATTTCAGTGTAAACACGCCTCTCCCTAAATCTCTCTCTGCACGTTACATTTGCCTTACCTGCAGTGCAGCATGGTTTATTCAATTTGAGAAATATTTAGCATTTGTGATCAAGTCCGAATCAGGTCCTATGTAGCTAAATCTTTATTGGATATTAGCAGGTTTACTTATTTTTTGGTACAACACATCAACTGAAGCATACTTGGCAGGGAACAAAGCTATGTACAATGGCTTTGATCAAATATATGATCACGCGTCAAATATCTTTTGGATGAGACATATAAGATCTGAGAAAGCACATGCTAGTACCAAAAATAAAATAAACATGTTAATTGTAAAGTAATTGTTGTCCAAAATAAAGGGAACATAGGTGATGATGGTGCACATGTTCTCCTTCTTCAACTAAATCTCGATCTGATGACAATTTTGAAGTGGAAATTGTGGCCATTATTGTGGTTGACTCATATGGCTGTTAATTTCGCAGCCTTGCAAGTCCCCCAGACACCGGCCGTGGAAAAATTCTAAGCCAACCACCCATACAGTAACTGCTGAAAGTAATAAAAAGTTCTAAAAACAAACCGAAAATATAATAAGTGGTGCTGGCTTGCTGGAGAACTTGCTCTCGTTATTTCAGAGTTAATTATAAAAAAAATTGTTATATTACAATATAAATAACTATATCTGATGCAGGTGTGCTTTGTGTTCACTGTGTCCCTGTGTATTTGTATGTATCCATTCTCCAAAGCATTATGGTATAATGGTTAGCAGGTAGGGAATATAGATTTAATGGTTTGGAGAAAAAGTGGACTCTTTTTCTGGTGCACTCTTGCAGTTTCAAATGAAAAAATGTATTCATCTAAAATATAGCTTTTATTAAAATTGTATTAAAATATATAATAAAGGGTTGACAAACAAACATACATAAATACAAAAATATTAAAAAAAACTTCTTTGTGAATACCGGCGACATGCAGCGAATCCTGTTTAGGATTCGCTGCACATTCGCCACTGGTCGCCGCGTTCCGGAGCCTCGCCGGCTCCGGTATTCAACGAGTCAGGGGCTCGCTGCCCCTGACCGGCGAATATGAGCTCCTGCGGCGAACGCCGCAGGGAGCCTGAGGACGGTGGCAGGCAGGGAGATGGAAGTCTCCCTGCCTGCCCCAGAGCGTATGTGGGGGGGAGGTGGGCTCCCCGGGTGCCAGGCAGCACAGGCTGCCCCCCGGGGGTGCCAGCAGGGGACCGGGTATATTTACTACACCCGATCATGCATATGTAACGATCGGGTGCAGTGAATATATGAATATCTAATGAGCGGCTCGGCTCCGGCGCCCCCTGCTGGCTGGTCAGTGTATAAAAATAGCATGCCCCTCCTCAGAATAAAATTCCTGATTTTTTTACACCAAATGTAAAGTGAGGAAATTCATCCCCTCCAAACAGCGTGTACCCTCTACTCCAACCACCCGCTGTCGCGGACTACTACCTGAAGCTGACGTACAAGTGAGGTGACTATAACATCACACCCCTTCAGCCTGCTAAGTAGCAATTTAAATCTATGCTTGCATAACCTGCCGCTTACCCATCATATAGGCTTTCTGCATACTAACAGAGCGCTCTGATTAACAAAGTGGATGCATGAGATAATCATCTTGCCCTTGCTTTAATTGGTGAACTAACATTACCGCATATGCTCATTAACCCCTTGCCTGCTGGTCAACTGAACTGTGGTTCATGCGTGTCTGCCTACATGCTAACTCAGTAGATAAAGGGACCTATACTGGTATAACCTTTTTTGTGCTTTATTAAGCTAAACATTATTGGAGGCATTACTTCATATTGGAAACTGTGCACCGAATGTGACCTTTTATTATATTTTTACTGTATGTAGATCTCAATTGATTGAAGTTTTTCTACATATGTCCTTTTTAAGTATAAAGTGTTCTAGAATTGTTCATTAATTTTTGTATCTATAAAATTTATAGTAAAATCTGAACAGTGTGTCCGATCTCTTTGTGCACAGCAAACTGATACTTATATATTGCAGCGCAACGTAATTCCTTTATGTGTTTTCCTTTTTTGTATGAGTAATTGGCTGCTCATCATTTCGTTGCTGCAGCACTAACCACCATTTTCTATTTTACAAACCCTAGTTTACCTTTTTTCTTTAAACAAGCGCCAGGTTTTAGACCGAGGTATTCCTTTGGTCTAGACCATTGGAATCCCCGCTCTATTTTTCCTTTTTATTTTACCAAATGTAAAAAACAAAACACTTTATTTTAAAAGTTCACATTCCACTTCACCATAAAAAGATAGCGATTGCTACTCGGTGAATCATGGCGAAAAAAACCTTGAAATGTATTCGCCATCTGGTCATTGAATAGGGTGATTCACCGTTTTTGTCAAAAATTCGCCTTACAGCACAAAATCGCCATAAAAACCTGGCGAATCAGCCTCATTGAATACCGCCCAATGGGTGGTATTCAATGTGAATACCGGCGACGTGCAGCGAATCCTGTTTAGGATTCGCTGCACATTCGCCACTGCCCGCCACGTTCCGGAGCCTCGCCGACTCGCGATGCCGCAGGGAGCCTGAGGACGGTGGCAGGCAGGGAGATGGAAGGGTACTTGTTTCCTAGCATGGCCACACCGATCATGATCTTGGGCATCACAGGTAAAAAAATCGCGTCGGTCGCATCGCATGCAGGCTAAAAAATCGCATGCGATGCGACCGATGCAATGCCCGCGATTTCCCATAGGGAACAATGTTAAATGCCTCAATTTACCCAAATCAACATAGGGAACAATGGTAAATGGCCCAGAAACCCCCCCAAAACACCCCTGAACAGTGAAATGGCCCCCCAAAATTAGTTAACGCCACCCCACGATCAACGTGAACCCGAAGCGTGGCGAGCGCAGTGAGCCCGCGAGGGGCGGCGGTACGCGTCCTCCGACCTTTTCATACCCCCACTATCCACGTCGGCGTGGAGTTGAGAATAGAATAGTGTGGCGAGCGCAGCGAGCCACCGAGCCCGAAGCGTGGCGAGCCCCGCGAGGGGACGCGGATTCCTGTGAAGCCCGCGAAGGGACGCGTTTACCTGTGAAGGTATCCGCGTCCCCTCGCGGGGCTCGCTGCGCTCGCCATGCTTCGGGCTCGGTGGCTCGCTGCGCTCGCCACACTATTTTATTCTCAATTCCACGCCGACGTGGATAGTGGGGGTATGAAAAGGTCGTAGGACGCGTACCGCCACCCCTCGCGAGCTCGCTACGCTTCGGGTTCACGTTGATCGTGGGGTGGCGTTAACTAATTTTGGGGGGCCATTTCACTGTTCAGGGGTGTTTTGGGGGGTTTCTGGCCCATTTACCATTGTTCCCTATGTTGATTTGGGTAAATTGAGGCATTTAACATTGTTCCCTATGGGAAATCGCGGGCATCGCGTCTGGACCATTTAAGCCTTTTTTAGCCGCCTGCGATGCGATCGACGCGATTTTGACTTTTTTCAATGCATTTCAACGGGAAATCGCGGGCATCGCGTCGGTCGCATCGCAGACCACTAAAAATTACCCGCGATGCCCGCCATTGTGGCCGTGCTAGGAAACAAGTACAGATGGAAGTCTCCCTGCCTGCCCCAGAACGTTTGTGGGGGGAGGTGGGCTCCCCGGGAGACAGGCAGCACAGGCTGCCCCCCGGGGGTGCCAGCAGGGGACCGGGTATATTCACTACACCCCATCATGAATATGTAATGATCGGGTGAAGTGAATATATGAATATCTAATGAGCGGCTCGGCTCCGGCCCCCTGCTGGCTGGTCTGTGTAAAAAAAAATTATATATATATATTTTTTTTTAAATTAAATATATATTCATGTGCTTACAGCACATGAATAAATATAGCATGCCCCTGCTCAGAATAAAACTCCTGATTTTTTCACACCATTTGTTAAAAAAAAAACACTTTAATAAAAAAGTTCACATTCCACTTCACCATAAAAAGATAGCGATTGCTACTCGGTGAATCATGGCTAAAAAACCTTCAAATGTATTCGCCATCTGGTCATTGAATAGGGTGATTCACCGTTTTAGTCAAAAATTCGCCAAACAGCACAAATTCGCCATAAAAACATGGCGAATCAGCCTCATTGAATACCGCCCAATGTGTTGTTTATCACCTGCTGATGTTTAAGGGGTATAGTATTGCAATTATACCTCCCCTATCAGCTAGGAGAAAGATTGTAGAGGTGGTTTTCCTCTAATTCAAAGATGTGGTACAATTCAGCAAAGAAAAAAATATGTTACAGATTTGCATCTCTTTTTTCTTGTTTGCCTGAGGTAAAGGAAACAGTATCTCTGCCTGGGTTCATTTTACTAGAAACATTGTAGCTATACACATTGCCTAACACACAAGTATTTCCACATATTGGTTTTCCTGTAACAATTTTCGGTACTTGTTCCCTAGCAGGGCGCCCAGATTTCTTACGTACGCAAACGTAGTGAAATCGCATCGCATGGTACGTTTGCACCGTACGATGTGTGCGATGCGATGCAATTTCACACCCTCCTGTCAGTCAAAACTCCAGAGGTGCCAGGATGACATAACCACAGCTACAGGAAGCGCCATTTTAACAAGTGTGGATCGTGTCCCTGTCCCTTGTATAAAGTAAGTTATTTTTTCCTTTTAAGGTCTGTTATCCTGCGCTGGGAGAGTATAATCTGTTCCTAAAAACCCCCCACTATCCACGCCACCCCCACTATCCACGCCACCCCGAAGCATGGCAAGTGCAGCAAGTCCCGCGAGGGGCGGCGGAACGCGTCCTCCGACCTTTTCATTCCCCCACTATCCACGTCAGCGTGGAGTTGATTTCAAATAGTGTGGCGAGCGGACGTGGAATACATGTAAAGTAATCTGCGTCCGCTCGCCACGCTTCGGGCTCGATGCGCTCGCCACACTATGTAAAATCAACTCCACGCCGACGTGGATAGTGGGGGTATGAAAAGGTCGGAGGACGCGTTCCGCCACCCCTCGCGGGGCTCGTAGCGCTTGCCACGCTTCGGGGTGACATGGATACTGGGAGTGACGTAAAACAATGCCAGAGGTGCTTACATGCCATAGTCAGCACCCATCACATTTCATGGCATGGGTGCATGTACAATTAAATATCACATTGCATCGCATTTGGTGCATGCGATCCTATGCGATATTTAGTTTTTTAAGCACTCCTGTGCACTTTACATGGACATCGCATTGCACGCATCGTACAGCACTATACACAATGCGATGCAATGCGATGCGATTTTCCTACGCAAATAGCTTAGTGGGCGCCCTGCTAGGAAACAAGTACCCAATTTTCATATATAGGTGGGTTGTATCTTATGTAGGACAATTTGATTCACACCAGACTTTGTAATTAAAGGCCCCCATACACTGTACGATTTGGGCCCGATTTCACCCGATTCCAATGGATCTGGTAGTGAAATCGGCCCAGATCGTATGTGCAGACATGCCATCCGACCCGATGTGCGGTCCCGTGCACATCGGATCGGGAGGTTGGACGGGCTGCAGATAAGATTTGGTAAATCTTATGTGCAGCCTGGAGGCGGGCAGGGGACGCTGCATATGGGGAGCTGATGCAAGGAGCCGGGCAGGGGAGGCACACTGACCTGGGCGGTGATCGCCACAAGCAGGGAGCTGGTGGTCCGGGGCAGTGAAAGCAGTGATGGGCACCCTGTAGCGTGGGGGAAGCCGGACAGCAGCAGGAGTACATAGAAATGAATGGCCAGTCAGTGATTGGCTGAGAGCTCTCTCAGTCAGAGAGCTCTCAGTCAATCACTGGCTGGCCATTCATTTCTATGTGCGCCCGCTTCTGCCCGGCTTCCCCTACGCTACCCGGCAATCTGGTCCCCTCACCGCCCAGTGAGTAAACTGCCTCTGAGTCCCCTGCCTGGCTCTGCGCTTGCAGACGCCCCCCCCCCCCCCCCCCCCCCCCCCCGCCGCCCGCTCAGCTCAGCTCCCGGCTCCCTCTGACAGCAGCTCCCCGGGGACTCATCACATGCAAAACTTGGCACATCAAGTGCCAAATCGTGTGTGACACCCCTCCCCCCCCCCCCCCCAAAAAAAGGGGAAAGCTATCCAAATGCCTATTTGCTGGACCGCACATCCTAACACTGGATATGTTTCTCCTTCTGGTTTGTAAGGCCACAGTTTGGTAGTATAAGTAAGTAAGTAAGTTTAATTTATATAGCACACTTTCTCCAACAGGACTCAGGACTATAACATGATAGTGGTATGGTATGCCTCAATGCTGATCACCTTCTGGTGTTGTATAGTCAAGCTTTGGTTGTATATCAATGTAGTGGTATGATATGCCTCAATGCTGATCACCTAGATATTCTGCTGTCCCTCAAGCCCCGTACACACGGGGGAGATATATTGCTCAGCCATATATGGTTGAGCAATATATGGCTGAGCAATATGTTGCTCAGTTTCTCCTTTTCATCAGCGACCAGAGATGGTCGCTGATGAAAAAGAAACTGCCGGGGGGAGCCTGTTCCTGCGACCAGCGATCACTACAGGGTATATCGCCGGTGCACACTCCCATCGTGGGCAATATGGTCGCTTAGCGACCATATTTCCCGCGATATTGTACAAAATCGCCCCCGTGTGTACGCACCTTAAGTCTTGCAAAACGCTGCAGTGGATTTAAGATGAGAGATATCTGGTGTGATTGATGGTCAGAAAAAGATAGTAAAGCCACACTTCTGCTGTCAGTTTTTCCAGGGCTTATGGGACCTGTTGCTCTAGAGCAGTGGTAGCCAACCCTAGAACTCGAGAGCTACCAACAGTTCACATTTTCCAGACAACCTAGCTGTGGCACAGCTGCACTCATTAATCACTGACACATTTTAAAAGATACACAGATGGAGCGAATTAGTTTACTTGTGATTCTGTGAGGAGACCTGCAAAACATGCACTGTTGGTAGCTCTCGAGGACTAGGGTTGGCTACCCCAGCTCTAGAGCAGGCATTCCCAACCACAGTCCTCAAGGCACACCAACAGTGCAGGTTTTAGTGATATCCAGGCTTAAGCACAGGTGACTTAATTAATACCTGAGTCAGTGGCGTCACTAGGGTTGGTGTCACCCGGTGTAGGAACTCATGGTGTCACCCCCCCTCCCAACTTTCTGGAAGATGGACATGGGAAGCTTGTGCGCACCTGAGGCCCGCTGAAAAATTGGGGGGTGGCCTATCAGAAGGGGGCGTGGCCTATACCATTATTGTATTGTGTACTTGTAGATCGCACATTTTAGTGAACTATGTAATACCCATTACACATGTCGTAATGTCAATTACATATTATGCCAGTTACACATTACCCCCCACACAGCGATGCTAATTACAGAATACACCGCACACTGTGATGCTAATTACACATTATGCCGCATACCTTGATTACCATTACACCCCACACTGTGATGGCAATTATCCAATGCTCCCCACACCGTAATGCCCATTACGCTCCATACCATGATGCCCATTACACCACACAATGTGATGTTCATTAAACATATGCCCCCACAGTGCCAGATATGCCCCCACAGTGCCAGAGACACTTATGCCCCCACAGTGCCAGAGACACATATGCCCCCACAGTGCCAGAGACAGATATGCCCCCACAGTGCCAGATATTCCCCCACAGTGCCACGCCACACATCATGATGCCAATTACACAATAGGCCGCACACCGTGATGCCCAATACACTGCACACCATGTTGCCCATTACACTGCACACACCATGATGCCCATTATGCCACACTATGATGCCAATTACACAATAAGCAGCACCCTATGATGCCCATTACACCCCACACTGTAATGGTAATTACACAATACTCCCCATACCATAATGTTGCCCATTACACCCCACATCATGATGCCCATTACACATATGCCCCCATAGTGCCAGACACAGATATGCCCCCACAGTGCCAATATGGCCCCCACAGTGCCAGACATATACTCCACAGTGCCATATATGCCCCCCAGCCCACAGTGCCAAAATATCCCAGCATACATTATTATACATTAGACTCAGTCTGAGTGACTCACCAACAAAATAGATGCAGTCTAGAGCAGCCAGATTAGGAGGGGGAGGGAGCCACCGGCGTCCGGCAGTGATTGACACACACACACGCACACGCAGCCGGGTCCCTCCTCCGTCCCCTGGGGTGGCCAATCCCCACACAGGAGGGGAAGGCACCAGCCGCCCAGCCTCCCTTCGCAATGCGCCCCGGCTGCGCCGCACCGCACACACAACAGGGGGAGAGGAGGGCGGGTCGTGCGCAGTGCGCATCACATGCCATGCCGACCCGCCCCCCTCTCCCCCTGCTGTGTATGCGGTGCGGCCCGGGTGCTCAAGACATGCTGAGACAGTGAGTGTGTGCTGTGTTGCATGCTGGGACTTGTAGTCCCGGCTACCACCCCCCCTCCTCGGTCTGTGCGCTCACAGCCTGGCCTGGCTGTCTGTCACTGAGAGTGACTGACTAAGCCAGGGCCGGGACAGAGAACACCGTGACCGGCCGTCTCAGAGCTCTGGATGTCACCCCAGAGACTGGTGACACCCGGTGCGGCCCGCACCCCCCGCACCTGGCTAGTGACGCCACTGACCTGAGTGATTCTGATTAACCATCTGTGCTGAAGCCTGGATATCACTAAAACCCGCACTGTTGGTGTGCCTTGAGGACCATGGTTGGGAATGCCTGCTCTAGAGCATTGCAGGACAACCAAAATGTTCGTACTAGCTGATGAGAGAGTGTGGCAATTGGTCAGATAAATTAGTAATCTAGCACTGGTGTGTGTGTAACAGATTGCATACAATTCTCCCAATCTATCAATTTTGCATAGAGAGGGTGAGATTTAATAGGATGAGAGATTCAGAAAGTGAGATATTTGGTAAGAAATTTGCAGTTTTTTTTAAAGCGGCAATCATTTACACTGCAAAATCAAACTGGTTTTGCAGTGTAAATGATTGCCACTTTTTTTAAAAATTGGAGATTTCTTACCAAATATCTGGCCACCAATGTACTATAACATGCTTTGCATGGAAAGCAGCAAAGTGCCTACAAAAATAGACCCAGTTGACAATCATGCTCAGCAAAGGGGGGCTGCAGCTAACACCAAAGGATAATACTACAACAATGATAATGAAATTTACAGCTATGTTTTTATTGGAAAACAGTAATGTTGCTAGGATTACAAACAAGCTGTCTAAAAATATCCAAACACATACTGACTTAATTATATTGTATTAAAGTGAATTATTTGCAGCGTCTCATGATTATCTCTGTGGAGACGCTGAACCTAGAAAATGACATTATATATTGCCAGGATACAGAAGTGAATGCATGTAGCATGTGTCTTTTAGCCAACATACTTTTCACTTGTCTTTTGTTACAATGCTTGTACATTAGAGTATTTACAGACTATTTTAAGCTTTGGAAGCCTTGCAGAGATTAACAGCAACATTATACCAGGAGATGCACATAGAAATATAGGCAGATACTGTAGTAGTTTGTAGGAATCTATTTTTGCAAAAATGTCACTCCCCTGCCTTTTAGCGGAGAATTGGGGTGCTTACTGCCCAAGCCCACCAGCTGTTGCAAGGTGGGAATTCTATTCCATAGAACAAAGAAAGTTTGCAGACCATAGATCCTGCAAACTACATATTGGCTGTGCCAGATTAAGGTCTAAATGGGCCTGGAGCTGAAAATTATCAAGGGCCTATTATGCGCAATAACATACCTCCCAACTTTGGACCTGAAGAAATAGGGACACTCGCGTGGCGAAGCCGTGAGAGCGTCCGAAAGGGGGCGGGGCATATGCAAATGAGGGCGTGGCTTATGCTAATTAGCCGCGACCTCATTTTCATACGAGAATAGACGCTGTGCGCATGCGCACAGCGTCTATTCTACTAGATTGGGGGGTCTCCCAACTGCCACCCCCCCACAGCGGGACAATGCCTGCCGCGGGTGGGACAGCGGGACAGGACCCGAAAATCGGGACTGTCCCTCTAAAATCGTGACAGTTGGGAGGTATGCAATAATAGGGGATGTGGCCAGCACCTAATAATGTGGGAGGCGTGGCCAGTGTTTTGGTTGGGTGGTCTGCTCATGGGTGTGTCTCTATTTGTGTAAATACTTTCAGCTAATTATATATATATAGGTTGGCATATGCAAGGGCCTGGCACAGAAAAGAGGGAACATAGAATATACTTACCTTCCAGCGGCGGCTGCAGACTTTGGACTTCAGTAATGACCATGTATCAGCAGCACTGATCTCTGGAGCCAAATAACCCATATGAACCAGGCCCAGCGATTTAGGTTTGAACGAGATCAACCTTTGATGCCAGGGGGTGAACTGGCAGCCATCGGAACTGGGTGGGGGTCAGAATAAGCGGGTCTCATGTTATCCTATGGGTAAAACGTTCCAGCTTTGCCTGGCAATATCTCCGGTTCCCGGAGGGCGAGCGATACGGTGCTGGGCTCGTTGGAAAGCCCCAGTTCTCATCTACAAAATGGGCCTATTTGGAGAGTGTGCCTGGAGATACAGCTCCATCAGGCCCATTGTTAAGCCGGCCCTGCGTATTGGCACCTAGCAACAGCTGGCAGACAGACCACCACACACCTGGTGGCTGCTCGGACTATTCTGATCTTTTCGTTATCATACATTTCCATAAATGTTATGCAAGGTTACTGCATTGATTATTGATGAGCAAAATGAGCATTGTGCATAAATGTTTGTAAAGAAATAACTTCTGGATAATTGTAAAGTATAGGCGGTAAGACTCCGGATTACCAGTCTCTGTGATACCCCTTTCGGTACTTGTGTAATAGCACAGTGCCCGGCTACACTACATTTTCAGCGTAGGCTAAGCTACACTGTCAGCATAGCCCAATGGCTGCCTAGCGTATTTAGCATAGTGACAGCCCAACGGCTGCCTTGCGCAGTTAGCGTAGTGACTCCGTGGCAGCCCAACGGCTGCCTAGCGTATTTAGCGTAGTGACAGCCCAATGGTTGCCTAGGGTATTGACTCCGTGGCAGCCCGGTTCTGTTCCCGGCATCCATGGCTCTGTCCGCGGCGTCCATGGCAAGCCTAGTGAGTGCCTCTCACACAGCATCGATAACCGCCAGATCCCCTGCGCTGGCGGATGCTGGTGGAAAGGGGATCATGTGGGCGCCAGCGGAGAGGCGCTCCATTTGTCTGAAACGCAGGTGCGTCTCAGACGCTCCTGCATCTAAGTAATTATTGTGGCAGGGTACGGCAACCCTGCCCGTGTCCGCTTTAGGGAGAGCCTCCTTTTCAAACCCCCACTATCCACACCAGTCCGAAGCACGGCGAGCGCAGCGAGCCCCACTAGGGGTCGCGTTACACATCCCCTGACCTGTTCATACCCCCACTATCCACGTTGTCGTGGAGTTGATCTTATAAAGTGTGGCGAGCGCAGCAATTACTTTACATGTATTCCGCGTCCCCCCGCAGGGCTAGCTACGCTCACTATGCTTCCGGCTCGGTGGCTCGCTGCGCTGACCACACTTTGTAAAATAAAGTCCACGCCGACGTGGATAGTGGGGGTATGAACAGGTCGGGGGACGCGTAACGCATCCGCTCGCCACGCTTCGGGCTGGCATGGATAGTGGGGGTGTTTCAGGAACACATACCAGGGACACTTACTACGCTAGCGGGAACACTATGCTACTTCTGACTACACTAACTATGTAACGGGCGCCGTGCTATTACACAAGTACCCCCCTTTCAGATCACAAAAATAATCTGGGTAATTGCCAAGTCGACCCGGGGTATAAGAAGGGTTAAACCTTCTTATACCCCGGGTCGACTTGGCAATTACCCAGATTATTTTTGTGATAATAATATTTTACCATAATATCTAGAAAAATCTGAAAGATTAGACCAAAGTTTTATGGACATTAATTGGTGATCGGCAAGAAGCCGACGTTTGGGGTTGGTAACCGGACATTTTTGTGGGAGTGCCAGAAAAAAGTAAATAAACCCCAAACTGTCCACAGTAAGTGCCCTTTATACATTATACAGTATATGTGTCTGTCCCTACAGCAGCTTCCTCTCCTTTCTTCACTATAGCGGCAGTGACAGCATGACATCACATATGCCAGACCAGAAAAGGAAGCCACTGGGACAGGCCTTTCTGTTAGAATTAATGTGCAGGGCTGTGGTGAAGGTGGAATAGAGTTTCCCCTACCATTACAGGTGGTGGAACTCAATTTCTCCTTACTGCAGTATGTATGGTTCAAAGCTTTCAGTAAGATTGTAAGCTGAAATACTTATTGGTGTATTCCTTGGCCGGTAGCAGCCACTAGTCATAGAGACATTGGCTGACATTTAATAGGATGAGAGTTTTAGTCATTTTCCAAAATCCCCCATTATCGCACTTTTTAAAATCGCTTGGCTGATGCATCTCCATGGAGATGCATAGCTCAGCCAATCAGGGTTGAGCTATGCGTCTTCATGTAGACGTATTGACCAACCATGCTAGCAGCCTCTGTAGCGCTGGGACAGCGCTATAGAAGCTGTGATCAGCGCGGGAGGAAGCTGGCTCACCCCGCTTTCAGTGCGGGGTGAGCTGGCTCTGGAGAAGGGAGTCAGCGCTGGACCCTCGGTCGGTAAGTATATTGGTGTAAAATTGAGGTGTGTGTGTGTGTGTGTGTGTGTGTGTGTAATAAAGTTCTACTTTTCTGTGTGTGTGTGTTTTATTTTACCATTCGTTTTACAGATTAAGTACAAGTCCCAGCGGCCCCATTAATGCCCTACATGCTGGGACTTGTGGTTCGCCAAGTCCCAACATGCGGGGGAGGCCTGCTGGCACTTGTAGTTCACCTGTATAAAGCAATGTGATGTATGATTGTTTTAACCCTATCAGGCCAGCGTCCAATGCCTAGGGACGCTGGTGACAGCCCGGGGTTTCAGTCCTGGACGGGCGAAGCCTGGGGGGACCCCCCTTTTTGGGGGGGTCCCCACTCCCCCCAGTTAACTCGTCCAAGGCTGACCAGCCATGGTGCTCATTGCCCAGTGCTGGTTTCAAAATACACCGGGACCCCATATTTTTGAAACAGGACCGGTCCAAGAGTCCGGGGCTGGTTTCAGAAATGCGGGGACCCCTACGCATTTTTGTCCCCCGTATTTTTCGAACCAGGTGGGGGGAATTCTACAGATCCATTCACAGTCGTGTGAATATGTCCAAAACTATCGTAACAGGCTTCATATCTAATGATTTTTACACAACTCATCGCAGGCGCTGCATAGCCCTGGACTTACTTGGCAGGTCAATGTAAAAAGGCATATCCAGGCTGGAGCTGACATCATGCACCCTCCCCTAAAACGCTCAGACACTCTTGCCTTTTCCCGGACACTCACAGCTATTTTTCAGGCACACCTGCGTTTTTCTTAGCACTCCCACTAAACGGCCAGTGTACACACCACAGACGGCTACTTCCTGTCAATCATCTTGCAGTATAGCTTCACGCATGCGTACTGCGAACCATATGCATGCGCAGTGTATCTATTATCGGCTGACATGCGAATTCACAGCCTTGCGATCAGGTGTGAATCGGGCCTTAAGCCCTCTGTGCTGCTCTCTGTAGCATAATTACAAGGCTGCAAATAGATAAAACACTGGCCAATCACATTTTATATGCAATTTTATTAATAATGGATATGAATATTATATCAGGACAACACACAAAGCATTTCCAGTATGTTCTGCAGCTCCCACAGTATTCCACAGTGATGGAATGGACACAGCGCTTGGCCATACCCCAAATTGTCACTTCTCATATCAGACATCAGCCCACAACCACTTATACTACTTTAGCATAGAAAGGTGTTATAGCGAGAACACTTCATGTCACACTGATATCTGTGGTGAGATGCTGATATTTACATCCCAGTAAAATCTATATTTAGCAACATAGGCGCTGATGTGTGCTCTTTAGTATACTACCTATTTAGGGCAAAGTGCACATTCATCAGTTCCATTTATGCTTATTTGGCACCAATTGTTTTTCTTTCACATAAATATTTAAAAGCACATGTATGTGCATGCTAACCTCCTAGCCAAGCATGTATAATGTGCATGCTAACCTCCGAGCCAAGCATGTATAATGTGCATGCTAACCTCCTAGCCAAGCATGTATAATGTGCATGCTAACCTCCGAGCCAAGCATGTATAATGTGCATGCTAACCTCATAGCCAAGCATGTATAATGTGCATGCTAACCTCTGAGCCAAGCATGTATAATGTGCATGCTAACCTCTGAGCCAAGCATGTATAATGTGCATGCTAACCTCCTAGCCAAGCATGTATAATGTGCATGCTAACTTCTGAGCCAAGCATGTATAATGTGCATGCTAACCTCCTAGCCAAGCATGTATAATGTGCATGCTAACCCCTGAGCCAAGCATGTATAATGTGCATGCTAACCTCTGAGCCAAGCATGTATAATGTGCATGCTAACCTCCTAGCCAAGCATGTATAATGTGCATGCTAACCTCTGAGCCAAGCATGTATAATGTGCATGCTAACCTCCTAGCCAAGCATGTATAATGTGCATGCAAACCTCCTAGCCAAGCATGTATAATGTGCATGCTAACCTCCTAGCCAAGTATGTATAATGTGCATGCTAACCTCTGAGCCAAGCATGTATAATGTGCATGCTAACCTCCTAGCCAAGCATGTATAATGTGCATGCTAACCTCCTAGCCAAGCATGTATAATGTGCATGCTAACCTCCTAGCCAAGCATGTATAATGTGCATGCTAACCTCCTAGCCAAGCATGTATAATGTGCATGCTAACCTCCTAGCCAAGCATGTATAATGTGCATGCTAACCTCCTAGCCAAGCATGTATAATGTGCATGCTAACCTCTGAGCCAAGCATGTATAATGTGCATGCTAACCTCCTAGCCAAGCATGTATAATGTGCATGCTAACCCCTGAGCCAAGCATGTATAATGTGCATGCTAACCTCCTAGCCAAGCATGTATAATGTGCATGCTAACCTCCTAGCCAAGCATGTATAATGTGCATGCTAACCTCTGAGCCAAGCATGTATAATGTGCATGCTAACCTCCTAGCCAAGCATGTATAATGTGCATGCTAACCTCCTAGCCAAGCATGTATAATGTGCATGCTAACCTCCTAGCCAAGCATGTATAATGTGCATGCTAACCTCTGAGCCAAGCATGTATAATGTGCATGCTAACCTCCTAGCCAAGCATGTATAATGTGCATGCTAACCTCCTAGCCAAGCATGTATAATGTGCATGCTAACCTCCTAGCCAAGCATGTATAATGTGCATGCTAACCTCTGAGCCAAGCATGTATAATGTGCATGCTAACCTCCTAGCCAAGCATGTATAATGTGCATGCTAACCCCTGAGCCAAGCATGTATAATGTGCATGCTAACCTCTGAGCCAAGCATGTATAATGTGCATGCTAACCTCCTAGCCAAGCATGTATAATGTGCATGCTAACCTCTGAGCCAAGCATGTATAATGTGCATGCTAACCTCCTAGCCAAGCATGTATAATGTGCATGCTAACCTCCTAGCCAAGCATGTATAATGTGCATGCTAACCTCCTAGCCAAGCATGTATAATGTGCATGCTAACCTCTGAGCCAAGCATGTATAATGTGCATGCTAACCTCCTAGCCAAGCATGTATAATGTGCATGCTAACCTCCTAGCCAAGCATGTATAATGTGCATGCTAACCTCCTAGCCAAGCATGTATAATGTGCATGCTAACCTCCTAGCCAAGCATGTATAATGTGCATGCTAACCTCATAGCCAAGCATGTATAATGTGCATGCTAACCTCCTAGCCAAGCATGTATAATGTGCATGCTAACCTCTGAGCCAAGCATGTGTAATGTGCATGCTAACCTCCTAGCCAAGCATGTATAATGTGCATGCTAACCTCCTAGCCAAGCATGTATAATGTGCATGCTAACCTCCTAGCCAAGCATGTATAATGTGCATGCTAACCTCCTAGCCAAGCATGTATAATGTGCATGCTAACCTCTGAGCCAAGCATGTATAATGTGCATGCTAACCTCCTAGCCAAGCATGTATAATGTGCATGCTAACCTCTGAGCCAAGCATGTATAATGTGCATGCTCACCTCCTAGCCAAGCATGTATAATGTGCATGCTAACCTCCTAGCCAAGCATGTATAATGTGCATGCTCACCTCCTAGCCAAGCATGTATAATGTGCATGCTAACCTCCTAGCCAAGCATGTATAATGTGCATGCTAACCTCCTAGCCAAGCATGTATAATGTGCATGCTAACCTCCTAGCCAAGCATGTATAATGTGCATGCTAACCTCTGAGCCAAGCATGTATAATGTGCATGCTAACCTCCTAGCCAAGCATGTATAATGTGCATGCTAACCTCCTAGCCAAGCATGTATAATGTGCATGCTAACCTCTGAGCCAAGCATGTATAATGTGCATGCTAACCTCCTAGCCAAGCATGTATAATGTGCATGCTAACCTCTGAGCCAAGCATGTATAATGTGCATGCTCACCTCCTAGCCAAGCATGTATAATGTGCATGCTAACCTCCTAGCCAAGCATGTATAATGTGCATGCTAACCTCCTAGCCAAGCATGTATAATGTGCATGCTAACCTCCTAGCCAAGCATGTATAATGTGCATGCTAACCTCCTAGCCAAGCATGTATAATGTGCATGCTAACCTCCTAGCCAAGCATGTATAATGTGCATGCTAACCTCTGAGCCAAGCATGTATAATGTGCATGCTAACCTCCTAGCCAAGCATGTATAATGTGCATGCTAACCTCCTAGCCAAGCATGTATAATGTGCATGCTAACCTCCTAGCCAAGCATGTATAATGTGCATGCTAACCTCTGAGCCAAGCATGTATAATGTGCATGCTAACCTCCTAGCCAAGCATGTATAATGTGCATGCTAACCTCTGAGCCAAGCATGTATAATGTGCATGCTAACCTCTGAGCCAAGCATGTATAATGTGCATGCTAACCTCTGAGCCAAGCATGTATAATGTGCATGCTCACCTCCTAGCCACGCATGTATATTGTGCATGCTAACCTCTGAGCCAAGCATGTATAATGTGCATGCTAACCTCCGAGCCAAGCATGTACAGTATAATGTGCATGCTAATCCCTGAGCCAAGCATGTATAATGTAGATGCTAGCTTCTGAGCCAAGCAGGTATACTGGTTTGATGGAATAAAAATCTGTTACTGCATGGGAGCAAATGTAATTTGTAATTCATTAATTTGCTCCCCAAACTGGAAACTGACAAAAACGCTCAGATCAGGTACTGAAGATGAATCTGTTTGATTCAAGCAATCCTTCGGAGGGAGGGGGCTGGAACACAATAGCGCAGGTCCTACTTGCACTCCCGCAGTGACGGCTGACTCTGGAGCCTTCTGTCAGATTGTGTGGTTATAGTCTCTACCGCTGGGAGAACTGCTGGTGGTGGTGGTGGCTGGAGATGAGCAGAAATTTCTCCATGCACTAGTGCCAGCAACATAGAGGTGAGAGAGACACTGAACAAGAATCTAGATGGGAGTTGGTGCAGGGGTGGAACTGCCAGAGACAATAGAGTCAGTTGCCGCTGGCTCCAGTCCTGAAGGGGGCACATACTGGCACATACAGTTTCGGCAGCCTTCCTTGGTCATGCCTTCACAAAGCATCCGAGTATGCGGAGTACATGATTCAGTATAATTGGGTGAGAGACAGGCCCCCCAGAGGCTAGAAGAGGGGAAAAGAGAAAAAAAAGAGAGAAAAAAAAGAGTAAAAAAGAGAGATGAGAAATTGAGAAAAAGAGAGAAAGACAAAGAGAAAGAGAGAGAGAGAGAAAGAGAGATAACGAGTAATAAAGAGAAAGAGAGAATATGGGGCCAAATGCTCTAAGCTTCAAAAGTGATAAAATGGAGAGTGATCAAAAGCCAGACAGTCTGTGGAATGGCAGGTAGGAGCTGATTGGCCGGCTGTTTATCTTTCTCCATTTTATCACTTTTCAAGCTTAGTGCATTTGGCCCATGAAGAGGTAGAGAGAGGGAGCAGACAGCGGCACATAAAGGAAAGACAGAGGGAGATGCAGAGAGAAGGGAGAGGCAGAAAGAGATGAGTTAGAGGAGAGGGTGCAGAATGGAGAGTGAGAAAAATGAGAAAGAGCAAGGAAGGGAGAAATAAAGAGGGTAATGGTAGTGAGAGGGGGCAGTGAGGAGAGAGGGAGTGACAGAGAGAATATAGGGGGATAGAAAAGAGACTGAGTGGAGGGAGGGGGCAAGAGAGAAGGGGTAGAGTGAGAGGAGGCAAATAGGAAAATACTTAAGGAGAGAGATAAAGGCAGAGAAAGAGAGAGTGTGGAAAGATGACAGAGAGGAGAGACACATAAAAGAGTGCATGGTCACAGCACTGTCACTGGGGTTGTGAATCTGTCATAGCTTCTGCCAGGTGGTGCCCTGAGAGAGGAGGTCTCAGGAATACTTACACCCTGTGTGCCCCCCTCCATAATCCATCTCTAGGGGGTGGCTACAATGGAGCAAATCATTGATAATTGTGTCTTTGACTCCAAGATACTGGAATGCTCTTACAGGCAGCCAAGAGAGCCAGCTCTCTGGTGTCTCGGTGCAAAAGTCACCTGCAAAAGTCTTACCACTTCTCCCTACATCTCCAGCATCTACTTTCTCCCACCTGCTCTGCCAATGACTGCCGCCTCATCTGCTCTCTTATCACCACTTCCCATTATTGCATTTAGACATTCTCCTGGGCTGCAGCTAACCTCTGGAATTCCCTCCCTCACTCCATTAGACTATCATCCAGCATCCCACACTTTTACATTTTAGATTGCCAACTCCTAACTCTGCAGTCTCTGCTCTCCTGTGCCCACTTCTACCCATTGAGCTTTACCATATTCCATATAGATTTTAAGCTCATTATAGCAGGCCCTGCTGGCTACCAGTAGCATCCCCATGTTTCTAAAGGTGCCCATACACTAC
Source organism: Crinia signifera (assembly GCF_055691185.1). NCBI lineage: Eukaryota > Metazoa > Chordata > Amphibia > Anura > Myobatrachidae > Crinia > Crinia signifera. The sequence goes on from NC_139218.1 coordinate 262,806,019, forward strand.
TGCGATGTATCCCTCTGACCCCCCCTTGAGCCACCCGTGACCTTCCCCGTAGTCAGAATCGTTTGCAATACATCGCATGCGGTCCTGTCACATGCAATATATATCATGCGACCAGGCTCCCCGCCGCCGGGAGGGGGGCCAAGTTGATTCTGGACTAAAGACACCACCATCTTAGAAAGTGTCATATAATTTGTTCTACCAACCAGCTCTCCGCATCTCTGGGTACATGTTCAAACAGCATATCAAAAGGAATACTTCTCTCCTAGAAGTCCTAGCACCCAGTTTAAGCATATAACTACAGCCTGCTTCAGTTGGGCTTCAGGCTCCCATTTCCGGAATATTAAAACCATACCTCTCTAACTGTCCCAATTACAGCAGGACAGTCCCACTAATTGGAGACTGTCTCGTTGTCGCTCCCACAGGTCACAATGTCCCACGGGTGGGAGCGAGGCAGTTGGGGGGAGCCGGAGATCACTGTGGGCATGGCATATTTTCACTGCAGGGAGGGAGCCAGGGGCCGCCCAACTGGTAGGGGAGCGCTGGGCATTCCCCCAAACTGACGTTCTCTCAGCCCCCTTCTTTCAAACTCTCTTCTACTCAGTGATTGTCTATATTCTCACTTACAATCATTTATCTTTTCTACTAACAGCCTGCCCCTAGCAGTATGTGGACAGTTCCTTTACTTCCCTGTATCTCACCTGTCTTATGCACTGAGAACTGTGGAGCTAATTGTTACCTGTGCTCCATTTTGTTGTTTCCGTTACTGTAATGTTACGTTTTGTGTATTGTTCTAATGTGTGCTCTGTGTATGGTGCTGTGAAAAACCTGTGGTGTCTTATAAATAAAATGTAATAATAATTATTAATAGATTGTAACTCTTTAAAGTGCTGCAGAATATGTGTGCTTGCTGCCCATTCATGCAACAGTCATATTTGAACTAGCATCACTGTGATTAGTATACTGCTTTGTCCTAGGTAAAATTCCATTCATGCAACAGTCATATTTGAACTAGCATCACTGTGATTAGTATACTGCTTTGTCCTAGGTAAAATTCCATTCATGCAACAGTCATATTTGAACTAGCATCACTGTGATTAGTATACTGCTTTGTCCTAGGTAAATGTACAAATTTATTTTTAAAATTAGATAGTGACTTAAAATTGACTAGTGACTTGGACATGGTCTGTAACATCTCACCATTTGCTTATCTCAGTTTTATTGCTCACTTTCTCTAGTGGGAGAGGGGCATTGGGTGCGGTCTTAATTACTGAAGTTAGAAACAGCTTTTACAGATCTACTTATTAGAGTATTGGAGGCTGACTAAGCCTTGGCTGGCTATAGAAATCTGGCTTTAGAAATTTTGTCAGAATTGAAAGTAGGAAGATTCTAAGTAGGAATATACAACCGCACACTGTCGCCTAGACTTAGCCTGGACTTAAACTGGACAGTAACTGAAGGAAACTACAATCAACACAAGTGCAACTCTTAACTCCTAAAACTTTGAATATTACTCTTTCTGCTTGCATTTGCACTGTCTGTTTTAAAAATGCCCAGCTGTACCTCTAATGACTTTAGCTCTCCTGCTCTTCCATTGATAATAGGTGTCCCCCAACATTTTATTCTTGGCCCTCTTCTTCTCTGTCTCTACATGTCCTCCCTGGGTGAGCTTATTTGCTCACTTAACTTCCACTACCACCTCTATGCTGATAATACTAAAATCTACCGATCCTTTCCTGATCTCTCTCCCTCTATCCTCACTCATATCTCCAACTGTTTCTCTGCTGTCTACTCTTGGATGACCCAGCACTTTTTTAGACTTAAAATATTAAAGACTAAGCTGACCTCTTCCCACCCTCCTGCATAAAACCTGACAATCTCTCAACCTAACCTGTCTAAGCTCACTTCTTCGCCTTCTGTGTCACCCCAGTCTGTCTAACCCTCCCCTTTAGAATGTAAGCTCTCACGAGCAGGGCCCTCTCTCCTTATGTGCCTTTCTTAGAATATATAAGCCTCTGCCACCCTGATAATTGCTTCAGTGTCCTGTCCCCTGGTGCACCTATCCATATTAACCATGTACTTGTCCGAAACTGTCTTGTACTGTAATTTGTTATGTGTTTTTGATTATAACTATGCTCTGTAAAGCGCTGCGGAATCTGTGTGCGCTATATAAGAAACTGTTAATAAATAAATAAATAATATATAAATAATATAAAACTAAAACAAACTAATGAACAAAAGATAATTTATTAAAACAATGATTAAATCATTCATGTGTGATGCCCCATTCAAATTTGTGATATTAATTCTTTATTGAACTTCAGCTTAAAAGGTCTGTGCCATCTGCATGTCCGTGTGGACGTAATCCAAAAGCGAAGACAGCAGTTCATATTGTGCATGTCTCTTCTCTGCAATCAGTCACCAAACACTTCAGGGACATCACACTGGCGTTGAAGTGATGCTGAAGAATTCTCTGAACAGTTGTACTACCATTTTCAACGTACTTCATAATATATCACTTGATGATAATACTATGTTTAGTGCTGATACCGTACAAAAATAACTTTTAAGGTTACAATTTAGGAGAATATCAATCATAAATGCATTTGTCAGCAGTGACCTTTTATATTCCACAACGTGGTGCCTCACTGATGGGATTTACAACCAGATATTAAATAACCTTGCTTACAAGGGCAAACAGCTGCAAAGATACTTTATAATCCTCATTAACATAAAGCATTTTTCTAAACGGCAGGGACTATTTTCAGGGTATGCAGTTGCCAGTCATTATTCAAAGCATAAGGTGTAAAGCGCAAACACAGGTTTTCCAAAAGATGGCTGGGGCTGAATGCTTGATTTTGGGCAAAAAAGCAAAAAATTCTGCAATAAGCCACCTTTCATACATAAGCCTAAAACCTGGGGTTTTGCATGTGAAAAGTAAATCAACCCTGGTTTGGAATTGGAATGGAATTGTGAACTGTGTAGCTAAAAACTGGTGGAGCTGTGCTCCGGCCCAGACCAAAGGCATTGTTGGCAAATTCCAAAGGGCATCTAAATGCCTGTAGGGCATCAGGGCAGGTTGAACATCTAAATTCAAATCCTCAATTTCAGGCTTTAGCTTTCATTTCAAACAGAGTGTCACACAGCACTGCTGAAATCAGTACTCTGTTCTTCAATCAATAATTTGTAGTCAGTCAGTACTCTGTTCTTCAATCATTACTCTGTAATCAGTTAGTACTCTGTTCTTAAATCATTACTCTGTAATCAGTCAGTACTTTGTTCTTCTATCATTACTCTGTAATCAGTCAGTACTTTGTTCTTCTATCATTACTCTGTAATCAGTCAGTACTCTGTTCTTCTATCATTACTCTGTAGTCAGTCAGTACTCTGTTCTTCTATCATTACTCTGTAATCAGTCAGTACTCTGTTCTTCTATCATTACTTTGTAATCAGTCAGTACTTTGTTCTTCTATCATTACTCTGTAATCAGTTAGTACTCTGTTCTTCTATCATTACTCTGTAATCAGTCAGTACTCTGTTCTTCTATCATTACTCTGTAATCAGTTAGTACTCTGTTCTTAAATCATTACTCTGTTATCAGTAAGTACTCTGTTCTTCTATCATTACTCTGTAATCAGTTAGTACTCTGTTCTTCTATCATTACTCTGTAATCAGTCAGTATTCTGTTCTTCTATCATTACTCTGTAATCAGTCAGTACTCTGTTCTTCTATCATTACTCTGTAATCAGTCAGTACTCTGTTCTTCTATCATTACTTTGTAATCAGTCAGTACTTTGTTCTTCTATCATTACTCTGTAATCAGTTAGTACTCTGTTCTTCTATCATTACTCTGTAATCAGTCAGTATTCTGTTCTTCTATCATTACTCTGTAATCAGTCAGTACTCTGTTCTTCTATCATTACTCTGTAATCAGTCAGTACTCTGTTCTTCTATCATTACTTTGTAATCAGTCAGTACTTTGTTCTTCTATCATTACTCTGTAATCAGTTAGTACTCTGTTCTTCTATCATTACTCTGTAATCAGTCAGTACTCTGTTCTTCTATCATTACTCTGTAATCAGTTAGTACTCGGTTCTTCAATCATTACTCTGTAATCAGTCAGTACTCTGTTCTTCTATCATTACTTTGTAATCAGTCAGTACTCTGTTCTTCTATCATTGTATGGTTCGGCTCGGCCTCAGTTCATGACAGACACAGACTACAATGCATCGTGAATACAGCAGAGAAAATCATAGGCACAAACCTCCCTGCAGTTGAGGTGCAGAAACGAGCAGGCAAGATCATTGAGGATGAGTCCCACCCTGCACTTATCCTGTTCAGGATGCTAACGTCTGGCAGACGGTACAGCTTAAGGCCTACAAGGACTACTAGACACAGGAACAGCTTTTACCCCCAGGCAGCTATTTTAATTTGGGAACTGGCCTTGTGGAAGCTAGGACAGAAGGGGGACTTGATATGGTGAACCCTGTACTCTTTTTTTGTAACAATCTTTTTAAAGCAAAGGATCCCTCTGAAGTGTAGGGACATTTAATGTATCTGTTTCCAAGGAAGGCTTTATGTTAACGGGAACCTCAAATTTAGAAGTGCCGATAATCATGATTGTCCATGGTAGAAATGTCAAGGCAGTGGCAAACGCAGGATTTTCAGAAGGGGGTTTCCAGAGGGGCGGAGCAAAGCACGGAGATGGACACTTAGGTGACACAGTATATGCTGGGTCAGTTAAAGTATTATAGATAGACCAAATGTATATAAATAATAAAAAAAAAAATATATATATATATACATACATACATACAGGGGCGTCAACAGCAGTGTATTACTCGTGGGCATAGCAATGTATTGGGGCCCCTACCGATCCTCCAGCGGTAGGGGTGGGGGAAGATTTGATGTCCTGCGGGTGGTAGGGGGTATTATATCAACCGCTCAGCATGTAGGGCCTGGATAAGTAATTTCCACTAATTACCCCTTTACTGCACAATGGTGGGAGATGGGGTGGGAGAAGGGGGCATTGGGCTGAATGAAGGGGCACTGATACATAACTTCCAGGGTGGTAGAGGATATTTAATATGCAGAGGAGGGGTGTATAGGGGAGTGGGCTTATTATTCATAATTTTCTGGTGGGAGGACAGCTTGCTTGACTGCAGATATCTCCAATTCCCGGAAATAGATTTCTTAGATTTTAATGGAATTAAAAACTAGAGAATCCCACCTACCAAATGGTATTGGGGACTAGGAGATCAGATTTCAGGAGGCAGAGCAATCCGCTAACGAATATATAACACTACATACCAGGTGTGTGGAGCTGGAGCAGTAACCAGCTGCTGGAAGGCTGATATCTCTGGTTCTGGGAACAGTAGAGACAAGCTACTAGTGTCCATCAAAGGGGGAGTGTCCCAGCTTTTGGAATATACCCTCAGAAAAACTCTGTCAGACAGAAACTGAAATATCTGACTGGGAATAACAATTAACAGACTTGGATGGGGACCACTGCTTTGAAGTCAGATATCTCTGGTTCCCAAGGGCCGATTTTTACAATTCTTATACCCATGGAAAGAGGGCACCCTCAGCTTTCAGCTGAGGGCCCTTAGACTCCTGGGGGGGGGGGTTCTGGGTACTCAGAAACCCCCCCCTGCGTGCGCTACTGACAGAGACAGTGGTGATTGAAAGGGCACATAGGCTGGGTCCAGAGAGGGCTCAGGCTGGAGACCGCCCTAGACCAGTCATAGCAAAATACCTGAATTATAGGGACAAGGAGGCAATTCTTAGAGCTTACTGCAGGGCAGGCACGGTGTCGGTAGCGGGAAGGAAGATCTTGATCTTCCAAGATTTCTCGGCAGCCGTGTCCCAGAAACGAAGGGAGTTTTCTCCAATCTGTAAAATTCTCTTTGAACAAAGGTACCAATTTACCTTGTTATTCCCCGCCAAGCTTAAGGTAACTGTGAATGGGACCACCCACTTCTTTGAAAACCCACAACAAGCTAGATCCTTTGTATCTCCCCTGGCTGTGTCTGAAAATCCCCCCCCCCATTACCCAACGGGGGCGGGCTGAGAAGGTTCTAGGGATCACATCACAAAACCATCTAAATAGACATAGATGGGTCTAAACTAGGAAAAATTAATAAATAATAAAAAGGAGAGACACGCGGTACCGTCAAGTTGCCGTACTTCTCTATTTCACAACAGTTGTTCAATAGTTTGAACATGTTTATTTTGTTTCTGTTATTACATTGTTTTATTTCACAATTGACCACAGCAAGTAGCCAAAATTCCTGTGTGCTGGTTGCCACAGGTTATTGTTGCATAAGATTGGAGCAAAATAGAATGTAATGTTACTGTAACATGGTTAATAATCTTGCTCTTGTTGAATTCTTTCACCAAGGATGGACGCGGATGGAGGGTCCGCATGTCACCACATATGGGACTCCCTGGAGGCTGGGCCGGGGACTCCTGCAGGCTGTTCACGGAAACCCTTGCACCTCACCGTGACAAGAAAGGTATTGGCTGATGCCCATGGCGCAACTCACTACACCTACACACCAAAAACACGATAAATTACACATAGTTTCATGGAATGTCCACGGCCTAAACTCTCCTGTAAAAAGGAAAAGAATATCAACACACCTGAAACGCCATTCTCCTGACATCACATTCATGCAGGAGACACACTGGGCGTCATCACAAAATATGTCTTTGAGAGACAGGTGGATTGGCGAATGCATATCGGCACCATTCACCTCTAAATCTCGAGGTGTGGCGATCCTCTTTCATAAAAGACTACGATACACCATTGTAGACACACTAAAAGATGAGGAAGGCAGATTTCTACTATTGGATCTCTTAATTAACGATGTGCCTTACACATTACTCAACTTATATGCCCCGCCTACCCCAAACACAGGCATCTTTCAGGCAATATCTAACCTACTGTTACAACATACTATCCATAACCTGGTAGTAGGAGGCAATTTTAATAGCATAGCAGACCCCTCCTTAGATCGTTCACATCAACTCACAACATCCTCGTCTAGCGGAGATAAAGGACTCCACCTTTTACAACACTTACATGGCCTACACGATGCTTGGAGAATACTTAATCCCAACGATAAAACCTATACCTTCCACTCACACGTACACCATACGTTTTCCAGAATCAACTACCTTCTAATCTCTAACTCCCTATTCTCTAGAATAGCCTCGACACACATACACAACATTGTAATTTCTGACCATGCCCCCATCTCCACGTATCTTTGGTCGACGACTCCCACGTCATCGACTAAATTCTGGCGATTCCCAACAGGACTGCACAAATCGGAACACTTCACCCAATTTCTCAATAACAAATGGCAAGAATTCACAGATGATAACATAGAACACTGGGACAACCCAGCATTATTCTGGGCCACTTCCAAGGCTGTAATTAGAGGACATATACTTGCATACCAGTCAAGGAAACGCAAAGAGTACAGAGAAAAAATTGTTCATTACACCAATCTGTAACGGAGACATTTCAATCATACGTGGCACACCCCTCAGACTCCACATTCCAAATTTACAAACAACAGCGCCAGCTCCTGGAAAGCTTCCTACTTGCCGAAGCAAAAAAGCAAGTAGGCTTTACGGCCAATCGATACTATCGATGGGGTAACAAGGCGGGCCGATTACTAGCCGACATGACTAGAGGCCACAAAACCAAAACATATATCAAAACCATTAGAGACCCCACACGCGCTAGACACCTCCATATGACACAAGAAATATTATCTAAATTTCACTCCTATTTTACCACTCTTTACACAGCCCCTACCACGGGGGGAAAGTCACCAGGCCCAGACGGTTACAATGGGGAATACTTTAAAATACTGAAACCACACATAGTCCCCCTCCTTACCCAACTTTTCAAACTTTTCCAAAGTTTACAGAATCTCACACAATCCTCCTGCCCAAGCCAGACCTAGACCCAGAGCTGTTGTCTTCTTACAGACCTATAACGATACTCAACCAGGACCTAAAAATCCTCTCCAAGATTATGGCAAATCACCTTCAATCCATTCTCCCTTCCTTATTAACACCTAACCAACTCGGCTTTACGCATGATAGATATTCAGTAAAAGGGGTACATACTGCTCTAGCAGCAGTAATACGGACCGCTCAATTCCCCTCTAGATCCCCGCCAATGCTTCTCAGCCTTGACGCTGAGAAAGCGTTTGATACAGTCTCTTGGACACATCTAAAAAAAATCTTTAGAATAAGAGAGTTTGGGGAGGAATTTCTAAAGTTTTTTGAATATCTATATACCACCCCTACCACTTCAATAATCATTAATGGTGAAAGAAGCACGCCCATCAGGATAGCAAGGGGTACCAGACAAGGCTGCCCCCTGTCCCCACACCTTTTCAATCTCGCACTCGACCCCCTTCTGCGTCTCCTTCAATCCTGGCCCGTCTATGGGAACCTCAAGAGACCAAGGTGATGGCTTTTGCAGACGACCTGCTCTTATACATCTCCAACCCTGAAACCACCCTTACACCTATTCTTAAAAAAATAGAGGAGTTTGGCTCTGTCTCCGGATTTTCAATAAACCGAGATAAATCCCAGGGACTATATTTGGGCTCTCAGACGAGACCCAGTTGGGCAAGAGAAAGCCAAATCAAATGGGCCTCAAGTGCAATTAAATATCTAGGGATATACGTACCCAAAAACATACAAGCCCTATATAGACTCAACATAACTAAAATTGTAAAGACGGCACTCGGCGAGCTAGATAACTGGAAACATCTAATGTTATCCTACCTGGGACGTATTCACTTATTACAAATGATAACATTCCCCAAAATATTATACCCACTACAAATGTTGCCAGTACTATTATCCACAACAGACGAGAAACAAATAAACAAAGTATTCCGGGAGTTTATATGGCAAAACAAACGACCAAGGATAAGCCTAATAAAATTGCAGCAACCTGTAACCAATGGAGGCACAAACTCCCTAATCTGCGCATCTATAACCAAGCGTGCATCCTAAGATATATCAGGGACTGGATACATGAAACTTCCAACCACACAGACACAACCATAGACCAATCTTTCTCACCCCACCAACACTTGATATCATTTTTACATTGCCATAAACAAGAGATACCAAGCCAAATAACCAAAAAAAACCTTCTGATAACACCCTGGAAGGTCTGGCATCTCACAAGAAACAAACATAGCCTGAACAGCCATCACTCCTTATTTCTACCATTGACAGCGAACCCTGAATTCCAAAACGGTCAGGCATCACAACCGTTCCAGTCATGGAAAAACAAAGGACTCATGCACGTCAAGGCCCTTGTAAACGAAGCAGCATCAGCTCCCCTAAAAGTTCACGACATAGCAGAAAAATACACACTTCCCCCGCAGGCTTTGGCCATGTATCAAGCACAACACTACGCAAGCTCAGTCCTTAAATACCTCTCACCTACCGACAAGATCAATGCTTTAGATACACTCCTTTTTAGACCAACCTCAGGAAGAAGAGCCATCTCGACTTACTATCAACTACTACACACCCCTATCGCCTTAGACACTATACGAACAGGAATGTCCACATGGACGCAAATCTTCCCCCAATACTCAATTAAACATCTATTACGATCATTCCACTATTCCTGGAAGACATTGCCTTCCTCTATGTATAGGGAAATGACATACAACATATATCATAACGGTTATCTCTCCCCACATAGACGTTGCGCTGTGGGCATTGCCGAGACTGACATGTGCCCGAAGTGTGGTTGCTCGGGAGCAACATTTAAACATTGTATGTGGGACTGCTCCCTCAAATTCCGTTTCTGGAAGCAGGTTCAGGGGTTCTCTATTACTTATTTGTTAAACAGCCTCCCCCTGAAGGCGGAGTGGGCCTTGTTGGGTATATTCCCCCCTAACACACCGATTCTACCTGATAGTAAAAAAATGATGCTCATAATCTCAGCTGTAGCCCGTAAATGTGTTTTGCATCAGTGGATCCATCCATATTTTTGATATGGGAGACTCAACTTTCCTAAACACAGAGAAACATAGAATTTGATGGTAGAAAAATTTGACAAAAAAAAATTGTCAGTGACGAAGTCCATACCGAAACGTGTAGGTGCATGGCCTAACTGACGCTATTCTGGAAGCAGGAGACGCGAGCTAAGACAAGCGGCTGTGCTGACCGCTGGAGTTCACTCGGGAAGTGCCGCAAGCGGGGGAGACCTTGCTGTGGTAACCGTGAGTGATCCGCAATCTAAAGCTTATTTGTTCCTGCATTGTTGCCAGTGTGGATTGTTTTTATACCATGTTGTTTTAAGTCCACCTCTGAGGACTTTTATGGTATGCTCAATGTACTAGTGATATATCTCATTTTTATCTAATAAATACACTGTTGATTTGACTATAGTACACTATTGGGCGCCCCTTCTATATGTATATATATATGTATATATATATATATATATAAACGTGAAGTCGATGTAGACCCCTGGGGGTTAGAACATCACACGGCACTCCAGGAGTGTTTCGTAAAGACAGTGAGTTTTAATGCAGCAACAGTTTCGAGGCTTAGAGCCCCTTCGTCAGGCTTACAGCAGGAATAAAATACAAGTGAAAAGGTGCTTACCTAAATAGTGTATGAAAGGTCCCCTTGGCGCCATGGATCGTGGGCGGCATCAGACGTCGGAGCGGGAGTGGCCTGCGGCCGTGCTGACGCACGGAGACTCACTTCCTTTTTCCGGCTGTGTCTGGTTGGCTACAGAGGCTCAGCGTCCCGTTGCCATGCAAACAGGCGTGAGCTTGGGCCGTTGCCAGGGTTACCGGTGCCGCTGATCACCCGGCTGGGGACTGAAAAGAAAACAATAGTGATATTCAGTGCTGTGCGAATATACGTGAAAATACTCATACACCATAAAATTAAAATGCAGTACAGCAGCAAGTTAATGATACACATTAAACGGGGAATAACTGCGGCAGAGCTGTAACTGGGGTCAGTAATCATATAAACACATATAAGTCGACCTACTGTGTCGACAATATATTATAAAGCGTCCCAATAATAAATATGGAGAATGTTAAAGGGATAATGATTCAGACTCTCAATTTAGGTTAGGGAGTTCCACATTATCCGCTCATTCAGGCCCTTGGGGGCTACAGTGTCCAATTTAAAGATCCATCGTGCTTCGAGCCTCAATAGCGCCTTTTGTCTGTCTCCTCCCCTAGGCATAGGGGGGACATGATCGATAATGTAGTATTTTAGAGAGGACAGAGGATGTTGTAGACGCTTAAAATGAACAGCCACTGGTTGTTCCATGGGTCGATTTTCCAGCGCAGCCTTAATCGCAGATCTATGCTGCGCCATTCTTTCCTTAAATTCCCGTGTCGACATGCCGACATAGTAGAGGCCACATGGGCATACTATGACGTATACTATGAATCTTGTACTACATGTAAGTACATGTCTGATGGGGTATGTTTCATCAGTATGGGGATTTTTAAAGGAAGAACAGGGTATCAGGTGTTGACATATTGTGCATTTTATGCATCTGTAGCACCCATTGGCTTTAGTGGTGCGTGCTGTATTTCTGCTGGTAATATCTGTATGGACCAGGAGGTCCCGTAGGTTCCTTCCTCGTCTGTAGCACGTCATTGGGCGAATTTTAGAGAAGCACGGGAGATTTTTGTCGGTCGCCAAGATTGGCCAAAGAGCCTTGCTGGCTGTCGGAATCAATCTACTGTTCGTATCGTATGTAGTTATCCATGGAAACACCTCCTTGTTCTTGTTACTGGATCCACTAGGATTAAGTAGATCCTCTCTCTTGAGACGTAACACTTTACTTTTTGCTGATCTCAGCTCCCTTAAATTATAACCACGTTGGTGGAACTTGTGAATAATGCCATCTAGTTCTATCGGTAACTGAGTGGAATTACTGCAAATACGGGCTGCTCGTAGCATCTGGGAATACGCTAACCCACGCTTTAGGGGTGGTGGGTGGGGCGGTGGGTGATGGCTACTGGCTAGTAGCAGCGTATTTCGATCTGTGTTTTTGTGTATTTATAGAAGATGTTTGTATGTAGAGAGCCATCTTTCAGTGTGACTGAGACATCCAGGAATTCGATATGCTCCTTATGCCAATTGTATGTGAGTTTGATGGGTCCTGGCAGGGAGTTGATGTCCTGCATCAGGCTGGTGAACTCCTCTGGGGGTCCCCTCCATAGCATAAAGAGGTCATCAATAAATCTACATAGTAAGATGACATTAGCCTTTTTGATGCTCTCACTGAAGAAGTGGCGTTCTTGCTGGACCATGAAGGTGTTGGCATATGACGATGCCACCGCCGACCCCATGGCACAGCCCTCTAGTTGCAGGTATATTTGGCCATCGAACCAAAAAAAGTTGCATGTTAATACAAGTTCCAGCAATTGGAGGTATAGGGTTTTATAGAAGGTAAACGCATCTCCCAGTGATTCCAGGAATTGTTGCATAGCAAGAAGTCCCTGGTTGTGGGGGATGGAAGTGTATAATGATGTTACGTCCACGTATGCCAATGTGGCCTCTACTATGACGGCATGTCGACAAGGGAATTTAAGGAAAGAATGGCGCAGCATAGATCTGCGATTAAGGCTGCGCTGGAAAATCGACCCATGGAACAACCAGTGGCTGTTCATTTTAAGCGTCTACAACATCCTCTGTCCTCTCTAAAATACTACATTATCGATCATGTCCCCCCTATGCCTAGGGGAGGAGACAGACAAAAGGCGCTATTGAGGCTCGAAGCACGATGGATCTTTAAATTGGACACTGTAGCCCCCAAGGGCCTGAATGAGCGGATAATGTGGAACTCCCTAACCTAAATTGAGAGTCTGAATCATTATCCCTTTAACATTCTCCATATTTATTATTGGGACGCTTTATAATATATTGTCGACACAGTAGGTCGACTTATATGTGTTTATATGATTACTGACCCCAGTTACAGCTCTGCCGCAGTTATTCCCCGTTTAATGTGTATCATTAACTTGCTGCTGTACTGCATTTTAATTTTATGGTGTATGAGTATTTTCACGTATATTCGCACAGCACTGAATATCACTATTGTTTTCTTTTCAGTCCCCAGCCGGGTGATCAGCGGCACCGGTAACCCTGGCAACGGCCCAAGCTCACGCCTGTTTGCATGGCAACGGGACGCTGAGCCTCTGTAGCCAACCAGACACAGCCGGAAAAAGGAAGTGAGTCTCCGTGCGTCAGCACGGCCGCAGGCCACTCCCGCTCCGACGTCTGATGCCGCCCACGATCCATGGCGCCAAGGGGACCTTTCATACACTATTTAGGTAAGCACCTTTTCACTTGTATTTTATTCCTGCTGTAAGCCTGACGAAGGGGCTCTAAGCCTCGAAACTGTTGCTGCATTAAAACTCACTGTCTTTACGAAAAACTCCTGGAGTGCCGTGTGATGTTCTAACCCCCAGGGGTCTACATCGACTTCACGTTTATATATTTCTGCAAAGGCACCCAGGTTATTGCAAACGGGTACTGGAAGTGCCGGGTCGTCCACATCTATATATATATATATTCCTGGAAAAATAACATTCCATTTTCACAGTTTTTGCGTCTTAGGCGAAACTGTACCAGCCTGGAAGTGTTTGACGACCAGGCTGAGATCTATAAAACCAGGTTTCGGGAACGGGGGTACCCGAGTAGCATTGTACAAACAGCCTTTATAAGAGCCAGATCCCAAGAGAGGGAAGAAACTCTTAAGTATAAGGATAAAACATCAAAAGAGGCTAATGACAAACTTAACTGTCTGTTTATCACTAAATACAACGATAAACAGAGGGAAATTAAGAATATTATGGAAAAAACTGGCTAGTAGCAGCGTATTTCGATCTGTGTTTTTGTGTATTTATAGAAGATGTTTGTATGTAGAGAGCCATCTTTCAGTGTGACTGAGACATCCAGGAATTCGATATGCTCCTTATGCCAATTGTATGTGAGTTTGATGGGTCCTGGCAGGGAGTTGATGTCCTGCATCAGGCTGGTGAACTCCTCTGGGGGTCCCCTCCATAGCATAAAGAGGTCATCAATAAATCTACATAGTAAGATGACATTAGCCTTTTTGATGCTCTCACTGAAGAAGTGGCGTTCTTGCTGGACCATGAAGGTGTTGGCATATGACGATGCCACCGCCGACCCCATGGCACAGCCCTCTAGTTGCAGGTATATTTGGCCATCGAACCAAAAAAAGTTGCATGTTAATACAAGTTCCAGCAATTGGAGGTATAGGGTTTTATAGAAGGTAAACGCATCTCCCAGTGATTCCAGGAATTGTTGCATAGCAAGAAGTCCCTGGTTGTGGGGGATGGAAGTGTATAATGATGTTACGTCCACGTATGCCAATGTGGCCTCTACTATGACGGCATGTCGACAAGGGAATTTAAGGAAAGAATGGCGCAGCATAGATCTGCGATTAAGGCTGCGCTGGAAAATCGACCCATGGAACAACCAGTGGCTGTTCATTTTAAGCGTCTACAACATCCTCTGTCCTCTCTAAAATACTACATTATCGATCATGTCCCCCCTATGCCTAGGGGAGGAGACAGACAAAAGGCGCTATTGAGGCTCGAAGCACGATGGATCTTTAAATTGGACACTGTAGCCCCCAAGGGCCTGAATGAGCGGATAATGTGGAACTCCCTAACCTAAATTGAGAGTCTGAATCATTATCCCTTTAACATTCTCCATATTTATTATTGGGACGCTTTATAATATATTGTCGACACAGTAGGTCGACTTATATGTGTTTATATGATTACTGACCCCAGTTACAGCTCTGCCGCAGTTATTCCCCGTTTAATGTGTATCATTAACTTGCTGCTGTACTGCATTTTAATTTTATGGTGTATGAGTATTTTCACGTATATTCGCACAGCACTGAATATCACTATTGTTTTCTTTTCAGTCCCCAGCCGGGTGATCAGCGGCACCGGTAACCCTGGCAACGGCCCAAGCTCACGCCTGTTTGCATGGCAACGGGACGCTGAGCCTCTGTAGCCAACCAGACACAGCCGGAAAAAGGAAGTGAGTCTCCGTGCGTCAGCACGGCCGCAGGCCACTCCCGCTCCGACGTCTGATGCCGCCCACGATCCATGGCGCCAAGGGGACCTTTCATACACTATTTAGGTAAGCACCTTTTCACTTGTATTTTATTCCTGCTGTAAGCCTGACGAAGGGGCTCTAAGCCTCGAAACTGTTGCTGCATTAAAACTCACTGTCTTTACGAAAAACTCCTGGAGTGCCGTGTGATGTTCTAACCCCCAGGGGTCTACATCGACTTCACGTTTATATATTTCTGCAAAGGCACCCAGGTTA
The DNA here is from genome assembly GCF_055691185.1 of Crinia signifera. Classification (NCBI taxonomy): domain Eukaryota; kingdom Metazoa; phylum Chordata; class Amphibia; order Anura; family Myobatrachidae; genus Crinia; species Crinia signifera. The sequence goes on from NC_139218.1 coordinate 262,821,424, forward strand.
TTGCAAACGGGTACTGGAAGTGCCGGGTCGTCCACATCTATATATATATATATTCCTGGAAAAATAACATTCCATTTTCACAGTTTTTGCGTCTTAGGCGAAACTGTACCAGCCTGGAAGTGTTTGACGACCAGGCTGAGATCTATAAAACCAGGTTTCGGGAACGGGGGTACCCGAGTAGCATTGTACAAACAGCCTTTATAAGAGCCAGATCCCAAGAGAGGGAAGAAACTCTTAAGTATAAGGATAAAACATCAAAAGAGGCTAATGACAAACTTAACTGTCTGTTTATCACTAAATACAACGATAAACAGAGGGAAATTAAGAATATTATGGAAAAAAATTGGCATGTGCTTAAATTGGACCCTGTCTTAAAAGATTATATTGAAGACAGACCTAAAATTGTCTATAAAAGATCTACCACTGTCAAGTCGATGGTGGCGAAAAGTCAATTACAGCTACCCGTTAGCAGTGATGTCCCCAGAAACATGTTAGACATTAAAGGTTGCTTCCCTTGTGGAAGATGTAAGGTCTGTTCTTATATTGAAAAGGGGAACAAAATCAAAGATAACATGCTAATCAAACAGTTTATTAACTGTAATTCTGTTTTTGTTGTATACATGCTTACATGCGGGTGTGGTAAAGTATATGTGGGAAAAACTAAACGTAACCTGAAAATCCGGATGCTGGAGCATATACGGAATATAAAGAATGGGGTGCTAAATCATAGTGTCCCAAGACATTTTAAAAATTTTCATAACAGCGATCCCAGCAGTTTGAAATGTAAAGGTATAGAAATTGTATATGCCAACAGGAGAGGTGGGGATAGGGATCAGGATCTGATAAAGAGAGAGTCATTCTGGATCCTGAATCTAAATACCCTGACGCCTGAAGGATTGAATGAGGGATATGAAATCACACCCTTTTTAAAATGATAATATTATTTCTAATGCCTTTTTTATTCTCTTTATGAATTGTATATTTTTTTTTTATATATATTTTTTTATATATATTTTTTCATATACTCCTTTTATGACCCTATGAAATGTTTTTCTAGGTTAATTCATGTAGTTGTTAAATCTATGTATCTGTTTTTAATGTGATTTTTTAATGACAGCAAACGCATTACGGCTAGGATGTGCAACATGTATTATTGTATATACCAAGTGCCGATTTGTTCTATATTTAATCATGTTTTAAACAGTGTAAATATTTGTGTAATGAAATGTATATGTTTTTAATTATACTGAGTCACTTTTAAAATTATAAGTGCTGCTCGCAAAATGCTGTATTGAAACCAGGCATGTGCAATAGGATTTGCTGTTTACCCTGTCAATCTGGGCTAAGTCGTTGTCCGATTGGTTTAGAACAGGTGCTATATGTGATAGGTTAAGATGCTTTACCTATCGTAAAGGGTGAGAGCCTATTGGCTACATACACCCTTTTGAGACGTCAGCGAGCGCCCGATAGCCACGCCCTCTGACGAAGTGTTCCACGAAACGCGTTAGGGCGTGGCTACGGTGACGCTCGCTGTCCTGCCTCCAGGCGTCCTCCGGCGGTCTGTTCCTGCTTAGGTTCCCGGCACGCTGTGCATCCCTTTGGGGAAAGCGGCGTGGGCTGTGCTCCTGACGGTGCCCCGGACTCCCGTTGGACCTGCTTTGGCCTGGTAACATCTATTTGTTTAGACCATGTGGTATCCAGCCCACAACTGTTGAAATACTTGGTACGAGCAACTTGTGACCATTTGCTGCTGCTGTTTGCTGTTTATTTGAATAAAACTGTTTTTATGCACTATGGAGCGCCCCTCTCTTTATCTATTCGCTACAGATATATATATATATATATATATATATGTTCACCCTTGTGAGTCAACCAGAACCCACCCTGCAAATGGTGGTGCGACTGCCCCCTTGCAGTGTGTGTTCGCAAGCCGGGCATGCGAATGGATGTTTAACAAAAACATCCATTCTCAGCCTTTGGGTGAACATCCACATTATTCAATGGTCACCGACCATCAAATGATGTGGAATGTGCACTCATATCTAAGTAGCTTTCAGATCACTTAGATTTGAGTGCACCCTCTGGACGTGCAGTCAGGGGAGGCAGAGCCCTGTCATAGATTATAAAAAAAAAAGAAATACAAAGATATTTATATCACATATACTGTGAAATAAATATCTTCTTGACATTTTTTTTATAATCTATGTGGTGAGCCTGGTGAGACGATGTGCGGGAGGCTATGAGGCAGTGGGAGCCGTGCCTCCCGCTGACAATTACCAACTGTCAGCAGCGGGGGGCAGGGCTAAATTGCAGGGACAAAAAGAGGCAGAGAAGCTCATTGAAAAGCAATGAGGAAGTGGCACCTACACATTTGCTTCAGTGACAGGGACGTGCCTTCAGCCCACATCAAAGCACGCCCCTGTCACTGAGGCAGATGTGATAGGACAGCGGATCAGACTGTCACACACTGACAGCCTGTATCCGCTGTCACTGAGTCTGCAGTGCACGGACAAGTGGTGCAACCGTGCTGGCATCTGCTATATTACAGGCAGCGCTGTCCGTGAACTATGCAGCGCCAACCCTTCCCCTTGTGTCCCCTCATACTCTGCTGGCGGCCGCCGCTGCTCTGATCAAGCTCTATGTCAGACAGCGGTGCCGGGTATCCCAGCAGCGCCAACCCTTCCCCTCATACTCTGTCCCCTCATACTCTACTGCCGACCGCCGCTGCTCTGGTCAAGCTCTTTGACAGAGAGCAGCACCGGGTATCCCTGCAGCGCCAACCCTTCCCCATTTGTCCCCGCAAGCTGTGCTGCCAGCCACCGCTGCTCTGGTCAAGCTCTATGTCAGACAGCGGCACCGGGGAACCCTGCAGCGCCCACCCTCGCCCTCCTTCCCAGTTATATGCATACTATTACTTTGCTCTTACGGAGCTTTGGCTCCTCCCACTATCTACAAGTACCGGCAGCCAGGGTGACGGGCCTCCGCACGCCTGCAGCCCCTGTCATGGATGTTAGCAGAGAGGTGAGGAAGCTGACCCGCACAGCTGTCCCACGCTGACTGCCTATCCACGGCCAGCTCCACCTCCTGCCTCTCTACTCTACACCTAAAAACGGTAAAGATATATGGGCATGGGTAGGGTGATGTATATACTGTAAGGTTATTTTTTTTTGGGGGGGGGGGGATGATAAATGATAGGCATCAGGTGTGTGAGTTTTTTTTACGGATTGGGGGGGGGGGTGCACAAAATTGTAATACATTGTGTGTGTTTTGGGGTGTACAGTATATATACTGTATATATCATCATATGGGATGTCTTGCTCTGCCAGCCTCACCACCCCCAATATTTGCTCCTATGCTGAAAGTGGCATATATTTTAAATGTGGTGCAGGCAGGCAGCCTATCAGAGCTCGCAGACCAGTAGCCACAGTTAGTGATTGTCCGCCAGAGTCTGTGTGTCCGCCAGACACGGTGTGCGGTATAATGTGACATGGACAGGGGCGGATTGGCCCACCGGGAAACCGGGCCGTTTCCCGGTGGGCCGGCACATTTTGGAGGAATAGCGGCCGCCCACCTGCCATGGCTGGGCCGCTGTACCACCATCTCCATGGTAACCGGCCGCGGCAAAATGCTCTAATTAAAGATAGCCGCGGCCGGCCCTGGCTGTGCGAATGTGCTTGCGACAGCATGGGCGGCTCCAGGTGGGGCGTCTGAATAGAAAAGAGGGACAGACAGAGCGAGGAGCGCACATACCAGTTCTACTGCTGTGCGACAGTGCCCGTGGTCATGCTGCGCTGCGGGCGGCTGTACTGCTGTGCAGTGTGTCATATGTACTAAACGCTGATTGGTAGATCACTGGGTTATCCACCAATCAGGTTAGACTTCAATATAAGCGCAATTGCCTCTTCCGGTCAGAGACTTTCAGCCTGAGCCAGCAAGTGGCTGCACTACTGGCGATGCAGCTACTACAGCTCCCAGGCTACCTCTAGGTCCCACCCACACTAGGAACAAGAAATGCTGCTCTGCCGGCTCAGTCTCTACACTGGCTGCTGCTGCAGTGCACTAGAGGTCAAATGGAAGTGGAGGAGGGGGGGATCAGTCGTATCAAAATCAGCCCATTCATTCACCTGCTCCTGGATGCCTGAAGCTCCTTCCATTTGTAGTCTGTCTGCAGCCGAAGCCACGCCCACCGGCGCCCGTGAAGCCCCGCCCCCTTGGCATCTGAAGTCCTGTCAATCACCCCTAAGTGACAGGAGGTGGCAGCTGGTCCTGGCCTGGGCACTGTGGAAGTTAGAAGAGCAGAACCACAGAGGCTGAGCTGCCCAGAGAACTACAGACAGGGCAGCTGTCACTGTTGATGAGGTGAAGCCTGCAGGTCAGTGTAATGTCTGACACTTGTCAATGCCTGTGGGTGAATGGGGGGGGGGGCATTAATCACGCCCTTCCACTGGCAGTTAGTCTAAATCGACATTTAGGGTTTATTAAGCTTTATCAAGATCTTGACAGAGGTTAATAAAACTGAAACGTCGATTTAGACCACCTGCCGGTTTCTTGGCTTTACTGTCATTATCCTACAGTCTTGTGGAGTGCCGCTCCCCCTCCCCAAAATTCACCCGCGGGAAATGAGATGGCACCAAGACAACTACTAGAGACGTGCTGGGTTATCTACATCATATATATATATATATATATATATATATATATATATACCAGTGGCGTAACTACAGCATTGCAGCCCCCGCGGGGAGGCGCAGGGTAAGTGCGGGCACCGGGGGGCTGCGGTGCTATTGTAATGCCCCATCCCCGCAGCTTTACCTATATTCGCTGCGGTGGTCCCGGCTCCCCTGGCTTCATTCTGATGCTATTGCGACGGGCTATCATAAAATGTCCGCCCCATATAGCAGACTGTTCTCTGAAACTGTCTGCTGTATGGGGGCGGACATTTTGTGATGGTCTGTGTTTCATAGCATCAGAATGAAGCCTGCCGGGACGCCGGGACCAGCGCAGCGAATACAGGTAAATATGCGGGGGATGGGGGGGGTGGACATGGGCGGCCAGGGTGGTGGTGGGGGCGTGTTTTATTATCGGCGGGGGGGCACCCAAATTCTAGTTACGCCGCTGATATATACATATATAGATGGTCAGTCCGGCACTCTCTCCTACTTGTGAACAACTGCCCCCGTTGCCCTTCTGGAACTAATGGATAGAAATTCGACTGTAGACAAAGCAGAGGCACTCGGTGGTCTTAGAAAACAATCTCTGGACACCAGTTCTACACTAAAGATTGTTTTCTAAGACCACCGAGTGCCTCTGCTTTGTCTACAGCCGAATTTATATATATATATATATCTATATATATCTATATATATATATATATAGATATATATATATATATATAGATATATATATAATATATATATATATTATATATATATATATCTATATATATATATATATAGATGTATGTGTGTATATAGATATACATAGATATATACACACATACTTGTTAGATGGCCGGGCACAACCGCTGAATATAGTTGCTTGTTGGGTGCCTTCGTCAGGATTTTATGCAGACTTCTAGGGTGATGAACGCGGCACTCCAGACCAATGTCAATTCAAAGAAAGACTTTATTGAGGTACAGCAACGTTTCAATACTGACGAAAATACGTCAAGTATTAAACCTTGCTGTACCTCAATAAAGTCTTTGAATTGACATTGGTCTGGAGTGCCGCGTTCATCACCCTATAAGTCTCTATCTATCTATATATTATACATCCATATCCAAGTAATGATAAATCAAGTCCTCAGAAAAACCAGCACCAGACTTGTATGCAAGTAAAACACTTTAGGGTCTGTTTGATGTTTACTAAGATTTTTGCTATGTTGTAAATATTCTTTAAATACATTCAACTTAAAAACGAGTGCTGGTCTGTCTTCTTCCCTTCTGCAAGGTTGGGTAAGTGATATATATATATATATTTGGTTTTTGTCCAGGGATCCGCACACTTATCCAGGAGTTTAGAATACGGGGTTCTCCCCTAAGGAAATATTATTCCAATAATAGCAGTCCGGTTTTTAGGTCAGAGAGGGCACTCACCACCACAGCAAGCCTGGCTTGCTGTGGTGACACACTGAAAAATTTGTAACGGCCCTCCGGGGTTGAAACGTTGGCCATGCCTGTCTACAGGCATTGATAAAGCTCTTGCTTTTGAGAAGAGAGCATCATTTCCCGCCAACAGACCGCCTCTCAAGAGACCCCGCCCCCCTAGGGCTGCTCCCAGAAATTTCCCGGGCTGGTTTTCTGACCCAATCCGCCCCTGGACATGGACATTACGGTGTGCGGTATAATGTGACATGGAAATTACGGTGTGCAATATAATGTGACATGGGCATTACGGTGTGCGGTATAATGTGTCATGGACATTACGGTGTGCGGTATAATGTGACATGGAAATTACGGTGTGCAATATAATGTGACATGGGAATTACGGTGTGCGGTATAATGTGTCATGGACATTACGGTGTGCGGTATAATGTGACATGGACATTACGGTGTGCAATATAATGTGACATGGGCATTACTGTGTGCGGTATAATGTGTCATGGACATTACGGTGTGCGGTATAATGTGACATGGACATTACGGTGTGCAATATAATGTGACATGGATATTACGGTGTGCAATATAATGTGACATGGACATTACGGTGTGCAAAATAATGTGACATGGGCATTACGGTGTGCGGTATAATGTGACATGGACATTACGGTGTGCGGTATAATGTGACATGGACATTACAGTGTGCAATATAATGTGACATGGGCATCACGGTGTGCAATATAATGTGACATGGACATTACGATGTGTAATATAATGTGACATGGACATTACGATGTGCGGTATAATGTGACATGGGCATTATGGTGTGTGGTATAATGTGACATGGGCATTACGGTGAGCAATATAATGTGACATGGGCATTACGGTGTGCAATATAATGTGACATGGACATTACGGTGTGCAATATAATGTGACATGGACATTACGGTGTGCAATATAATGTGACATGGGCATTACGGTGTGCAATATAATGTGACATGGGCATTACGGTGTGCAATATAATGTGACATGGACATTACGGTGTGCGGTATAATGTGACATGGACATTACGGTGTGCAATATAATGTGACATGGGCATTATGGTGTGTGGTATAATGTGACATGGGCATTACGGTGTGCGGTATAATGTGTCATGGACATTACGGTGTGCGGTATAATGTGACATGGACATTACGGTGTGCAATATAATGTGACATGGGCATTACAGTGTGCGGTATAATGTGTCATGGACATTACGGTGTGCGGTATAATGTGACATGGACATTACGGTGTGCAATATAATGTGACATGGATATTACGGTGTGCAATATAATGTGACATGGACATTACGGTGTGCAAAATAATGTGACATGGGCATTACGGTGTGCGGTATAATGTGACATGGACATTACGGTGTGCGGTATAATGTGACATGGACATTACAGTGTGCAATATAATGTGACATGGGCATCACGGTGTGCAATATAATGTGACATGGACATTACGGTGTGTAATATAATGTGACATGGACATTACGATGTGCGGTATAATGTGACATGGGCATTATGGTGTGTGGTATAATGTGACATGGGCATTACGGTGAGCAATATAATGTGACATGGGCATTACGGTGTGCAATATAATGTGACATGGGCATTATGGTGTGTAGTATAATGTGACATGGACATTATGGTGTGCAATATAATGTGACATGGGCATTACGGTGTACAATATAATGTGACATGAGCATTACGGTGTGCAATATAATGTGACATGGACATTAAGGTGTGTAATATAATGTGACATGGACATTACGGTGTGCGGTATAATGTGACATGGGGCCTTATTCTGGTTGGTGCGGCCGGGCCGTACGCGTACGTTCCGGGGTTTTTCATGATCTGCGCATGCGTACATTCGCCAATGCGCAGGCGCGAACACTCCACAACGCTTACGGACGGGTCTCTCCGTGCGAAAAAACCAGTACGCGAGAGTACGGGCATTGGGGGCGGCATAGGGGCGTGTTGAGGGGAGCGGCCGAAATAATGAGGGAAAATGGGCGTAAATATGGGTGTACACGGGGGTGTGCACCAAAAATGAACGGTGCTACTACCGCACGATCGCCTAAAGCACCGTTCATTTCGGACACAAAACAGGCGGCCGCCAACCGCCACCTCAGACCACCCCTACAGATACCGCATGCCAGCGTGCGCCTGGGTTTGCTAATTTACGCTGATTACTACTCAAACACATACACCTGAATGTAATAAGCAATGCTGCAGTCTATTAAGTCCAAACCATGATTTCACTACCTGCAAGCCACACACAGCACTCAAACACATTGGAAGCTTATCTTTCTATACTTCTCGACATTTAAAGGTTTGTTTAATTTAAGGTAAGAATCTTTTTAAGACCTGCTTATATATGCTAAGGTAGGTATTTGTTAAACAGTTATACACATTCACTACGTGCTTTCATAGACTTTACACAGTAGCACACTCAATCTACACAAGTCGACATGTGTCAACGTGTTCACTCTAATACAAACATAGGTTTTGTATTTATGATACAATAACATAAACCACATCTAACACCTACAAAGGATGTTTCAGCAATGTTTTAAGCCCATGCCCACTATTTTGCACATTAATTAATTCAATCAATTAATTAATTTTCATAATTATAGTTGAAAGGCAAGATTTGCAGGTCCATATATGTGAAGGGTATGCCAGCGTACACGGACGTACGCTCACTCTCACGAGCGGTGACATAAGCTGAGTTTTCTATTGAAAACAATAGGGACCCGTCCGTGCAAGCTGGCGTACGCTCAGATAGCCGCAAGAAGTCGGTGGGAAGACGGACGAGAGACGTCCGTAAACGGTGGCGTACGCTCTGTTGTACGCCAGTTGTCGGAGTGTAAGGGCTGGTCCGTCCGTGTACGTTGGCGTACGCTCAATTGTATGCCACTCCCCTTCGACGTTGTTTCTGGCCGTACGTATGCGGCTGAGTTGTGGGTGGACTTACCCCCAACGGCCGCGTACGGAGAGCGTACGCTAATAGTGAACGTACGCACGTTTGGCCGCTCCGATCAGAATAACCTCCATGGACATTATGGTGTGTAATATAATGTGACATGGGCATTATGGTGTGTGGTATAATGTGACATGGGCATTACGGTGTGCAATATAATGTGACATGGGCATTACGGTGTGCAATATAATGTGACATGGGCATTATGGTGTGTGGTATAATGTGACATGGGCATTAAGGTGTGCAATATAATGTGACATGGGCATTACGGTGTGCAATATAATGTGACATGGACATTACGGTGTGCAATATAATGTGACATGGGCATTATGGTGCGCAAAATAATGTGACATGGGCATTACGGTGTGCGGTATAATGTGACATGGACATTACGGTGTGCGGTATAATGTGACATGGACATTACAGTGTGCAATATAATGTGACATGGGCATCACGGTGTGCAATATAATGTGACATGGACATTACGGTGTGTAATATAATGTGACATGGACATTACGATGTGCGGTATAATGTGACATGGGCATTATGGTGTGTGGTATAATGTGACATGGGCATTACGGTGAGCAATATAATGTGACATGGGCATTACGGTGTGCAATATAATGTGACATGGACATTACGGTGTGTAATATAATGTGACATGGACATTACGGTGTGTAATATAATGTGACATGGGCATTATGGTGTGTAGTATAATGTGACATGGGCATTACGGTGTGCAATATAATGTGACATGGGCATTACGGTGTGCAATATAATGTGACATGGACATTATGGTGTGCAATATAATGTGACATGGGCATTACGGTGTGCAATATAATGTGACATGGGCATTACGGTGTGCAATATAATGTGACATGGACATTACGGTGTGCAATATAATGTGACATGGGCATTATGGTGTGTGGTATAATGTGACATGGGCATTACGGTGTGCGGTATAATGTGTCATGGACATTACGGTGTGCGGTATAATGTGACATGGACATTACGGTGTGCAATATAATGTGACATGGGCATTACAGTGTGCGGTATAATGTGTCATGGACATTACGGTGTGCGGTATAATGTGACATGGACATTACGGTGTGCAATATAATGTGACATGGATATTACGGTGTGCAATATAATGTGACATGGACATTACGGTGTGCAAAACAATGTGACATGGGCATTACGGTGTGCGGTATAATGTGACATGGACATTACGGTGTGCGGTATAATGTGACATGGACATTACAGTGTGCAATATAATGTGACATGGGCATCACGGTGTGCAATATAATGTGACATGGACATTACGGTGTGTAATATAATGTGACATGGACATTACGATGTGCGGTATAATGTGACATGGGCAATATGGTGTGTGGTATAATGTGACATGGGCATTACGGTGAGCAATATAATGTGACATGGGCATTACGGTGTGCAATATAATGTGACATGGACATTACGGTGTGTAATATAATGTGACATGGGCATTATGGTGTGTAGTATAATGTGACATGGGCATTACAGTGTGCAATATAATGTGACATGGGCATTACGGTGTGCAATATAATGTGACATGGACATTACGGTGTGCAATATAATGTGACATGGACATTACGGTGTGTAATATAATGTGACATGGGCATTATGGTGTGTAGTATAATGTGACATGGGCATTACGGTGTGCAGTATAATGTGACATGGGCATTACGGTGTGCAATATAATGTGACATGGACATTATGGTGTGCAATATAATGTGACATGGGCATTACGGTGTGCAATATAATGTGACATGGGCATTACGGTGTGCAATATAATGTGACATGGACATTACGGTGTGCGGTATAATGTGACATGGACATTACGGTGTGCAATATAATGTGACATGGGCATTATGGTGTGTGGTATAATGTGACATGGGCATTACGGTGTGCGGTATAATGTGTCATGGACATTACGGTGTGCGGTATAATGTGACATGGACATTACGGTGTGCAATATAATGTGACATGGGCATTACAGTGTGCGGTATAATGTGTCATGGACATTACGGTGTGCGGTATAATGTGACATGGACATTACGGTGTGCAATATAATGTGACATGGATATTACGGTGTGCAATATAATGTGACATGGATATTACGGTGTGCAATATAATGTGACATGGACATTACGGTGTGCGGTATAATGTGACATGGACATTACGGTGTGCGGTATAATGTGACATGGACATTACAGTGTGCAATATAATGTGACATGGGCATCACGGTGTGCAATATAATGTGACATGGACATTACGGTGTGTAATATAATGTGACATGGACATTACGATGTGCGGTATAATGTGACATGGGCATTATGGTGTGTGGTATAATGTGACATGGGCATTACGGTGAGCAATATAATGTGACATGGGCATTACGGTGTGCAATATAATGTGACATGGGCATTATGGTGTGAAGTATAATGTGACATGGGCATTACGGTGTGCAATATAATGTGACATGGGCATTACGGTGTGCAATATAATGTGACATGGACATTATGGTGTGCAATATAATGTGACATGGGCATTACGGTGTGCAATATAATGTGACATGAGCATTACGGTGTGCAATATAATGTGACATGGACATTAAGGTGTGTAATATAATGTGACATGGACATTACGGTGTGCGGTATAATGTGACATGGGGCCTTATTCTGGTTGGTGCAGCCGGGCCGTACGCGTACGTTCCGGGGTTTTTCATGATCTGCGCATGCGTACATTCGCCAATGCGCAGGCGCGAACACTCCACAACGCTTACGGACGGGTCTCTCCGTGCGAAAAAACCTGTACGCGAGAGTACGGGCATTGGGGGCGGCATAGGGGCGTGTTGAGGGGAGCGGCCGAAATAATGAGGGAAAATGGGCGTAAATATGGGTGTACACGGGGGTGTGCACCAAAAATGAACGGTGCTACTACCGCACGATCGCCTAAAGCACCGTTCATTTCGGACACAAAACAGGCGGCCGCCAACCGCCACCTCAGACCACCCCTACAGATACCGCATGCCAGCGTGCGCCTGGGTTTGCTAATTTACGCTGATTACTACTCAAACACATACACCTGAATGTAATAAGCAATGCTGCAGTCTATTAAGTCCAAACCATGATTTCACTACCTGCAAGCCACACACAGCACTCAAACACATTGGAAGCTTATCTTTCTATACTTCTCGACATTTAAAGGTTTGTTTAATTTAAGGTAAGAATCTTTTTAAGACCTGCTTATATATGCTAAGGTAGGTATTTGTTAAACAGTTATACACATTCACTACGTGCTTTCATAGACTTTACACAGTAGCACACTCAATCTACACAAGTCGACATGTGTCAACGTGTTCACTCTAATACAAACATAGGTTTTGTATTTATGATACAATAACATAAACCACATCTAACACCTACAAAGGATGTTTCAGCAATGTTTTAAGCCCATGCCCACTATTTTGCACATTAATTAATTCAATCAATTAATTAATTTTCATAATTATAGTTGAAAGGCAAGATTTGCAGGTCCATATATGTGAAGGGTATGCCAGCGTACACGGACGTACGCTCACTCTCACGAGCGGTGACATAAGCTGAGTTTTCTATTGAAAACAATAGGGACCCGTCCGTGCAAGCTGGCGTACGCTCAGATAGCCGCAAGAAGTCGGTGGGAAGACGGACGAGAGACGTCCGTAAACGGTGGCGTACGCTCTGTTGTACGCCAGTTGTCGGAGTGTAAGGGCTGGTCCGTCCGTGTACGTTGGCGTACGCTCAATTGTATGCCACTCCCCTTCGACGTTGTTTCTGGCCGTACGTATGCGGCTGAGTTGTGGGTGGACTTAACCCCAACGGCCGCGTACGGAGAGCGTACGCTAATAGTGAACGTACGCACGTTTGGCCGCTCCGATCAGAATAACCTCCATGGACATTACGGTGTGCAATATAATGTGACATGGGCATTATGGTGTGTGGTATAATGTGACATGGGCATTACGGTGTGCAATATAATGTGACATGGGCATTACGGTGTGCAATATAATGTGACATGGACATTACGGTGTGCAATATAATGTGACATGGGCATTATGGTGTGCGGTATAATGTGACATGGACATTACGGTGTGCAATATAATGTGACATGGGCATTACGGTGTGCAATATAATGTGACATGGGCATTATGGTGTGCGGTATAATGTGACATGGGCATTACGGTGTGCAATATAATGTGACATGGGCATTACTGTGTGCAATATAATGTGACATGGGCATTACGTGTGCGGTATAATGTGACATGGACATTACAGTGTGCGGTATAATGTGACATGGACATTACGGTGTGCGGTATAATGTGACATGGGCATTACGGTGTGCGATTATAATGTGATATGGGCATTACAGTGTGCGGCATAATGTAATATGAGCATTAAAGTGTACGGCATAATGTATGAGGCGCATTATGGTGTTATTGGTACTATTATGTGACCATGCCCCTTTTCCATGAAGCCAAATTAATTCTTGTTTTTCAGTATAGGGGGGCACCAAAATGTCTAGTTACGGCACTGGCGTGTCTTGTTCCCATTTCGCAAAAGCTCCTGCCTCACCTGTCACTTACCTCACCGCACGTCACTGATGCACATACACCAAACATCTGCGAATGGACCAGAATAAGGTCCATAGTCTTCCCCTTTTTTAGCCATATTGTTACCTCACACCCTATTTGATCCTTACTTCTTGATGGGAGGCTATTCCACTTGCCCAATACCTATTCTATGCAGTCATTTTTCCTCAGATTTCTCCTGAACCTCCCTCCCGACAGTGTCAGTGTATGTCCTCGTGTTCTAATACTTCTCTTCATTTGAAGGTAGTTTCCCTCTTGGACCTTGTCAAAACCCTTGGTATACTTGGAAATTTTTATCATGTCCCCCTTTCTCACTTCTGCTCCAAACTATACATACTTTTAAGTCTTTCCTAGTAGGTTTTGTGATGTAGGCCATGCGCCATTTTAGTTGCCCTTCTTTGTACAGTCTCTAATGTATTTATATCCTTGTAGAGATATGGGGGGAGATTCTCTAAGCTAAAAATGCGGTAAAACCCCAGTTATCTGGGTTTTTACTGCATTTTGGGATGCACTAAGCATCCCCCGCTGGGTTACCGCGGCGGGGAGCATCGCCAGAAAAATCTGGCGATGCACCATAGAAGCCTATGGGCTTCTAACGCGGCCCCCCGCCACCCCACACCAACCCACCGCCACCCCGCATGGACCCCCACCACCCAGCATTGCCCCCCCCCCTTTCACCTGTGTCGAGGCAGCACAGAGCTGTGCTGCCCGGACCTGTGACCTCCTCCTCCCTGCACTTATCCTCTTACGGGTGCAGGGAGGAGGAGAGCCAGCCCCCCCGCAGCAGTAGCCAGCAGCCGGGTAAGGGAGGGAGGGGGGGAGCCGCCGGACCCGTAGACTCACCGCAAAGGACAGCTCTTAACACAAGCAAGCAAGGTCAAAGGGAACATGGTCGACAGTAACAAGGTCGACATGACTTATTCACACTTTTGGTGTGACACCTTATGGTTGTTTTGTGTCCACTTTTATGGCTTGCTACGTTCACCATGCATCGGGCACGGTGCCTCGCTGTGCTCGGTACACTATTTTATTCTCCCTTTATGTCCACAGGGATGGTAAAGTATGAACAAATCGGTTAAAAAATTCCTGAAAAACCTTGTCACTGTTGACCACGTTCCTGTCAACCTTTTGCTTGCATTAATCTTCTGTTAATGCCATTTTTAGGCATCTAAGTAGCTGCGTTTGACCATGACTAGTCGACCACATGATTGTCATTCTAGACATCGACCATCCTTCCACAGATATGAACTGGATAACAGAATTCTAGATGAGGTCGTACCAATGACCCATATAGTGGCATTATTACTGCTTTCTTTCTGCTGCTGCTGATTCCTCCCACTTGCAACTAAACATCTAACTTGCAATCTTTGTTACATTGCTCACCCGCTCTAAGTCACCTGATATAGTGACTCCTGGATCCTTCTCTTCCTCAGCAGTTTCCATTATAGTGCCAATAAGAGCGTATTTAGCTTTTGGGTTTTTGAGACCCAAGTGCATGATTTAGCATTTTTGGCATTAAACTGTAACTTCAACACTGTTTTCTGTCCTGCAACCAAGATCGCATCTATTCAACTATCTTAGAATCCAATCCCATGGTTTTGAATTTATTTAGCAGTCCGCTATGTGTCAAAAGCCTTACTAAAGTCTAAATAACTATATATATGGCTATTCCTTTATCTATTCATTTAGTCACCCAGTCAAAAAAGTCAACAAGGTTTGTTTGACATGATCTCCCCCGGTAGACCCATGCTGTTTGGGATCCTGTAAATTGCTGGATTTGAGGTAATCTACAATTCTTTCTTTTAAGAATGTTTACATCAATTTCCCTACTACTGATGTGAGGCTCACTGGTCGGTAGTTGTTTGCGTCTTCAATGCTTTAAGCTCTTTTAGTATCCTTGGATGTATCCCATCTGGCCCCATTGATTTATCCACTTTAAGTTTTGAGTGTTCTGTTAGGACCTTCTCCTCTGTAAATGTACTCCTTCTGTCTAACAAAATACTATACTGAGTAGGTGGTCCTGCAGTATCTCCCCAGTATCTTCTGTCTCACTGCTACAGCCAATCCCAGTGCTCCTGATTAGCTACCCCTGCAATACCTCTGTGGTATACCCTGTCTCACTGGTACAGCTAACCCCTAGTGTTCCTGAAGAGCTGGTCATGCATAAATCCCAGGGATCTTCTCTTACTGGTATACTCAAAATCCAAGGGTTCCTAAATAGCTGGTCCTTCATGTATCCCAGCAATCCTGTCTCACTGGTACATCGAAACCCCAATGTTCATGAATAACTTGGCCTGAAAACATCCCAGAGATCCTGTTTCACTGATATATTTATAACTCCAGTTTACCTGAACCGCTGTTCCTGTTCTTTCACTGGACACAGCATCTATTCAGGATTCACAAACAACTACAGCCATGACACCAATATTATAACCCACACCTCCTACCCCCAGTATAATTTTATACAACATAACCCCCAGACATTATATTACACCCCACACCTCCTACCCCCAGACATATTATTACACCCCACACCTCCTACCCCCAGACATAATATTACACATCATACCCCCAGACATTATATTACACCCCACACCTCCTACCCCCAGACATATTATTACACCCCACACCTCCTACCCCCAGACATAATATTACACATCATACCCCCAGACATTAAATTACACCCCACACCTCCTACCCCCAGACATATTATTACACCCCACACCTCCTACCCTCAGACATAATATTACACCTCCTACCCCCAGACATTATATTACACCCCACACCTCCTACCCCCAGACATATTATTACACCCCACACCTCCTAGCCACAGACATAATATTACACATCATACCCCCAGACATTATATTACACCCCACACCTCTTACCCCCAGACATAATATTACACATCATACCCCCAGACATTATATTACACCCCACACCTCCTACCCCCAGACATATTATTACACATCATACCCCCAGACATTATATTACACCCCACACCTCCTACCCCCAGACATATTATTACACCCCACACCTCCTACCCCCAGGCATAATATTACACATCATACCCCCAGACATTATATTACACCCCACACCTCCTACCCCCAGACATAATATTACACATCATACCCCCAGACATTATATTACACCCCACACCTCCTACCCCCAGACATATTATTACACATCATACCCCCAGACATTATATTACACCCCACACCTCCTACCCCCAGACATATTATTACACCCCACACCTCCTACCCCCAGGCATAATATTACACATCATACCCCCAGACATTATATTACACCCCACACCTCCTACCCCCAGACATAATATTACACATCATACCCCCAGACATTATATTACACCCCACACCTCCTACCCCCAGACATAATATTACACATCATACCCCCAGACATTATATTACACCCCACACCTCCTACCCCCCAGACATATTATTACACATCATACCCCCAGACATTATATTACACCCCACACCTCCTACCCCCAGACATAATATTACACCCCAAACCTCCTACCCCCAGACATAATATTACACATCATACCCCAGACATTATGGGGGAGATTTACTAAGATGGGAGTTCTATTTCAAATAGGATGTTGCTATGGGCAACCAATCAAAATCTACTTCTTATTTACTTTGTACCTACTGGAAGATGTTAGATAACGTCTGATTATTTGCCCATAGCAATATCCCATGTGAAAACTCCCAACTTAGTACATTTCCATCAATGTTTCAGTAGGCCAGTATTAAACACATATTTGCCTGTACTGCTGTACATTAATGGTCATTTGATGTCACAATGGTCCTATGATGTCACAAGCCCAGGGCAGCACTCTAGAATTCATTCCGTTGCTTGGTCCTGACAAGAGCAGTCAGAGTTTTACGGAGTTCGCTGATTTTTCAGAAATTCAAATTTCACTTGTTTTATACAAGAAGCGTAAGGAGAAAGGAGATAGAGAGGAAGGAGTATAACACCCGGGGGCAGCCATGAGCTGCTCCATGAAAACCCTGTGCCGTCTATTTGGCAAAATGACGGTAAGTACGCTGCTATGTGTATATGTACTATGTTGTACGGATCCTACTAGTTGTAACTCGGGTTAATAAATATGGGTCTTAATGTAATGGTTATATCGCATCAGATCGGGGATGATATTTAATTGTTCTTTTTATTGTGCAATGGTTTACCCGAGTAAAGTAGCAAACCCGACTTGTATGTAATGCAAATAGTTCTGTGTGGGTGACCAAATGGGTCACTTTTCGCAATCCTGTCTTACTGGTACATCGAAACCCCAATGTTCATGAATAACTGGTCCTGAAAACATCCCAGAGATCCTGTTTCACTGATATATTTATAACTCCAGTTTACCTGAACCGCTGTTCCTGTTCTTTCACTGGACACAGCATCTATTCAGGATTCACAAACAACTACAGCCATGACACCAATATTATAACCCACACCTCCTACCCCCAGTATAATTTTATACAACATAACCCCCAGACATTATATTACACCCCACACCTCCTACCCCTAGACATATAATTACACCCCACACCTCCTACCCCCAGACATTATATTACACCCCACACCTCCTACCCCCAGACATATTATTACACCCCACACCTCCTACCCCCAGACATATTATTACACCCCACACCTCCTACCCCCAGACATATTATTACACCCCACACCTCCTACCCCCAGACATTATATTACACCCCACACCTCCTACCCCCAGACATAATATTACACATCATACCCCCAGACATAATATTACACCCCACACCTCCTACCCCCAGACATAATATTACACATCATACCCCCTGACATTATATTACACCCCACACCTCCTACCCCCAGACATATTATTACACCCCACACCTCCTACCCCCAGTATAATTTTATACAACATAACCCCCAGACATTATAGTACACCCCACACCTCCTACCCCCAGACATATTATTACACCCCACACCTCCTACCCCCAGACATAATATTACACATCATACCCCCAGACATTATATTACACCCCACACCTCCTACCCCCAGACATATTATTACACCCCACACCTCCTAGCCACAGACATAATATTACACATCATACCCCCAGACATTATATTACACCCCACACCTCCTACCCCCAGACATATTATTACACCCCACACCTCCTACCCCCAGACATAATATTACACATCATACCCCCAGACATTATATTACACCCCACACCTCCTACCCCCAGACATATTATTACACCCCACACCTCCTAGCCACAGACATAATATTACACATCATACCCCCAGACATTATATTACACCCCACACCTCCTACCCCCAGACATATTATTACACCCCACACCTCCTACCCCCAGACATAATATTACACATCATACCCCCAGACATTATATTACACCCCACACCTCCTACCCCCAGACATATTATTACACCCCACACCTCCTACCCCCAGACATAATATTACACATCATACCCCCAGACATTATATTACACCCCACACCTCCTACCCCCAGACATAATATTACACATCATACCCCCAGACATTATATTACACCCCACACCTTCTACCCCCAGACATATTATTACACCCCACACCTCCTACCCCCAGTATAATTTTATACAACATAACCCCCAGACATTATATTACACCCCACACCTCCTACCCCCAGACATATTATTACACCCCACACCTCCTACCCCCAGACATAATATTACACATCATACCCCCAGACATTATATTACACCCCACACCTCCTACCCCCAGACATAATATTACACATCATACCCCCAGACATTATATTACACCCCACACCTCCTACCCCCAGACATATTATTACACCCCACACCTCCTACCCCCAGACATATTACACATCATACTCCCAGACATTATATTACACCCCACACCTCCTACCCCCAGACATAATATTACACATCATACCCCCAGACATTATATTACACCCCACACCTCCTACCCCCAGACATATTATTACACATCATACCCCCAGACATTATATTACACCCCACACCTCCTACCCCCAGACATATTATTACACATCATACCCCCAGACATTATATTACACCCCACACCTCCTACCCCCAGACATATTATTACACCCCACACCTCCTACCCCCAGTATAATTTTATACAACATAACCCCCAGACATTATATTACACCCCACACCTCCTACCCCCAGACATATTATTACACCCCACACCTCCTACCCCCAGGCATAATATTACACATCATACCCCCAGACATTATATTACACCCCACACCTCCTACCCCCAGACATAATATTACACATCATACCCCCAGACATTATATTACACCCCACACCTCCTACCCCCAGACATAATATTACACATCATACCCCCAGACATTATATTACACCCCACACCTCCTACCCCCAGACATATTATTACACCCGACACCTCCTACCCCCAGTATAATTTTATACAACATAACCCCCAGACATTATATTACACCCCACACCTCCTACCCCCAGACATATTATTACACCCCACACCTCCTACCCCCAGGCATAATATTACACATCATACCCCCAGACATTATATTACACCCCACACCTCCTACCCCCAGACATATTATTACACCCCACACCTCCTACCCCCAGTATAATTTTATACAACATAACCCCCAGACATTATATTACACCCCACACCTCCTACCCCCAGACATATTATTACACCCCACACCTCCTACCCCCAGACATAATATTACACATCATACCCCCAGACATAATATTACACCCCACACCTCCTACCCCCCAGACATATTATTACACATCATACCCCCAGACATTATATTACACCCCACACCTCCTACCCCCAGACATAATATTACACCCCACACCTCCTACCCCCAGACATAATATTACACATCATACCCTAGACATTATGGGGGAGATTTACTAAGATGGGAGTTCTATTTCAAATAGGATGTTGCTATGGGCAACCAATCAAAATCTACTTCTTATTTACTTTGTACCTACTGGAAGATGTTAGATAACGTCTGATTATTTGCCCATAGCAATATCCCATGTGAAAACTCCCAACTTAGTACATTTCCATCAATGTTTCAGTAGGCCAGTATTAAACACATATTTGCCTGTACTGCTGTACATTAATGGTCCTATGATGTCACAATGGTCCTATGATGTCACAAGCCCAGGGCAGCACTATAGAACTCATTCCGTTGCTTGGTCCTGACAAGAGCAGTCAGAGTTTTACGGAGTTCGCTGATTTTTCAGAAATTCAAATTTCACTTGTTTTATACAAGAAGCGTAAGGAGAAAGGAGATAGAGAGGAAGGAGTATAACACCCGGGGGCAGCCATGAGCTGCTCCATGAAAACCCTGTGCCGTCTATTTGGCAAAATGACGGTAAGTACGCTGCTATGTGTATATGTACTATGTTGTACGGATCCTACTAGTTGTAACTCGGGTTAATAAATATGGGTCTTAATGTAATGGTTATATCGCATCAGATCGGGGATGATATTTAATTGTTCTTTTTATTGTGCAATGGTTTACCCGAGTAAAGTAGCAAACCCGACTTGTATGTAATGCAAATAGTTCTGTGTGGGTGACCAAATGGGTCACTTTTCGCAATCCTGTCTCACTGGTACATCGAAACCCCAATGTTCATGAATAACTGGTCCTAAAAACTTCCCAGAGATCCTGTTTCACTGATATATTTATAACTCCAGTTTACCTGAACCGCTGTTCCTGTTCTTTCACTGGACACAGTATCTATTCAGGATTCACAAACAACTACAGCCATGACACCAATATTATAACCCACACCTCCTACCCCCAGTATAATTTTATACAACATAACCCCCAGACATTATATTACACCCCACACCTCCTACCCCCAGACATATTATTACACCCCACACCTCCTACCCCCAGACATAATATTACACCTCCTATCCCCAGACATTATATTACACCCCACACCTCCTACCCCCAGACATATTATTACACCCCACACCTCCTACCCCCAGACATAATATTACACATCATACCCCCAGACATTATATTACACCCCACACCTCCTACCCCCAGACATAATATTACACATCATACCCCCAGACATTATATTACACCCCACACCTCCTAGCCACAGACATAATATTACACATCATACCCCCAGACATTATATTACACCCCACACCTCCTACCCCCAGACATATTATTACACCCCACACCTCCTACCCCCAGACATAATATTACACATCATACCCCCAGACATTATATTACACCCCACACCTCCTACCCCCAGACATATTATTACACCCCACACCTCCTACCCCCAGACATAATATTACACATCATACCCCCAGACATTATATTACACCCCACACCTCCTACCCCCAGACATATTATTACACCCCACACCTCCTACCCCCAGACATATTGTTACACCCCACACCTCCTACCCCCAGACATAATATTACACCTCCTACCCCCAGACATTATATTACACCCTACACCTCCTACCCCCAGACATATTATTACACCGCACACCTCCTAGCCACAGACATAATATTACACATCATACCCCCAGACATTATATTACACCCCACACCTCCTACCCCCAGACATAATATTACACATCATACCCCCAGACATTATATTACACCCCACACCTCCTACCCCCAGACATATTATTACACCCCACACCTCCTACCCCCAGACATATTATTATACCCCACACCTCCTACCCCCAGACATAATATTACACCTCCTACCCCCAGACATTATATTACACCCCACACCTCCTACCCCCAGACATATTATTACACCCCACACCTCCTAGCCACAGACATAATATTACACATCATACCCCCATACATTATATTACACCCCACACCTCCTACCCCCAGACATATTATTACACCCCACACCTCCTACCCCCAGACATAATATTACACCTCCTACCCCCAGACATTATATTACACCCCACACCTCCTACCCCCAGACATATTATTACACCCCACACCTCCTAGCCACAGACATAATATTACACATCATACCCCCAGACATTATATTACACCCCACACCTCCTACCTCCAGACATAATATTACACATCATACCCCCAGACATTATATTACACCCCACACCTCCTACCCCCAGACATAATATTACACATCATACCCCCAGACATTATATTACACCCCACACCTCCTACCCCCAGACATAATATTACACATCATACCCCCAGACATTATATTACACCCCACACCTCCTACCCCCAGACATATTATTACACCCCACACCTCCTACCCCCAGACATAATATTACACATCATACCCCCAGACATTATATTACACACCACACCTCCTACCCCCAGACATAATATTACACATCATACCCCCAGACATTATATTACACCCCACACCTCCTACCCCCAGACATATTATTACACCCCACACCTCCTACCCCCAGACATATTATTACACCCCACACCTCCTACCCCCAGACATAATATTACACCTCCTACCCCCAGACATTATATTACACCCCACACCTCCTACCCCCAGACATATTATTACACCCCACACCTCCTAGCCACAGACATAATATTACACATCATACCCCCATACATTATATTACACCCCACACCTCCTACCCCCAGACATATTATTACACCCCACACCTCCTACCCCCAGACATAATATTACACCTCCTACCCCCAGACATTATATTACACCCCACACCTCCTACCCCCAGACATATTATTACACCCCACACCTCCTACCCCCAGACATAATATTACACATCATACCCCCAGACATTATATTACACCCCACACCTCCTACCCCCAGACATATTATTACACCCCACACCTCCTAGCCACAGACATAATATTACACATCATACCCCCATACATTATATTACACCCCACACCTCCTACCCCCAGACATATTATTACACCCCACACCTCCTACCCCCAGACATAATATTACACATCATACCCCCAGACATTATATTACACCCCACACCTCCTACCCCCAGACATAATATTACACATCATACCCCCAGACATTATATTACACCCCACACCTCCTACCCCCAGACATAATATTACACATCATACCCCCAGACATATTATTACACCCCACACCTCCTACCCCCAGACATAATATTACACATCATACCCCCAGACATTATATTACACCCCACACCTCCTACCCCCAGACATAATATTACACATCATACCCCCAGACATTATATTACACCCCACACCTCCTACCCCCAGACATATTATTACACCCCACACCTCCTACCCCCAGTATAATTTTATACAACATAACCCCCAGACATTATATTACACCCCACACCTCCTACCCCCAGACATAATATTACACATCATACCCCCAGACATTATATTACACCCCACACCTCCTACCCCCAGACATAATATTACACATCATACCCCCAGACATATTATTACACCCCACACCTCCTACCCCCAGACATATTATTACACCCCACACCTCCTAGCCACAGACATAATATTACACATCATACCCCCAGACATTATATTACACCCCACACCTCCTACCCCCAGACATAATATTACACATCATACCCCCAGACATTATATTACACCCCACACCTCCTACCCCCAGACATAATATTACACATCATACCCCCAGACATATTATTACACCCCACACCTCCTACCCCCAGACATAATATTACACATCATACCCCCAGACATTATATTACACCCCACACCTCCTACCCCCAGACATAATATTACACATCATACCCCCAGACATTATATTACACCCCACACCTCCTACCCCCAGACATAATATTACACATCATACCCCCAGACATATTATTACACCCCACACCTCCTACCCCCAGACATAATATTACACATCATACCCCCAGACATTATATTACACCCCACACCTCCTACCCCCAGACATAATATTACACATCATACCCCCAGACATTATATTACACCCCACACCTCCTACCCCCAGACATATTATTACACCCCACACCTCCTACCCCCAGTATAATTTTATACAACATAACCCCCAGACATTATATTACACCCCACACCTCCTACCCCCAGACATAATATTACACATCATACCCCCAGACATTATATTACACCCCACACCTCCTACCCCCAGACATAATATTACACATCATACCCCCAGACATTATATTACACCCCACACCTCCTACCCCCAGACATATTATTACACCCCACACCTCCTACCCCCAGTATAATTTTATACAACATAACCCCCAGACATTATATTACACCCCACACCTCCTACCCCCAGACATATTATTACACCCCACACCTCCTACCCCCAGGCATAATATTACACATCATACCCCCAGACATTATATTACACCCCACACCTCCTACCCCCAGACATATTATTACACCCCACACCTCCTACCCTCAGACATAATATTACACCTCCTACCCCCAGACATTATATTACACCCCACACCTCCTACCCCCAGACATATTATTACACCCCACACCTCCTAGCCACAGACATAATATTACACATCATACCCCCAGACATTATATTACACCCCACACCTCCTACCCCCAGACATAATATTACACATCATACCCCCAGACATTATATTACACCCCACACCTCCTACCCCCAGACATAATATTACACATCATACCCCCAGACATTATATTACACCCCACACCTCCTACCCCCAGACATAATATTACACATCATACCCCCAGACATTATGGGGGAAATTACTAAAGGAAATTTGTAAAAAAAATAGGTGTATTTGTATCCAGAAATACACTTATTTTTGACATTTACTATCCCGAAAATATGGCAATTCATAGTCGTATTCATGTGCTATCAATACGAATACGAATTGCCGTATTTTCGGGATAGTAAATGTCAAAAATAAGTGTATTTCTGGATAGAAATACACCTATTTTTTTTTTACAAATTTCCTTTAGTAAATTTCCCCCTATATTACACCCCACACCTCCTACCCCCAGACATATTATTACACCCCACACCTCCTACCCCCAGTATAATTTTATACAACATAACCCCCAGACATTATATTACACCCCACACCTCCTACCCCCAGACATATTATTACACCCCACACCTCCTACCCCCAGGCATAATATTACACATCATACCCCCAGACATTATATTACACCCCACACCTCCTACCCCCAGACATATTATTACACCCCACACCTCCTACCCCCAGTATAATTTTATACAACATAACCCCCAGACATTATATTACACCCCACACCTCCTACCCCCAGACATATTATTACACCCCACACCTCCTACCCCCAGACATAATATTACACATCATACCCCCAGACATTATATTACACCCCACACCTCCTACCCCCCAGACATATTATTACACATCATACCCCCAGACATTATATTACACCCCACACCTCCTACCCCCAGACATAATATTACACCCCACACCTCCTACCCCCAGACATAATATTACACATCATACCCTAGACATTATGGGGGAGATTTACTAAGATGGGAGTTCTATTTCAAATAGGATGTTGCTATGGGCAACCAATCAAAATCTACTTCTTATTTACTTTGTACCTACTGGAAGATGTTAGATAACGTCTGATTATTTGCCTATAGCAATATCCCATGTGAAAACTCCCAACTTAGTACATTTCCATCAATGTTTCAGTAGGCCAGTATTAAACACATATTTGCCTGTACTGCTGTACATTAATGGTCCTATGATGTCACAATGGTCCTATGATGTCACAAGCCCAGGGCAGCACTCTAGAACTCATTCTGTTGCTTGGTCCTGACAAGAGCAGTCAGAGTTTTACGGAGTTCGCTGATTTTTCAGAAATTCAAATTTCACTTGTTTTATACAAGAAGCGTAAGGAGAAAGGAGATAGAGAGGAGGGAGTACAACACCCGGGGGCAGCCATGAGCTGCTCCATGAAAACCCTGTGCCGTCTATTTGGCAAAATGACGGTAAGTACGCTGCTATGTGTATATGTACTATGTTGTACGGATCCTACTAGTTGTAACTCGGGTTAATAAATATGGGTCTTAATGTAATGGTTATATCGCATCAGATCGGGGATGATATTTAATTGTTCTTTTTATTGTGCAATGGTTTACCCGAGTAAAGTAGCAAACCCGACTTGTAAGTAATGCAAATAGTTCTGTGTGGGTGACCAAATGGGTCACTTTTCGCACATTTGAGCTCATCACCTCAAATAAAATGTTGCTATGGGCAACCAATCAAAATCCACTTCTTATTTACTTAGCACCTTCTGGAAGATGTTTGATAACGTCTGATTATTTGCCCATAGCAATATCCCATGTGAAAACTCCCAACTTAGTAAATTTCCATCAATGTTTCAGTAGGCCAGTATTAAACACATATTTCCCTGTACTGCTGTACATTAATGGTCCTATGATGTCACAATGGTCCTATGATGTCACAAGCCCAGGGCAGCACTCTAGAACTCATTCTGTTGCTTGGTCCCGACTAGAGCAGTCAGTGTTTTACTGAGTTTACTGATTTTTCAGAAATTCTAATTTTAATCGTTTTATACGAGAGGCGTAAGGAGAAAGGAGATAGAGAGGAAGGAGTATAACACCCGGGGGCAGCCATGAGCTGCTCCATGAAAACCCTGTGCCGTCTATTTGGCAAAATGTGCGCTGCTATGTGTATATGTACTATGTTGTACGGATCCTACTAGTTGTAACTCGGGTTAATAAATATGGGTCTTAATTTAATGGTTATATCGCTGGTTTAGCCGCTGCACAATCCGACCTGAGTAATGCAAATAGTTCTGTGTGGGTGACCAAATGGGTCACTTTTCGAAGCTGAAAATCCTGCGCCAGCAGCTGGTCACGCCTGTAAGGTGAAATAATTGAATAGCGCTGCTGGATAATATAACTAGAAGGGATGATTGCATATAATTTACCTTCATTATTAATTATTATTCTGAATTTCTGTTTTATCTTTATTTAATTTAGGTGACAGAGAGGCCACAAGCAAAATCACCTCGGGTGAAAATAGCGCCCCCACCACCACCACCACGGGCAAAACAAATGCCCCCTCAGCCTCGGGCTAGGCAACTGCCCCCACCACCCCGCAAGAGAAAAAACCAGCTAGCACCTTGCGACAACCAGGCACCACCTAAAGTAAGGAAGGCGCCACCGCCACCCCGGGTGAGGAAGGTGCCACCACCACCTCGGGTGACACAGGTGCCCCCACCATAGAGGCACAAACACTACAGGCTTGGGAACCTTAGACAAAGAGACCCACAAACAGGCTTGGGAACCTTAGACAAAGAGACCCACAAACAGGCTTGGGAACCTTAGACAAAGAGACCCACAAACAGGCTTGGGAACCTTAGACAAAGAGACCCACAAACAGGCTTGGGAACCTTAGACAAAGAGACCCACAAACAGGCTTGGGAACCTTAGACAAAGAGACCCACAAACAGGCTTGGGAACCTTAGACAAAGAGACCCACAAACAGGCTTGGGAACCTTAGACAAAGAGACCCACAAACAGGCTTGGGAACCTTAGACAAAGAGACCCACAAACAGGCTTGGGAACCTTAGACAAAGAGACCCACAAACAGGCTTGGGAACCTTAGACAAAGAGACCCACATACAGGCTTGGGAACCTTAGACAAAGAGACCCACAAACAGGCTTGGGAACCTTAGATAAAGAGACCCACAAACAGGCTTGGGAACCTTAGACAAAGAGACCCACAAACAGGCTTGGGAACCTTAGACAAAGAGACCCACAAACAGGCTTGGGAACCTGAGACAAAGAGACCCACAAACAGGCTTGGTAACCTTAGATAAAGAGACCCACAAACAGGCTTGGGAACCTTAGACAAAGAGACCCACAAACAGGCTTGGGAACCTTAGACAAAGAGACCCACAAACAGGCTTGGGAACCTGAGACAAAGAAACCCATCCCCAACCCCCACCCCCACCCCCACCCCCCCTCCCCACCCCCACCCCCCTCCCCACCCGTGGCTGTTATTGCATGGCTATCGGGCGTGGCCCCTTGGCGATGGGGTTACCAGTTCTTTAAGAATTGGTAGTGGCACAGCCACCATGGACCAATGCAATATTCATTTTGCTGTTAAGTTAGAACCGTCTAGACTTCCGGTGGGCGCAGCTCTGAGGAGGGCGCATTTTTAGACAGCTCCCGACTCGTGGCCTAATGGCAGGACAAAGGGGCAATTTCAACAAGCCCCACAGCCCCCCGCGACTCGAGACACCCAGGAGATAAACGCTGGGCAAGCGTCCAGCAAAAGGACCGGCTCCCACGAAAGAAGACACCCCGGAATCCAGCTCCACGCGCGGCTCAGCATACCCTAAAGCCCGGAGACCTCCTGGATACCCCGTCCGGGAGCAGAGCTTCCCCCACCGCACGCAGCAGACCGGCTCCCTCACGTCGCGGAGGCACCCCGTCAGCAGACCGGCTCCTGCAGAGACCCTGAGGCTCGGCTCCGGGAGCGGGGAGCACATCTTGCCAGCGCAGCTCGGCACGACCTCCCGCCGGACCACCATCACGGCATTCACCTAGAGGTACTATCCCCCCCAAAACAACACGCGCTGGTGAGCGCCTCTCACCCGGACCCCACCGCGATAACAGCGGCGGGTCTGCACAGGCACACGCAGACACACTGAGCCGGGGCTGGCTGCATGAACAGCACATACTGCACATAGCCCTCTGCGACACTGCGGGAGAGGCAGTACAGGTGGCACGGGACTTCCATAACAGCGTGGGCGACTCTGTGGCCCGGATCGAGGATCAGGGAAGGGCCCAACATCTGCCCTAGGTCTGCCCTGTTGTGTTGACTTGCCCTCCCCCCTGCTGTTTATCTACTGCACCCCCTCACCCCCTAAAGCTGCCCTGCACAGGGCCCCTAGTGCCTCTTGAGAGGAGAACAGGCCTCAACCCTCCTGTCAGGGGCAGCCCATCAGGAATATCATCCCCCAACCACTAAACACTCATAACAGTGAGACCGACCATCGGACCTCACGTAACCAATTGGGGGCCGCCTAAACTCACCCGGACTACAGGGGACTGACTATTGAATTCCTATTTGAATATCTGCTCCCCCTATTCAAATGAAGTGTACAAGGCAGCAGTCTGCGATCCACTACCGGGACACCATATCTATCAACATCCAATAGACTGCACGCTCTGGGCCCTCCCACAGGCGGGCGAAGGACAGTCCCCCAGTCCTCTGCTTTCCCCTGGACTGTGTACCCCTGAGCATTCATGCCACAAGTGAACTGTACTTCTCCAAACACCAGAACTGTTCCATAGATAACTCCCTGCTTTATAGCCTCAGACGGGCGGAATCAGTGAAGTACCAACATCCATAGATCAGATTTTCACCACCAACTAAATCAAAAGTGGATTAACCTCTTACTGTTGTGACGCCAAATAGCGCCGGTCACTAACGGTGTTGAACAAAATCTGGTTTATAACGGTTGGGCTATCAATGTCTATGCAAAGACTGACATAACGAAATATCTTTGATGATTGGAAAACAATCTAAGCTCCTGCTTTACTACACACTTTCTATCACAAGTAGGAGATACTGAATCTGCCATTCTCCAATGTCTAGAGGGTAGGGGTAGCACAGAGCTTGACAGGCAAATACAACTAATTTCATATATGCGTTAAATTAAAACTAAAGCGTGTCTCTCCACGACCAGAACAACAGCTAAATTAATTTCTGTTTGGCAGGTTATGAACAGGTTTTTTGAACCTTATCCCTCTTTCACTATGGCAAAGGGTAAATCACAGGGGACTAAGACTCCCCAGGCCGGCTCCACCTCCTCCGCTGTGTCCCTTCCTGCCCCGGTCCCCCCTCCAACGCCTTGCCTTTACCAGCTGGTCTCCCAGACTCCGGACCCTTCAGCATCTTTGGTCGCTATGTCGGCCGCGGATACAGCGAAGCAGATGTTGCTGATACTTAAACCAGCAATGGATCAACAGTTTACTGAGTTCAAGAATACACTGACCTCAGTGGTTGCGGAGCTAGATTCCAATACTAAGAGAATCGCCTCCTTAGAACAAAGGGTTAGCGACAATGACGACGGCCTAACGTCAGTACAAACCTCTGTAGAAGACCATACCGCCACAATAAAATCCCTTATGGATAAAATTAACGATCTGGAAAACAGGAGCCGTCTGAGTAATCTGCGGTTCCTGGGAATCCCAGAATCAACAACAGGCCAGTCCCTGATACATTACCTCCAATCCGATTTGCCCCACGCACTGGGATTGACGGGTACAGACAGTGGCAAATGCAGGATTTTCAGAAGGGGGTTTCCAGAGGGGTGGAGCAAAGCACGGAGATGGACACTTAGGTGACCCAGTATATGCCGGGTCAGTTAAAGTATTATAGATAGACCAAATGTATATAAATAATAAAAAAAAATATATATATATACATACATACATACATACAGGGGCGTCAACAGCAGTGTATTACCCGTGGGCATAGCAATGTATTGGGGCCCCTACCGATCCTCCAGCGGTAGGGGTGGGGGAAGATTTGATGTCCTGCGGGTGGTAGGGGGTATTACATCAACTACTCAGCATGTAGGGCCTGGATAAGTAATTTCCACTAATTACCCCTTTACTGTACAGATGGTGGGAGATGGGGTGGGAGAAGGGGGCATTGGGCTGAATGAAGGGGCACTGATACATAACTTCCAGGGTGGTAGAGGATATTTAATATGCAGAGGAGGGGTGTATAGGGGAGTGGGCTTATTATTCATAATTTTCTGGTGAGAGGACAGCTTGCTTGACTGCAGATATCTACAATTCCCGGAAATAGATTTCTTAGATTTTAATGGAATTAAAAACTAGAGAATCCCACCTACCAAATGGTATTGGGGACTAGGAGATCAGATTTCAGGAGGCAGAGCAATCCGCTAACGAGTATATAGCACTACATACCAGGTGTGTGGAGCTGGAGCAGTAACCAGCTGCTGTAAGGCTGATATCTCTGGTTCTGGGAACAGTAGAGACAAGCTACTAGTGTCCATCAAAGGGGGAGAGTCCCAGCTTTTGGAATATACCCTCAGAAAACCTCTGTCAGACAGAAACTGAAATATCTGACTGGGAATAACAATTAACAGACTTGGATGGGGACCACTGCTTTGAAGTCAGATATCTCTGGTTCCCAAGGGCCGATTTTTACAATTCTTAAACCCATGGAAAGAGGGCACCCTCAGCTTTCAGCTGAGGGCCCTTAGACTCCTGGGGGGGTTTCTGGGTACTCAGAAACCCCCCCTGCGTGCGCTACTGCAAGGGGAGGTGGAGACTATGGACCACTTCTTGTTTGCGTGTCCCTTTAATGTAAATGTTTATGAAGCAGGGTCACAAGCTTTATTCCTTGTCTTTTGGGACAATTTATGTAGTAAGCTTAGTGGTTAGGTTCCACACATCGAATACATGGTGACAAGTGTCTCTTAGAGGAAAAGTCTCCCATATAGGGAGATTGTGGTTTTGATCCTGCATGAGGAGAAGGTGATGTTGGAGACAGAGAAGGCAGAGGTTAGATATTGTGAATTCGTATTTGGTGCAATATGAAGTCCCCTGAAGCCTCTGTTCTTAATGGCTTCCCTTTCCTTCATTAATTGTAGACAATTTTCAAGACTTTGATTTAGAAATGGTTTCTATGCATAATGATGGCTTAGCCTTTTTTTCTGGTGTTTCGATTTAATAGTGGTGAGGTATGAGGTTGTTTGAAGGGGGTGACTTGTGTATTAGATCATCTTGTGGGAGTAGAAGAGGTAGAATGAAAGGAGGGAGGTGTAGTGTGGTGAAAGTATTTGGTGGCGGTATAGGTTATTTGAGAGAATGGATTTTGCATGTATGTAAGGGTGCATGGAAGAAAGAGTGAAGAGGAAGGGGAGTGTATGACAGGAGATTGGTAGTTTTGTGCTTTGAAAAGAAAGTTAGAATGCATGGGTTGCGATTTGAAATGTATGGGAATGGCTGGGTTTAAAAGGAGTTGTTTGTTTCTTTTACCTTTCCCAGGAAAGGAGAGATCAGTTGGAAGAATTGTTAGGGATGGTTTGGGATTGAAGGTCTTTATTAAAGTACGGTATCTTGTAGGAAGTCTCCATTCGTTCATGGCTTCACAAGATAAGGTTGTAAGGTGGTCTCAAAAATTGCCCCAGAAGGGTTCTTGTTGTTTTTTGTTTTTAAATGTTTTTGTTTAAAGTAATTGTTTATTATACTGTTACAAGCGTTGAAATAGTATTACATAAGTTTGAGGTTCACTCTTGAAGGGCAAGGTTTCTAAAGCAACAAAACCAGACCATACTGGTTGATAGTATTGCGAGGTGGCACAGAAGTGGCCCAGAAGAGTGAAAAATGTAAATTATATTGCTAAATGCTAAGGACTTCTTTATAGTAGAGGTATAAGAAGATGGGTGTCAGGACTGGGGTATCTTGGTTCCCGGCTGTGGCAGCAGTGGGCCAGTGGAGGATTCTGGGAACTTGAAACTGGGGGGCTTGATGTAGTGATGGTCTAGAAACCGATGGTTCAAGGTATTCTGTGCTGTAGTATGGAAGCCGACAATAACTCAGGAAACTGGAATTGGTATTAGAAGAGTAGCAGGCAGGTGACAGGTGAACCAGGGACAAACAGCAGCAGAAACAGGATAAGCCAATGCTGGAGTCAGGTAACCTGGAGCCTAGAAATCAGCCTCTAAGATCTCTCTCAGGAGGAAGACAACTGTTCAAGGCTTGTTCTAAACTGACTCCTTTTATCCCCATCAGTGGCAGTTGATTGGAGGGCTGTCCTGTGTCGCAGATTGGGCTGGGATTGGACAGCAAGGTCCAGACAGATTTGGAGTGCATGGGTCAGCTGACCCCGGTTGTCGAGGTGGTGCCCATGCAGCCACACGGTCCACAAGCGTGGGATGCCAGACTGCACACTGGACCACAGTGATGAGGTGACACTGGGACATCATGACAGCATGTGGCACTGCTAGCGTGTGCAAGTGCTGCAATTCCTGACAATGGGTGGTATATTATACAGAAATAACTATGGCATAACTAATAACCCCTGTGCCCTGGTGTAGAGCTGAGCTTGTTCACACATCTGCACCCTTATTTAATTATGCAGACACAGCATGTAATACAATTATAACTCAGTAATATTAGATTAAATGAAATGAAACAAGTAAATGAAATTTCCAGTCCCTTATTGGTCATGAGGAATGGCTGGATCCAGGCCACTCTGAACTAAAGTGCGTAGTGTGGATAGGTGAGTAATAAGATAACTCCCACTACAGGTTGTGTCTTCCATATCCGAAATTCTTGTGACCAGAAGTGTATTCCAAATTTTGCAATATTTGCATACAATAATGAGATATCTTGGAGATGGGACCCAATTCTAAAGACTATGGGTGAAATAGAATGAGAGCTTCAGAAAGTGAGAGATTTGGTAAGAAATCTCCAGGTTTTTTTTAAAGCGTCAATCATTTACACTTCAAAATCAAACTGGTTTTGCAGTGTAAATGATTGCTGCTTTAAAAAACCCTGGATATTTTTGTATACATATCACAACACCCCTCTTCCTGGTCAATCTTAACACTTCCTTCACATGCAAATAACTTATCTCCTCAGCTCTAACTTACTACTTACTATTCTCGCCTCTTCCCATGACTTCTTTCTCCCCGTCGTTGGGACCTCCCCCCTCCCTTCCCTCCCCCCCAAAGTATCCCTTCAAACCATACAGCTTACTCCCGTACCTATACCAAGATACCAAGTGACAGTGACGATCCATTAATATAAGCCCACATCGAGCTAAATTGTATAACACTTCGACCACTGCCCTATTTAAGGAGATGTCAGTTAACGTCACTCAATAACACCAAAGATCTCACTTCACTTTTGAATCATCACTATTGTCATGTTTCATTATTTCCAGCCTATTCTGTTCATTGCAGTGACCCGTTATATTAATTACTGCAAATGTCATCACAACTGTATGTTTGTTTTGCTGACTATGTTATATAACTACATTCATTCAATAAAATTTATGATAAAAAAAACAAAACGAGATTTCTTACCATCCTATGAAATTTCTCTCATCCTATTAAATTTCACCAAAAATGTTTTTGTGTTTCATATACCCCATTACACATAGCCTGAAGGTAATTTTATATGGCATTTTTAATAATTTTGTGCTAATAGCATTTCCCATTCAAAGTATCATTTATCTAAAGGTGTGAGTACATATGAAATACAGAGGTTTTTGGCTGTAAAATTCTATATGCTGTATTTCAAGTTGAATTCATTTTTGTTATAATCTTAAAACATGTACATATTTACTGTACAGGAAATAAAATGTTGTAAAAAGATAAAACTGATCAAGTAAAATGTTTTACTTTTAATTTTTTTTTTCTTACCAAATGCTTTTTTAAAGGTTAGTAGATAAACATAATAATATGAGTATTTTTACACCAGGAAATTAATATGAAAACAAAAAATGTTTAGCAATTTAACATTTCAAAATGAAGGAGGTAAATATAGTAGAGCGTAAGATGTTACAGGGAGGGAAAATGCCGGATGGAAATCACTAGAAGGGTATAGGAGTCTTTGTCTTTCTTTTTGAGCCTAATCCTCACCTTAGTGTCTGTCCCTAATTTTCTCTTCTCAGTGCCTAATCCTAAATCCCCCTATCCTAACCCTAACCTTCTCCCCATCGTAGTATACCCATAACCCTCCCTCTAGTATGTGAACTTAGACTCCTCCTCGGCATACTTATCATCAGGCTTCCCCTCCTCACTTGACTTACCATAACCCGCCTCCTGCTCCCCCATCTCCTCTTCCGCTGAGTTGCAGCCCGGAGGTCTCGGAGCGCAGTCTCCTTCAACTCAGGCTGCCGGCGGCCAATTAAAATGCGTCCCTGGCTGGTGAGCCAATCAGAGCCCGCGTACTGGCAGTCGCTCTGATTGGCTGCCGGTAATGAGCTCTGATTGGCTCAAAAGCAGGTGCAGCATTTTAATTGGCCGTGGGATTCCTGGGTTGAATAAGCCTGCGCACCGAGGTAGTCGGGGGTTGCAGTGGGCATAATGAGCTGCCCGGGCCCTTCCAGAGGCTGGGGCCCAGGACAGCTGTACCCACAGCATCCCCCTATTGGTGGCCCTGCCTGGCATTGTGAGTGATGTTGGGATCCCAGCGCCGATTTTCTAGCCAGCCTCGGGATTCCAGTGTCGGTATTCCAACTGCTGAATGCTAGTATGCTAACCGGATCCCTGTGAGCATAACACTTGTTATTAATATGCACATCCAAAAGGGAAGTTTTTTATACTTTTTTTCAGCATCATTGCCCCTCCGCACCATCATCCTCTGTTTTACCAGCTCCGTGTATACACATTTACACATATTTACACGATTTACTGAAATATATAGACGATGCTCTCATCTGGTATACAGGCAATATGAACTGGCAGGGCTCCACCTATGCTGTGTGACAACAGCCAGTGGGTCAGTGTCAAACGCACAACATTCAGCCATCTACAGCATGCAAAATCAGTGTTCACTGGTGGGTCCCACCTCATGGTCCAGCAGCAGCAGCAGCACTGAATGCATCAAAACTTCATTCAGCCCAGGCTGAGCTGGACTAGGTGGAGCCGTTCTGTACCCTATTGCAGGTGTTAGCAGGGCAGGGATAAAGACCATTAACTCTGCAGCAGCAGCGGGTGAGCTTCATCAGTAACACTTGGATCCCGCTGTGAACCGCACAGATGCTACTGTACATGCAGGTGCCTCATCAGGGATTGAAGCCAGGAGGCCTACATCTCCATTGCCTCTGGGAGTTATGCCCCTGCTTCAGTTACTGTAACAAGTATATATTTATACCAAGAACCAAATACTATTGTCATGACATACTGTATGTGGCTCTTTATCTTACACACACATTAAATTACTTTAGGAATCTGGCAAACTCCCAGGGAAATGTCTGCGTGTTGATACTTTGAGGAGGCTTTCCACATAAAATATTTATAGGCAGCTCAGAATCACATATTCGGGTAATATAATTAATAATGTGTGTTGTATTATGCCATTAATTTTTTTTTAGAAATTCTAGTTACATACACAATCAGAAAAGCTCAAATATAAATGGGAACAGAAGTTTGAATGTCTCAGTTGCACACAGATAGATAGATAGATAGATAGATAGATAGATAGATAGATAGATAGATAGATAGATAGTATAAACTTTACTACTGTGTTCACTGGTAGAAGACAATTACAGTAGGATGGGCCATGAAAAGTGCGGTGTGTCATTTAGGGGGCATGTCACACTGTTCAAGGGCGTGTCTAGCTCCTGATATGGGTGTGTCTATGCTTAAATGCTTGTTATTGGAAGATTTTTTTATATAACAACATTAGTAACAACGGTACCGCGAGGGGCGGCGGTACGCGTCCTCCGACCTTTTCATACCCCCACTATCCACGTCGGCGTGGAGCTGATATTCTATAGTGTGGCGAGCGCAGCGAGCCACCGAGACCGAATCGTGGCGAGTGGACTCTGAATAGTAGTAATACGCGTCCCCTCGAGGGGCACTCTGCGCTCGCCACGCTTCGGGCTCGGTGGCCCGCTGCGCTCGCCACACTATATAAAATCAACTCCATGCCGACGTGGATAGTGGGGGTATGAAAAGGTCAGAGGGTGCGTACCGCCACCCCTCGTGGGCTCGCTGCGCTCGCCACGCTTCGGGTTGGTGTTCATCGTGGGGTGGCGTTAACAATGGGGGGGCATTTGTCATGTAAAATACCCATAAGGGTGGGTATACAATGAAAAATCAGGTCCATTGGCCCATTTAACATTGTTCCCTATGTAAAATCGCGACCATCGCATAAGTTAAGGCATGCGATGGATGCAATTTTTTCATTGTCGGGAAAAAGGCTAAAAATTCTAAAAAGTCTGATGATGGCCCGCGTCATGTGCAATACCTTTTTGAGCAGGTACTGCACATGCGCAAAACACCAGTAAGTGGTACTTTGCTTTGCATTGAGAGATGCAGGTGCAACCACACCGGAATGACCCCCTATGGCTGCCCTCCATAAAATTGGAACATTCTCTGGGATAAAAAGCAACAAGCAATTCCATAATTAGGGTTCTCTAATTCTGTAATATATTTTAATAGTGTAGTCCCAGTAATTGCAGGCAGGGGCGTATCTACTATGAAACTAATGAAGCTTACACTTCAGGGCACCTAATCCAGGATGGGCCCTGAAGCTGGGGTGACCCTGGATATGGGAGGAATGGGGGATGGTGTATATTCAAAATGGCATAATCATGGAACTGCCCTAGCTACCCAATGGCTAAATTACAGG
Organism: Crinia signifera; assembly: GCF_055691185.1. Lineage (NCBI taxonomy): Eukaryota > Metazoa > Chordata > Amphibia > Anura > Myobatrachidae > Crinia > Crinia signifera. The sequence continues at coordinate 262,859,688 of NC_139218.1, forward strand.
CATTGTGAGGCAGGAGGCCTGGCCGGGTGCCGGATGGGGTCCCGACAGTCGGGATCCAGACAGGCATTTACCCGACGTCAGCATCCCAACTGTCAAAACACAGACAGCCGGGTTCCCGACGGCCGTCGGCTATTTTCCCTCATGGGGGTCCACGACCCCCATAGAGGGAGAATAGAATAGGTGGCTCGCATAGCGTGCCCGCAGCGAGCCATCAAGGGGCTTAGTTGCGCTCACCATGCTGTCTGGGTCCGGCCAGTCTGTTGGCCAGACTGTTGGGATCCCGACTGTCGGACCCTTGTACCACACCCGCCTGGCCACTATGACATGAATCAATGATCACCTGCTTACTCATGGCCAATCTGGACACTGCTCCTGCTCAGCTGATCACAATACCCAATTGGAGCAACAGCCAGATGCCAGTGCAACTTTATTCTTGCAGGCACCAATCTTGTCTGCAGATTGCACTATTAGTGTTAGTATTCCAATTCTAGTCCGGTTCAATTTTCGGATTCCAGGTCAAATCTGTATTCCAGTCCCAGTCCAATCCAGTTTCAGCCCGGCTCAGTAGTCTGGTTCCATTCTGCAGGGCAGCAACTATGTGTGGGCAACTGTATGCTGCACTAAGGGTTGATTCTGGTTGACTCAGTAAGCTGCGAGGATCGCAGCTTATCGAGTGCCAGAAACCTGCCCTGCCAAATACCCACTGCTACCATGCGAGGGGATGTGTAACGAAGACACATCTCCTCGCATGCTGTCACTGCAGGAGAAATCATTCGATGGTCCATGATCATCAAATGATTTCTTCTGCCATCGCAAATAAAAATCAGTGGACAGGGCGGATGCTGACGTTGTGTGATGTCAGCCACCCGCATCCAGAACACTTTGTGCCTCTGCATACCCATGGAAATACCCAGCATTTTCATGGGGATGCCGATTAAACGATGGGTGTTCCCATGGGCGACACCCGACTCCACGGCCATCAGCAGGGGGCCATCCCTGGGAACGGCTCGGTGACTATGCAAGTCGCCGAAGCCGTTCACCAACCATCGTAAAGGGCTGAATTCAACCCCACCTGAACAGACAAGAAATACCCCTGAGTTTCTAGGGCGCACCATCACCCATGGAACAGCATCCTGCAAGCAGTAGTGTAGCAGTAGTGCCCTCCACAGTGGCCCAGACTCCGGAGATGCCGTGGTTTGCAGATGCTGGCAATCCCGCCCCCTGTATGTGATGTCACATGAATTGGGGGTAGGGCCAGCCCAGTGTGCCTTGAGCGCTAGTTACAGTGCTGCCAGTCAGGTTCAACTATCTGACTCCTGTCTCGCTTAATATTCTTTTTCCAGTCCAACAATCTGGTTCCAGTCTGGCTCTGTATTCCATTTCCAGTCCCCTTCAGTTATCCGATTCCAGTCAGGTTCAGTATTGTAGTTCCAGTCCCAGTGTGACTCTAGCATTCTGGTTCTAGTCCAGTTCAGCAGACTGGATCCAGGGTATAGGAGCCTAGTATATCCAGCATAGCCAGCTCTAGCCTGGCATCCAGCATTGCTAGTTCCAGCTTAGCTACCAGCAAAGCCGGTTCCAGCCTAGCATCCAGTATTACCAGCTTCAACCTAGCTGGTCCCAGCCACACATTTTCGATAAAGGTCCTAGACCTTTTCACCAAATCCAGTCGGGCCACAATACCGGTACCATCCTACAATGCCACTCACTCAAGTTACCTCATTCCATACATAGGGACCTCATCAAACCACCCAGCTTCCTGCACACTGCCCCTTAAACACCTCTTCATTTTTAGAAGCTTTTAGTAAGTATAACCCTAAAAGATTGTAAGCTTGCGAGCAGGGCCCTCCTACATTTTGACTGTCTGTAAATACCCTGTTTTGTTGTATCACTGTCCCCTATGTAAAGCGCAACGGAATATGCTGCGCTATATAAGAAACTGTTAATAAATAAATAAATATTTAGGCCTTTATTCCAATCGATGTTTTGGGTGTATGCGCATGTGCAGGCGCATTTCTGCGTATGTGCATACGCCAGATGCGTGCGGCCACAGCGAACAGACTGTTCGCCGGATTCATGGACCCAAGACTGCGGGCGTGGGGTGGCTAAACGCGCCCATGGGCGTTCCCTTGATAATTAGCCCGTGATGTTGGTGCCAGGGGCGGGCAGCTGACATCACCGGATGTCAGCTCGCTGCCCACTTCCTGCCGAATGTCCATGCATATCTAAGGTTACCTCAGAGTAACCTTAGATGTGCGTGTGCCTTCCACATTATTCGATGGTCGACGACCATCGAATGATGTGGGTGTTCCTCCACAGCCAGTGAATGGATGTTTATGTTAAACATCCATTCGCAGCCCGTGCAAACATACTGTACGTGGCGTGCAGGTGGCGGGTGTACCCGCATTTGGCGGGCTACGGCTGGTGGAATCAACCAGAATAACCCCCTTACATTGTTATACTCACTGAATTATGTTTGTCACTGTAACTATCCATTGATATACAAAATGTAATAATGGCTGCAGGTTAATGATACTGCAATGCCCGTGTCCTATTATCCTTCGTATGGTTAATGGCAGTTGCCTCCCTGGTTTCTATCATGTAAAATATGAACAACACTTTGCTGTCACCTTGTGGTCAACCTGGTTTCTGCATGTTTTAGTCAGTGATAACTATGCTTTGGAAATGTTATTGAATGACAGCAAAATGTTTAATTCTTCAAATATAACTAATACGATTTTAACTAGTTATCTTAATTAAAAAAAAAAAAAAAAAAAGATGTATAAGTTTTCAAGGCTTACACAACACTATAGCAAGATACAATGTCAGGGTAGCCTAAACATTCTAGGGTTAACTGGTGGAACAGACACCATCACAGGTTTCTATCACTCTTGACTCTTGGGATAATGTTTTTGTCATCTTGGTGACCTTTAGTTTGTATATACAGTATGATAGTATGTATGCCAGCAATGCAAGAACATTGTGTGCTTCAGACCAGCATACCATAGTAAATGTAAACAGCAGTGAAAGATGTAGCAACTCCAGTGCCTCTCTAATACTGCTTTCACATTGCAGAAATGGGTAATGACACGGTATTCTTAAATGGGACTTTAAAACTGGTCTGAGCCTTGAGACCTTTCACATTGCAGGTGAAAACCGTTTTAAAAATCATTTAATACCATTCAAAATTCAACCCATTTAACCCCCAAGGGACACGTTTCAAGCCATTGAAATAGAGCTGTTCAAACTGCCTAAAAAACGGCTTTAAAACGTGTAGGACTCTGCTTTTTAACCGTGTTGAAATACCGGTTATCTTTAACCGGTAAATCAACTTTGGCACTTTCACATTGCAGCCTTAAACGTTTTAAAATGGGAAAAAAATGGCAATATACCGTTTTAAAAGTGCAATGTGAAAGGGGTATTACTTTATATATAGTAACACTGGAAAACAAGTAATAAACAAAGGTATATATGTATGTGTGTGTAATTTATATGTCTCAATGTAATGTATGTAATGCCCCCCCCCCCCTTTCATCCCTGCTTGATGCTGCACTGTATATCCACAAAAAATTCCTAGTGTGCGCAAGCATACATGGCCAATAAAGTTGATTCTATTCTATTCTATTAAGAGCTAGAATTCCTTGTTCTGAAAGTCATATTTGCTTAGGGTGGGATGTTCTAACATCCGCACAGCCCAGCTCCGCCGCCAATCGCCTACATAATTATCATATATGCTCTAAGATATACGATAATTATGGCAAAGGAAAGCTCTTGCGTTAAGAGCTGTCCTATGCGGTGAGAGTTAGCGGGTCCCAGCGGGTCCTGTCGGCTCCCCCCCCCACCCGGCCAGCTTACAGTTTACACTGACTGTACTCTCGGTGCTGCTGCTGCGCCGGGCTCTCCTCCTCCCTGCACCCGGAAGAGGATCACAGTGCAGGGAGGAGGAGGTCACAGGTCTGGGCAGCACAGCTCTGTGCTACATGGACACAGGTGAGGGGGGGTCCGTGCGGGGAGGCGGAGGTCGGTGCAGGGCGGCGCTGGGTCGCGGTAGAAGCCCATAGGCTTCTATTGGGCATCGCCAGCTTTTGCTGGCGATGTCCCCTGTCGCGGTAACCCGGCGGGGGATGTTTAGAGCATCCCAAAATGCGATAAAAACCCAGATAACTGTGTTTTTACCGCATTTTTCATTCAGAGAATTTCCCCCTTAGTCTCCTGGATCGCCAGTAGGCAATTGTGTGGCCCTCCGGCACCCAGAAGTGTAGGCAAAACTCTTTGGTTTCCTCCTCACCCAGATCCTGCTCTTTATACTGTTCCTTGCTGAGTCTCACCACCCTAGCCATGCCACTGGCTATATAGGGTGTGGTATGCGACTCCGACAGTCGGGATCCCAACAGTCATTATCCCGACTGCCCGGAGTCAGACAGCATGGCGAGCGCAAAAAAGCCTCTTGCGGGCTTGGTGGCTCGCTACGCGAGCCACCTATTCTATTCTCCCTCTATGGGGGTCGTGGACATCGTGGTAAATGATTGTCGGGATCCCGACTGTCGGGAACCCGTCCAGCACCCGGCTATATAATGCTTGTAATCTCAACATTACATAGTGGTGGGCTTGACTATAGTGACATTTTCTGCAAAGCCGGCAGCATCAAAATAAAACAAGTAAAACCTGAGACACATTGCAGAGGGGGTGTGGCTAAAGATGGGAATTGCAACAATTAGCTTGTGGACCAATGAATCCCGGGCATTTCCCATCTCAGGGGCAGAGCCGGGTTACATGACAATCTGTCCTTGCCCATTAATTGACGGTGAGCATCTCATCTCTGGGTTTCTCCCATAGAGTAAAAATTAGAAGTAGGTAAGTATGGCAAACATGCCACAATGTCCAGGTAGGCAGTAATAAGTATTGGTAGCTGGTATGCAATAATAAGGATACACTTCTGGATAATTCTGGAGATATTAATGAACAGGAACAGAACTTAGGATGCTGAGGACAAATACTTGACAAAAATATATGAATAAACAAAGTCGTGTGTGGCTGATAAACTGACCACTTGAGATGCATAGTAGCATCCCGGGTATCTTACTTGAGGAAAGCAGGTTGCAGGGTGCCAAGGCCTAGAGCCAGCAGATAATATTTGCAGGCATAACTGGTGTTGTGATCTAGAGCAGTGGTAGCCAACCCTAGCCCTCGAGAGCTACCAACAGTTCACATTTTCCAGACAACCTAGCTGCTGCACAGCTGCACTCATTAATCACTGACACATTTTAAAAGATCCACAGATGGAGCTAATTAGCTCACTTGTGATTCTGTGAGGAGACCTGCAAAACATCCACTGTTGGTAGCTCTCGAGGACTAGGGTTGGCTACCCCAGATCTAGAGTGTAGACTTCACCTAATAAACTGGCACCTGAAGGCTTGTGAAGTAAGGTCACATGTCCTCCCACAGCTGCTGCATCAGCTGATTACCACAACTTGCCAGGGACACAGACCAGAGTGTTCTCAAAGCACCAGAGCAGAGAGTGATACCTCATTCAGGGAAGAGGAAATGCACAGATTGTGATAACTAGCATGCACAGTCATTAAGATAAACCTCCTTTCATCTCAAACAGCCTAATAAATTCCTAATAAATAGCCCTTCATCCCAAACTCAGTCACACACTCATAGAACCCAAATCACAATTCCATACCTCCCAACTGTCCCGCTTACCGCGGGAACGTCCCGATATTCGGGGACGTTCCCGCGTCCCGCCCGGGGCCGCCATTGTCCCGCGGTGGGGGGGACAGTTGGGAGCCCCCCCAGCTTGCCGAGAATAGATGCTGTGCGCATAGCGTCTATTCAGCGCCGACGAGCGTGAAAATGGGGGCGTGGCCGGAGTTCGCGCCACCCCGTGATGCCACGCCCTTTTCTCGATGTCACACCCCTTTTCGGGAACGCGCGCGGCTTCGCCGCGCGAACGTCCCGACCTCCCAACTTCAAAAGTTGGGAGGTATGCAATTCATTGCATTTATAGTGATCAAAACACCTTAAATAGGCACCATCATGATGATACTATTTCTAATACATAGCCCCAACCAATAGATTAGTAGTTCGCAACCACTATTAATCAACTAACACCCTGCCACACAAGTAAATTAATAGTTTATCCCCCTAAACATTCATTTGCAGGAGGGTGAATCAGTGTATCTACAGAAGCAACACCACTCACCCAGATCTATCAGTCCTCCTGCTCCATGTGGTAACTGACCCTCTAATAGAGTAACCTTGAGTGCACAGTCTGGAACCTGACCCCTAGAGGAGTGGGTGGGACCACAGGTAGTGGGGCCCTATGAGGATTTACCGTGTAGCTCAGACTGTAGGCCTGTGCAGTCATTGCAACTGCTAGATGAAAGTTCAGGGCAGCTAGTCAACTTTTTGACTGAATGGCGACTTGTGGCTGTTAAAATTACTGTATTTAAGGTCTGCAGCCACCACCAACATTATATATAATAAAGTCTTATATTTGCTGCACTGGACATTGTTTGTGAGTGATGCAGCCACATAGACCAGTGCAAAGGCAGCCTATGGCAGCATGAAATACTACAGTTACAGTAGCTTAAATCACTCAATAAGGCCGGTCCAGAGGGCACAAGGCACCAATGGGGCTTTGCATGTAAAAAATCCCAAAATAGAGAAGAATACAGAAAATTTTATGGAAAAAGTGCTAAAACCATCTGGAACATATAAAAATGTTTTTAGAACTGAAAGGAGATGAGATCTTGTCTGTGCACACGAGACCTTTGCCAGATGTTTTAATAACTAAGAAAAAAAGTAAGGTCCCCAAATTCTGTTTTGATGGCACCTTACTGTTGCTTAAAAATGGAAATATTAGTTCAAATACATTAGTAGCTATTCCATAAATTATTTTACACAAGATAAACTATCAAATCTATAAATAAACTAAACCAGGTATTAAGCTTATAAAGAGCTTATAGTTACACAGTAATAGGTTTATTCAGGGGGAGGGGACTGCACGCCCTAGCTACTAATAATGGGATGGGCTACCTAACTGATACCCCTTTCGCATGCACCCGCACAATCCCGGGACTAGCGTACGTCTGAATGGCTCTACACAGGATTTTAGTTGTCTAAAATCCAGGGTTCTGCACACCTGCAATGGACCCGGGATTTTTAAAAACCTGTGATTGAACCAGGTCTAAAATCCCGGGTAGTATGTCTAAAAGGGGTATGAGACTCAGTATTAGAACACAGAAGCAGAATATCAGGTGAACCATACACCATTCAAATTATTTATACTACATACAACATTCTTGCTGAGCCAGACAAGTGAACACTTATCCAGGTGACCAATTGTATGGGCGATCCACTTGAATACCCGCATTTATTACCCCAAAACAACTCTTACTACCAGAGACGCTGATACCCCTGAGGAAGCCCCTTGTTGGGCGAAACGCGTCAGGTGAAAACAGCATGTTTTGTCTAAAAAAGACTTTTAATAAAGAGAATAACACCAAGTTATGGACATTGTTTAATATATAATGGACTGAAGTTGAGAAGTGCGCCATTCCACACTTGTTCTCGTATCTTTTCTAATTCCCCTTAGCCAACAGGGGTATTGTGGAAACAGGCAGCAAACTAATAATCTCTCAGAATTTAGTGTGAAAAAGAAGGGGTTTGGTTGATATATATATATATATATATCAATATATATATATACACAAGTCAGTCCAATATGCACTCACAGTTCTGTAGATCTTAGTCATGGGGTGCTCCCATATCCCACTGGTAGCTCCGTGGTACACAATCCAGAAAATAGTAGTCCAGAGCACTCACCACTTTTGCAGGTAAAAAAGTTATTTATTCATATCCAACATATAGGTATGCCAACGTTTCGGACCTCTATGGGACCTTAGTCATGGCTATGTTCTCACATCCAGCACCAAACAGCGTCTGACACCAAGCCACCACACTCCCACTTTTATAGCACCAGTAATGTGTGATCAACCACACCTGTGATCATCCCATTAGTGACCCAAATATCTCAATAATGTGTTAGTAACGGAGATTAAACTTAACCAATCCTACATTATGTAAAGGTACGCTTACCCTTATATTTTAATGCCCATCCGGATCTCACAAACATCATAAAATGCTCATATGCATGATCGCGGCTGTGGGTTCCACTGCAGTGGAACGCACCATGGCGCCGCTCCTTCCGCCTTACCCCTCACTTCCGGCGGGTACAGCCTGTACCGACGTCTGACCTGCGCGCTCATCCCCTGGAGCGTGCATCAACGTCCCTTCACATGCGTTCCAATTCATTGGTTACTAGGTGCTGACACGCACGCTTGTATAATTCAGCGCACGTCACTACTCAGCATACCCGGAAGGCAATATATCATGCGTTCCAGCGCTCTGGAGCGCACACTATCTCCTGTTGTACTACAATATGGGACTTGTGGTGGATAAGTGTCAGAACGCCCCCAAGTGCAACACATAACATATGTCAAATATACTTCACAGAAAATGGAAAAATATAAAAATTGGAAAATTGTATGTGTACAATACATGTGTATATATACCAGAAAAAACACAAAAAAAAACGCAAAAAATACACACAAAAAAATACACAAAAAATATTTAAAATAAGATCTCTCTTCATAGATCTAATATGAACAATATATGCACAAAGGTATTTTTCACCATATCTCTCTCCAAATTTATCTAGTTCAATGTACTATTATATACATGTATTTTATAGCTTTATGTTTTTAGATAGCTTCAGCATGGACATGCACATGTATCCAGACCTATGTTTTCTAAGAGAAAACATTTTAATGAGTTGTACTCATTGAGTCCTCTCGGATTAATCGTATCCAGTTTGAATATCCAACGGGACTCTTTTTGGAGCAATAGTCTTGCTCGGTCGCCTCCTCTCATCAACTTAGGGACATGATCTATTATCATACTTCTCAGGGATGACAGTGGATGTTGGTGTAGCAAGAAGTGACGAGCTACTGGCTTGTCTGACTGACTCGTATTGTATGCCGCTCGTATGCTTGTTCGATGGTTCGCCATTCGCTCTTTGAAAGAGCAAATGGTCTTTCCCACGTAGGTTAATCCACAAGGACATTTCAATAAATAGATCACATACTCAGATGAACAAGATAAACGATGTCTTATGTCCAATTTGTGTCCTTTATGTGGGTGTGTGAAGTAACTTCCTGTGAGCATCGATTGGCAAGTTGTACAACCTGTACACTTGAAACAACCTAATTTTGGTTGTGTCAACCAGGTTTGTTTCTGTTCATCTTTGAAGTTTAACATTGGTCTCATAAGATGGTCTCGAATTGTTCTGCCTCTTTTATAGGAGAATAATGGTTTTTTCTCCTTTAGGCCCAGTTTAGGGTCTGTAGACACAATGTCCCAATGTTTCATTACATTCTTTTTAAAAGTAGTAGCTTTGGTGTCATAGGTTGTGGTCACAATCATACGCGGTGGTGATTGGGTAGTATTGCTCATTTCTCTACCCCTTGTGCTCAATCTTCTTGCTTTTTTTAGGTTAGCCTGTACCACTTCAGTGGGATACCCCCTTTCTTGGAACTTGTTCGTCATTTCCCTGAGTTGTACCTCGGCTTTTTGGGAGTCTGTGTTTGTTCTTAGTACACGTAGGAACTGTGACACCGGTAATCCATCTTTTAATGGCCTCGGGTGAAAACTGGTGTAGTATAGTAAAGAGTTCCGATCAGTGTCCTTTTTATATAGAGTTGTGCATAGCTTCCCCTTCTCCTTGTAGATTGTCACATCCAAAAAAATCGATTGATTCCTTATTCACAGTATGAGTGAATCTGATGGGGGTATTCAAATTGTTCAACTCTTTTATCATATTTTCAAATGACTCCAAGGTGTTTTGCCATATAATAAAAATATCATCGATAAATCGAAAATATTTTTTAATGTCCCGTCCATAGGTCTGGTATATGTGCATTTCTTCAAAATCTGCCATGAAGATATTGGCGTAAACCGGGGCTAAATTCGAGCCCATAGCGGTCCCTTTCTGTTGAATGTAATAATTCTTTCCATACTGAAAATGGTTTTGGGTCAACACTAGCTCAATGAGGTCACAGATAAACTCAATCGGTGGACCAATGAACTCAGTTTCTATCAATCTCTTCCTCACAGCATTTATCCCTGCTTTATGTGGTATCACTGTGTAGAGTGATGAGACATCAAGCGTCGCGAATAGTGTCTCATCCTCCGTTATGTCCACCATTTCTAATTTGGATAAAAAATCCAACGTGTCTTTGATGTAACTGGGGATATTCCTCACAGTGGGTTGTAACAACTGATCGATAAATTGTGCAATTGGTTGGAGTACAGACCCCCTGGCCGATATAATCGGTCGACCAGGGGGCCTGTCCAACCGTTTATGCACTTTTGGCAAAGAGTACATAATGGGGCAGATCGGTTCATCTACTTTTAGATAATTTTTCAAGGTATCTTCTATCCAACCTGCCGTATGGGCCTGGTCTATGTATAGATCAACCTTTTTTTTTGATGTTATGCATCGGGTTTTTCTCAATACAGGTATATACGGAGTCATCACTCAATTGGGACCTGATCTCGTCATCATAATCCTTATAGTTCATGACCACCACCGCCCCGCCCTTATCTGCGGGGCGTATCACGATGTTGTTGTTATTCTTAAGTGATTTAAGGGCCATTCGTTGTGGATAATCTAAATTATCGAACTCCCGTTTTGGCGATCTCGATGATTGATTGTCGTGGTCAATCATTCGCAAAAATGTTTTGATATTTGGGTTGTTGGAGTTAGGATCGAAAGTACTGGGCTTTCTCAAGATCTGTTTTTTATCCGTTTCATCAACGGTTTCTACTTCCTTAAAATGATCTCTTAATTTAAGTTTCCTACCCAATCTGTATTGATCAATTGTGTTATCAAATTTATCTCTAGTAAAGATCGGTACGAATCCAAGTCCCATATTGAGTAATGATTCCTCTCCAGCAGTCAATTGATGGTCTGATATATTAATAACCGTATTTATTGGAAGCGTGTTCTTCCCGCTCTTTTTGTACCCGCCCCTCCGCGTGTACGGTCTGGGGCGTTTCTTCTTCGATTGTATGTGCCCCTGCGGCCACCCTCCTCTAAAAAATTATTTGAACCTATTCCACTTGGTGGTAATCTGCTCCCTTCTGCTTCTGAGGAAGATTGTGAAGAATAAGTATCGACCGTATATATCGGTCTTGAACGACAATTACGTCGGGGATATCTCTGTGTATCACCCGATAACCACCGGTATACAGTGTGCTGTTTGTAATCCAAATTTACAGTTTCTAGTTTTTTCCTTTTAAATGAAATTAGTTCATTTCTGTAATGATCAATACTTGAATTTAATTTATCAATCCATTTTTCTGTTTTATCTTCTATTAGAACTGGATGGACTGCTATTTTCACATCCTTAAGTTCTAATCTGACTTGGTCTAGTTCCCGTCCGACCTCTTCCACCACCAGTAATATTAAATCAAGCGAACATTTGTTTAAAACTCCACACCATCGGGAGCAAAATGTAGGGTTAGTTCTACCGATGGTGGGTACGTTCGCTATCCGAAACCCTCTCGGGATTTTTTTGTTTCGGAAGTAGTCTGACAGGAACTGTCCGTGTAGGACCAAGTCGACCTCTTTCTTATTCAACCTTAGAAGTTTATGATATGCGTCTACAGGGGCTTCTGTCGGCAAATCCCCAAAATCTTCTTGTTGGAAGAGTACCTTATTCGCATCATCATCTGTAAGAGAAACCTGTGCGTTCTCTGCTTGATGCAACAAAGCTTCATCCAAGGATGAGGGTTGTGTCATAACTTGACCACACAATTAACAGAGATTAAATAAATCCAAATACTGTGTCTGGTAGTTTTTAGACAAATCACATATATTTTTTACAGAAAACTTCGGACCTGCAATTTATGGATTCAAAAAGGCTCACAAATATACAATCAATGTTACACACTCTATAAACAAATGGTTAATTTCTCTGTAATCAAATTGTTAATTTAACCTCTTGAGCACCTGTTGACCCAATACCAACTTAAATGAGAGACAAAATTTTATCCAGCCATAGGTAGTAAAAAGTTTTTCTTAGTGCATGTCCTTTATCCACTCTGGTTGTGTCATATACTCGACATATCGAAATTATGCTGCATTCTGGTACAGTGTGACGTTATTCACAAAATCTTTATCTCATCTCAACAAAAACAGAAATGATGTTTCTTTTTGTTCCGGGTGCAAATATCATATGTATCCTTTGTCTTGGTATACACTCAATATTCAAGTCAGTCCAATATGCACTCACAGTTCTGTAGATCTTAGTCATGGGGTGCTCCCATATCCCACTGGTAGCTCCGTGGTACACAATCCAGAAAATAGTAGTCCAGAGCACTCACCACTTTTGCAGGTAAAAAAGTTATTTATTCATATCCAACATATAGGTATGCCAACGTTTCGGACCTCTATGGGACCTTAGTCATGGCTATGTTCTCACATCCAGCACCAAACAGCGTCTGACACCAAGCCACCACCCTCCCACTTTTATAGCACCAGTAATGTGTGATCAACCACACCTGTGATCATCCCATTAGTGACCCAAATATCTCAATAATGTGTTAGTAACGGGTATGCTGAGTAGTGACGTGCGCTGAATTATACAAGCGTGCGTGTCAGCACCTAGTAACCAATGAATTGGAACGCATGTGAAGGGACGTTGATGCACGCTCCAGGGGATGAGCGCGCAGGTCAGACGTCGGTACAGGCTGTACCCGCCGGAAGTGAGGGGTAAGGCGGAAGGAGCGGCGCCATGGTGCGTTCCACTGCAGTGGAACGCACAGCCGCGATCATGCATATGAGCATTTTATGATGTTTGTGAGATCCGGATGGGCATTAAAATATAAGGGTAAGCGTACCTTTACATAATGTAGGATTGGTTAAGTTTAATCTCCGTTACTAACACATTATTGAGATATTTGGGTCACTAATGGGATGATCACAGGCGTGGTTGATCACACATTACTGGTGCTATAAAAGTGGGAGGGTGGTGGCTTGGTGTCAGACGCTGTTTGGTGCTGGATGTGAGAACATAGCCATGACTAAGGTCCCATAGAGGTCCGAAACGTTGGCATACCTATATGTTGGATATGAATAAATAACTTTTTTACCTGCAAAAGTGGTGAATATATATATATATATATATATATATATATATATATATATATATATATATATATATATATATATGAGGTACTAATATTGGCCAGTAGTATGAGCCAGCCCACCACTCGTCAAGGTGACTACGTTGGACAGGTCCATAACATTATAGGGGATCACCTCTGCAGTGCAGAACACCCCATATAAACCACCCCAGGGCACCATAAAATGATAAAGTGAACTATCAGCTTTAGGAAAGTGAAAATAGCTGCTTGGTGTAGAAAAAAGTGAGAAATAGGTGAAAAAGTGTTACATAGGTAAAAAACAAAGTGATGTAAATGTTAAATGGCAGTGCCCCAAAGTGATCCAGACAGAGCATTCCAAAGTGCACCACACCCCAAAAGCTCACCTCACATCTGACTTGCTATAGAATATGGATCTTACCTGTAGTTTGGCTATACCTTTGTGCAGTTCAAATGCAAGGTCCCTACTTTCAAAATATCAGGACAGGTGGGAGGGGTGCTAATCCAGATTGAAGGAGTCCCTGGCATTCAGGTGTGTATGACTACACATAATGTAGAAAATATTCAGGGGGAGGGAGCTTACACATCCTAGCTACTAATAATGGATGTGCTACCGGAGACACTTAGGGGGTGCAGTCCAGGCCCCCTAACACTGATACTGAACTTCACTTTTATTCATACTAACACTGATACCTCACTGCCTTCTCTCTCTTTTTTTAACACTCTGATACTCCACTTTATCTTTTTATTTGTGTGGTGCCCTGAGGTGGTTTGGGGGTGCCCTGCACCCCAGAGCTTAAAACCCTATGTTAGGGACCTGTCCGACAAGGTTACCTTGACCTCATATATTATACAGTAATAGGTCTATAGTTTTCACCAGAGATTTTAATTATCTCCCCGTAATAACCACCTATGGGGATGATGGCCTCAGTCGGTGTTATTAGAGGCATGGCAGGACAGCATGATCTATTCCCATCATTTTATGGTTATAGTGGGATACATATGGGGGTTATTTAGACCTGATCACTGATGAGCTATTTTGCAGAGCCATGTGATCTGATAGTCACTGCCCTGTGCAAGTCTAAAGCTAGCCATATATCAGAATGACCAGCTTGCGATCCGGATTCCCTTAAACTCCCTGGCAGTCCCAGCCTCACAATTTGGTGCATTTTTGACAGACAATGTACTTACAATGCAACGTACGATCCAGCTGCCGCATACGATTGATCGTCTGCCTCATAAAAACATTTCGATCTTTTTAAAAATCGGAGCTAAATTTAAATAGTTGGCCTTACTGGGGGAATATAAAGCAGGCGCCATTATAGTTCCATGCACTTCTGTTTGCTTTAGGACTATTGAGGCTTGGTTTTTACCCTGCTGAATGTTCTACATTGCTAGCTACTGTGCATTGCTTTGTTTTGCTTGGCATTACAAAGTGCTTTATTACAGCTTACTATTGTGATTTGTACATCCTGTATTCTGTGGTGATGGATCCTTGTCGCTATAGAGTTCTGATGTTCTATGCTGTGGTCAAGCTGAGTGGGCAGAGGGCCCAGCACGTGAGGAGGAGGAGGGCCTGCTGGACTGAGGATTGGTTGCTGGAGAGTCAATCCTACATACCCCTGCTGATGGAGAGACAACCACAACTTCCTGAAAATGGATGGCAACACTTTCCCGGAGTTGACCCACTATATCCAGAGGCAGGATACCAATTTCCGGAGGGCCATCATGGCTGAGGAGAGGTTGGTGGCTATGCTGCAGTACCTGGCTACAGGAATGTTTATGAAAGACTTGAAGTTTGGGACCTGTATCTTGGCTCAAGATTTTTGCTTAATGGCCAATTTTGACTAAGCAATTTCCATTAGATGGACATGAGATTTTAACTAGATGCCCTGGAGATACTGCCCAAGTGCTTTTGTCTTAAGGAGGCCACACACGCACCGATTCGGGCAGTGCGATGCTGTACAATGGAGTGCATGCTCCCGCGGCATCTCATCGTACAGTACAAAAAGTATGTGCTGCACATACTTTTTGTACTAGCTTTTTCTAGCACAGCATCGCATCGCATGCACATCGCATGCACAAGGCATACGATGCGATGCTATGTGTGCTAGTTAAGCCCACAACGCACGCCGGGATCGGTGCGTGTGTGGGCTGCATAAGTGATGATAGTCTATGATCTAGTCAAAATTGCCTTGCCTGCAGAGTCAATCTATGCTAGACAATATTGACAAAGCAGCAGAGAAACTGGGAGATTTTAGCTAACCTTCTAGAAGATTTTGACTATCTAGTCAGAATCTCCTGCCAAAATCTCACTGTGTGTACACCCCTTTAGATACTAATGCTAAAACATTATCTACTAGCATAGATAGACTGTGCTGGCAAGGCAATTTTGACTATATAATAGACCATCATGAAATAAAAAAAGGTCAATATGTCAGCATAGGCAGAAACTTGTTAATCCAATTGTTAGTGATTTATTTAGCAGTTCCAAATAATGATCTAGAAACAAACTACAACTTTAGAAATTAAAATAGATGTTGCTCTTAGTACCAGTTTTTCTAGTATGCAATAGAGAAAGGACAGACCTAATCTGATTGGTTGCTACAGGCAACATCACCTCTATTCATTATCAGAATGTTTAAATATACTACTTACTCTGTTATCACCAAATAAGATCTTCTGTAGATTGCCTTTACAATATGTATAAAACATCTAGTAAACATGTCATTTTATATTTGGTGGTTGACTTTGTTTAAAAAAAAAAATACATACAAAAAAATCTAATCTTATTGGACAACTGTTGACCGTGCATTTGCAATCAGCCACTCAAAAGTGTAATACTAGTTCTGTGAAATGTCATTACCACAGTGCATTTGTATCTTGCCTCAACAATCCTTAAATTAAATGCCTCTCGCAGGTGTATACTCTTTTGTTTTATTTAATAATAGCTAACGGTGCAGACTGAGCTGCGCTGACCCCAGCTCAACCAGAGTCAGTGAGCAACTGTGGCTAAAGTGATATCAGCATGGAATTCCATAATTCACAAAGGGATATTAAAAGGGTACATTTACTAAGATGGGAGTTCTATTGAAAATATATTCTAGAATCTGGCTGGTTGCTATTGGAAACAGCCTATCTTCAAGAAACTCCTATCTTAGTAAATGTACCCCTATGTTGGGGAAGCTCCTAGTCTATGAACGTGATATTAGAAAGAAAAAACAGGTAAGCAACTTCTCATCACATGGCAAACTTTATGCTATGAAAGAAGTGTCCACTTTAATCAAAAAAGGACAGGTCCCGACCCAGATGACAACGCTCTGCACAGACCAGTATCTTTTGACTTCACGTGCATGGCAATGTTAACCAGTTGGCCTACTCGTCATAATAAGGTCTACCCTGTCATTTCTGGTTCCGATCTGTACCAATGCATGACATTAGACTGAAAGTAACACAAACTAAATACCATTCTCAGAAAAGGAGTTCAGAATGCCTCATGTACAGGTATGACCAGGAACCTATCAAATGTACTGTTGTTGTGGATAAGTAATTGCCTAAGCTGCCCATGCAGATCTGGATGCTCTGCGAGGTGGGAGTCCATTTTACTACCAACTCTGCATAAGCCCAAAGGTATTCTATTACTGATCACATTTATTAAGAAAGGGTTTTTATTAAAATACACATATATAAAATACATTAAATATTTGTTTGCATTGTATCTACAGTGTTGTTGTCAACAAGTATCTGGGTAAAGCATAAGCACCACAGAACGGATATCAAACCATTGTGAAGGAAGCAATAATAATAATAATGATGATGATAATAATAATAATTATAACATAAAACTGCACAATTTTGGCTACAGCTCTTCCCACACCAGGCACAAAAGTATAAGCTATCCAGAAGTTAAAAAGATTAGTAGGATGCATAACTAACCGCATGGAAAGCATTTTACTGCATGGAGATAATGGCCCATTTCTAAAGCTCCAACTCAAACGTCCAGTAGATCTCTTGTAAGGCTCCAGCTTTAGTAAACAAAACGGTCTTTAATAAGCTCCACAAACGTAATAAAAATAGATCTCTAAAGCCCATTGCAATTGTTGTCCGATATCCATTTACAGGTTTCCGGTTGACAGTCTTGTAGCCATATGGGAGAATTCAACTACTAAATGTGAAACTCAGCACTTTAACAGTTCACTTTTGCTGGACACTGGTTCTGGAATAACTTCACCTTTCATGAATTCATCCTAAAAATAAAAAAATTAAATTAAAAAGAGAAAGAAAAGGTAAGGTGAGTTTTTATCACCTTCTACAACACTAGATGTACTTCTATTATGCGTAAGGCCAGACGATGAGGAGAAATGAACACCTAACAAGAAAAGTAAGTATCTTTAGACTTGGACTGGTGAGAGATCTTTCGGTACTTGTTTCCTAGCACGGCGCCCAAAATTTCCATCTTATGCCATCGCATGCCATATAGCCGCATACGATGCGATTTTTAATTGTATAAGCAACCTAATGGGTGCTTACAATGTTAAATGCACCCCCATGCCACCCCCACTATCAACGCGAACCCGAAGCATGGCGAGCCGGCGAGGGGCGGCGGTGCGCGTCCTCTGACCTTTTCATATCCCCACTATCCACGTTGGTGTGGAGTTGATTGTAGATAGTGTGGCGAGCACAGTGAGCCCGAAGCGTGGCGTACAGTATGATGCAAATACTGTATATCTGGGCGCTGTCACTTACAAGCCCAGGACAGCCAGTGAGAGGCTGTGAACGGAGCTGACATCTGCCAGCTCGGCGGCTCACAGACCACAGAGACGCTGACCGTCCCGGCACCTGAGCCTCACGCCGCATATAGCAGCAGCGTTGTGGATCTCAGAAGCGTCTTAGTGTAAAGAAATCCGGAGACCACTAAGTGGGGTTATACACATACAAGCTGAGATTACCCCAGCTGATTTTGTGAAAAACTGCACTGAGCCGTATAATATGAGATTTTAGGACGGCATTGATAATGAAAAAGAGTGCGGACATATAATTGCTTGCTCAAATGAAACATCATTACCGATATGTCTAAAATTTTCACCTGAACTTATGATATAATTGTGGATCATATTAAAGAATTTAATCTATAGATCACTAAATTACATATCATTATATTTCTGTTGCAGAGTGAGACTTGAGAATGCAGACTTTAGAAGAATCTGATGAGCAGCAATATTTTATATTTGACCATCAAGGCGTTATGTGTACTCCCAACAAGGAATATTAATACTCCTATTTAAAGGAAAAAATATCCTTATATTGGGATACACATCAATACACATTGTAAACCAGCAGACAAGCAGGAAACGATACATATAAGATACAAATGACTGTTTGATATTATTCTGCTACAAATAGACATACTCTTGCTTCCTTTATTTATTTATGGCATGGAAAATCAAGACATAACACCACAAATAACATTATGCCCCTTTCCCACTGCAGCTAATAAACGTTAAATTGCCGATTTTCAGCGCAATTTACCGTTTTAAGGCTGCAGTGGGAAAGTGCCAGAGTTGAAATACCGTTTAAAGTTAAATGGTATTTCAACCCGTTTTTAAAGCAGAGTCCTACACGTTAAAATAACGTTTAAGAGGCAGTGGGAATGCCTCTTAAACGTTATTTAGCCTCCAGGCAGTCCCAGTGCCGGATGAGAACTAGTAGTTCTACCCTTTGTGCATGCGTAATGAGTGCACGTGCATAATAATGAGCCGCTCAATACATATGCGCATATGTAATGAGCGACTCATTATTATGCACGTGCACTCATTACACATGCGCAAAGTGAGAACTACTAGTTCTCATCAGGCACTGGGACTGCCTGGACCCCCGCTGCCTCCCCACTGCCCTGCATCCCCGAGCAGGTAAGTACAAGGGGAGGGGAGGTGGGGGCACAGGGCAGGTACAGGGGGTTAGGCACTCTTTACACTTGGGGGGGGGGGGGGGGGGAGAGAGGGATTGGGCACTATACATTTTACACGGTTCACTGCAATGGGAATGGTACTTAAATGGTATTTAAAACGGTAATCTGCTGCAGTGAGAATGCTAATACCGTTTTAAATACCATTTAAGATTACCAGTACTTTAAACTGGTCTGCAGTGGGAAAGCAGCATGATAGTCTTCGGTACTTGTTTCCTAGCACGGCCACAATCGCGGGCATCATGTACCTTAAAGTTAAGGTACACGATGCCCGCGATGGACCCGATTTCCTTTGAAATCAGGTCCATTTTGCCGGCAAAGGAAAAATCGCGGGCATCGCGTCGGTCGCGGCCATTAACATAGCCCCCCGACGCGATGCCCGCGATTTTGCCATAGGCTTCAATGTTAAAATAATTTTTAACATTGAAATTGGGAGCATCGCATTATAATGGCACAAGATGAGATGGACTTGATTAAGTCCATCTCACATAGGAAACAATGTGAAATAGGCCAATATGATCCATTTCACATTGTATATGGCCCCGTCGTTACCCCACGATTGACGCGAACCCAAAGCGTGGCGAGCGCTGCGAGCCCGCGAGGGGAGGCGGTGCGCGTCCTCCGACCTTTTCATTCCCCTACTATCCATGTCGGCGTGGAGTCGAGAATATAAAGTGTGGCGAGCCCGAAGCGTGGCGAGCGGACGCGTATACCTGTGAAGTAATACGCGTCCCCTCGCGGGGCTCGCCACACTTTATATTCTCAACTCCACGCCGACGTGGATAGTAGGGGAATGAAAAGGTCGCAGGACGCGCACCGCCGCCGCTCGCCACGCTTCGGGTTTGCGTCAATTGTGGGGTGGCGTTAAGGGTGTCAAATTGGGGGTGTAGGGAATATTTTACATTGAATCTAATGTAAAATCGGGTCCCAGGGACCCTATTCACATTTGATTCAATTAAAAAATCGGGTCAGTCGCATCGCATGCGATTTGGTCGCATGCGATGCGACCGACGCAATTTTTCCGACACGACCACCCCGATGGAAATCGGTGTGGCCGTGCTAGGAAACAAGTACCTAGTCTTCTAATAAAATCAGAAGCAGTTAGCAGCATAACAAATACAGTCAGAAGATCTCCATATTAGCTGTCGGCTTGTTTTCAGGGATAGAGATAGAGATAAACACACAGGGACATCATCCCTGCAAATATAGGATTCTGTAGGACAGTGGCCCCATACTGTGTTATACACATATACCGCTTTCACACTGCCAAAACGTTTCAAAAACTAGTATTTTTAAACGGGTCTAAAGGCCCCCATACACTAGGGCGACTTGTCCTTCGGACAAGTCGCCCCCGACTTCCCCCTGAGCTTCCCCGGGGGAGCTTGATTAGATTGGCACTTGATGTGCCATTTTTTACATGTGATAAATCGTCTTGATTTATCACATGTAAAAAACCCGGGGAGCAGGGGGGGGGGGGGGGGGGCTACAGGGCAGGGCTGCTGGTGGGAGCAGGGGGGGCTGGGGACGCTGCGGGGGACACAGGCGGCATAGAGCCGGGCAGAGGGAGCCGGGAGCTGTCAGTGCTATAAAAAAAAGCCTATATAATGAATGGGCAGCCTGTGATTGGCTGAGTGCTCTCTCAGCCAATTGCTGACTGGCTGAGAGTGCGCTCAGCCAATCACAGGCCGCCCATTCATTGTATAGGCTTTTTTTTTTTATTCAGTACTGACACAGCTCCCGGCTCCCCCTGCCCGGCTCTATGCCACCTGTGTCCCCTGCAGCGTCCCCAGCCCCCCCTGCTCCCTCCACCGCCGCGCCGCCCCACTAGGTCCCAAGTCGGGTGGTCGGACGTGCAGCAGGTCCGACCACCCGACGCAGATCCGATGCGCACGGGACCGCGCATCGGATCTGAGGGGACATCAAAACTAGCCGATTTTGGTACGATTTCGGCCAGATCCGACTGATCTGGCCGAAATCTGACCAAAATCGGCTAGTGTATGGGGGCCTTTAGCCTTCACATTGCAGTAGTAAAGTACCGTTTAAGTACCATTCACATCAGTCAACCCGTTTAATCCCCTGAACAGGTTTCAAGGCAGGATGCAGGGGACAGCCTATCACAGGTCTGTAATCTGTTGTTTTTACTAAATACCGTTTCCGAGCCATTCTCACTGCATAAAAAACGGCTCTGAAACGTGTAGGACTCTGCTTTTTAAACATTTTGAAATACCGGTTATCTTTAACCGGTAAATTAACTCTGTCGCTTTCCCACTGCAGCCTTAAAAGTTTTGAAATGGGAAAAAAACGGCAATATACCATTTAACAAGTGCAGTGTGAAATGGGTATTATTCTTTTCACTTCTATTTACTATATTTTATTATTTCACATTTTATCTTGAATGAATAAAGCTATATTTTATAATTAGAGATATAGGATCCTCAGTGCACCCATTAATACTTTTTTTTCTTGTGAAGTTGTGGAATTGTTTTGAGTATTGGGTAGCACCTCTGCAGTTAAAATAAGGTACTAACCCCAAATCTGTTTACTGATTGGAGATAGGAGAGTCCTAAATAAAATAATCTAAACTGGTGCGGGAATCCTCTATGTATGTCTATGGCAAAAAAAAAAAAAAAGATTGTTACAGCTTACTGACCGATTGCCTGTGAACCAGTTTTTGTAGGGTGTGGATCATTAGTTCAATAGTCAATAAGTCAACACATGAAAAAATCAACATGAGATTTTTCATTTTTTCCTGGTGTTGAGATGGACACCTCGCATGGCTAGCTGTGCTTGCTTCGGGCACTATGATATTCTCCCTCTATGACCACTGAGATGGTGAAATATGAAAAAGTCATTTAAAAAAAATTACTAAAAACTCATGTCGACCTTTTCCCTTCTGTCTTTTGATCATTAGTGTCTGCATAACATTTATGTAAATCCTGTAGGCAACAGAGCTCATAAATGTCATAATTAGATAGCATTTACCAAAAGGCCTATAGCAGTGGTGGCCAACCCGTGGCTCTTGAGCCTCATGCGGCTCTCCCCCTTGTAAAGTGAGGCTCCTGCTCCCACTGCTGCCCACCGCCCACTGTCCGTCCCAGTCCCCCCTGCTGACGGTTCCCTGAATCACTTCTCCTTCTGAGGGGAGGAGAGCACGCATCGCGCATCTCTCCTACCCCTTACTGTGCATCCTTGTGACTGGGCCGTCCGCCAATCAGGAGCCGGCCAGCGAGCTTTGATTGGTGGACAGCCCAGTCACAGGGAAGTGAGGGGGAAGGAGACGCGCGGTGTGCTGTGCTCTCCTCCCATCAGTGACATGACAGGAGGACTGCAGGGGGACACCAGACTGTCCTCTCCCCGCCCGGCAGCAGCAGCAACAACGGTGAGTGCTGCTGCTGGGAAATTTGCACTGTGGGGGCATAGCAGTTTGTGGCACTGTGGGGGCATACCAGCTTTCTGGCACCATAGGGGCATACCCGGCACCGTGTGGTGCATTCCTGGCACTGTGGGGGGCATATGTATATATCGCACTGCACTATTGGAGGCATATTTGTATCACACCCACCCAAGGGGTCAAAATAAACTACGCCCCTTTTTTTGGCGCATGCGCCTTCGGCTCTTTAGCTTGACTACCGATATTTTTCGGCTCTTTACCTCTGACCGGTTGGCCACCCCTGGCCTATACAGACATACAGGTTACACATAAGGTACCACCTTTTCACTTTGGCCACAGCACAGTGTGTGTGATTGTACCCACCTTATCATAGATCACTTTCACAAGTAATGAGCAGCTGGGACACGTTGCAACTTCTTCTCCATTTTCCAAGTCTTCCTAAAATGCACAATGTAGATGAAACAAACGTTACAGGGTTGGCAAATGCTGCAACAGGGGGTAATTAGTTTAAAGACACTAGTGCCCTGTCCGGGAAGGGAACACTTAACAGCGATGTGACAACTATCCCCCACCCTTACTGCAGGGACACACACTACCCATGTAACATACAGTATAATGACATGACAGGGTGCTCCCTGAGCTCTGTCCCGACAACATGTAGCATGCATGCCCCAGGACACGGATGTAAGGTGCGGCACTTAGCTGCATGGCACCAGTACCTTGGTTATGGCAAACCTGTCCCCACACGGGCAGGGGTAGTAATAGGTCTCCGTGTCCTCGTCATACTCGAAGTCTTCGATCTCCACCTCATCGTGATACACCGCCATCCCGGGGCTTGCTGCGTCGACAAGCACCTGTCACTACCGGCACACAGTCAACAGCAGAAACACCGGCAGCATGGCCTCCGTTCCGCACATCAGTCAGCGTAGTGTAGTTAGCTAGCGTCCCTGACTCATTGCATCATTACTCATCTGTCTACGTCAAAAGTCGGCGACTGCCATCTTTGATTCTGGCACTTCTCGTTCTCTGCAACACACATCACCAGAGTCAACCTATCGGGCAACGTTTAGGTGGTTTAGGAATGGCGGAACCTTTGTGATATTAGATGAAATACAACACAAATATATTTATTTACCGTACTCTCTAACTAGAGCAATTTACCTTTTTAAAATGATTAAAATGATTACATGATACATGCTTCAACAGGAGTCTTGTTGCTACTTTTAGCACAGGTGACTAACGGTACAGCTTCTGTCCTAAAAAATGCAAACTAAACATTTTTGTACCTCTAATACCCCTTTCACACTCGCAGAGCCGGGTCATACCCGGGAATATACCCTTTCACACTGTACTCAGACCTGGGATCGACCCGGGACAGCCCCATTCACACTGTTCCCGGGAAATCCCTGCAAATACATATGCATGCCATTAGAAATAGACTCCAGGGGCGAAATGTAATAGGGTGCGATTTTTTAGACTAAAAAAAAAATCGCACCAAATCGCACCTTTAAAAATCAAATTTTTTGCCGTGAATTCGCATATGTAATGAGATGCGAATTTGCGGCAAAAAAATGCGATTTGCCGCGATTTCGGGCGATTTTTAGTCATGAAAATGTGCGCATTTTCAGTCATGAAAATGTGCGCATTTTCATAAATGCGATTTTGTGCTAAAAAAAAAAAGTTTTAAAAAAAAGGCGTGGGGTCCCCCCTCCTAAGCATAACCAGCCCCGGGCTCATTGATCCGGACCTGGTTCCAAAAATACCGGCGACAAAAAATCTGGGGGTCCCCCGTATTTTGAAACCAGCACCGGGCTCCAACAGCCCGCGGTGTCATGCCACAGCCGGGGGACACTTTTTATACAAGGTCCCCCGGCCAAAACATGAGCACCGTGGCTGGTCAGCCTTGGACCGGGTACCTGGAGGAGTGGGGACCCCCCCAATAAAGGGGTCCCCCCCCCCCCCCGGCTTCACCCATCCAGGGCTGAAGCCCGGGGCTGTCACCGGCGTCCGTGGCCAGTGGACGCCAGCCTGATAGGGTTAAATCGATCATACGTTACATTGCTTTATACCGGAGAACTACAAGTGCCAGCAGACCTCCCCCGCATGCTGGGACTTGGAGAACCACAAGTCCCAGCATGCGGGGCATTAATGGGCCCGCTGGGACTTGTAGTCCACCTGTAAAAAGAATGTTTATAAAAAACACACACACAGAGAAGTAAAAGTTTATTACACACACACCTCACTTTTACACCAGCGTTACTTACCATTCCTAGATCCAGCGCTGGTCTGGCTGCTTCACAGCCGGCTCCCCCCGCACTGACAGGCAGCGGGGAGAACCGGCTTTCTCCGTTGCCTCTAACAGCTTCTGTAGCGCTGTCCCAATGCTACAGAGGCTGAGAGCGCGATTGGCTGAGCTATGCGTCTCCATGGAGACGCATAGCTCAGCCAATCAGGACTGAGCTATGCGTCTCCATGGAGACGTATCGGCCAATCGCGCTCTCAGACTCTGTAGCACTGGGACAGTCAGTGCGGGGGGAGCCGGCTGTGAAGCAGCCAGACCAGCGCTGGATCCAGGAATGGTAAGTAACGCTGGTGTAAAAGTGAGGTGTGTGTGTAATAAACTTTTACTTCTCTGTGTGTGTGTTTTTTATAAACATTCTTTTTACAGGTGGACTACAAGTCCCAGCGGGCCCATTAATGCCCCGCATGCTGGGACTTGTGGTTCTCCAAGTCCCAGCATGCGGGGGAGGTCTGCTGGCACTTGTAGTTCTCCGGTATAAAGCAATGTAACGTATGATCGATTTAACCCTATCAGGCCGGCGTCCACTAGCCACGGACGCCGGTGACAGCCCCGGGCTTCAGCCCTGGACGGGTGAAGCCTGGGGGGGGGGGACCCCTTTATTGGGGGGGTCCCCACTCCTCCAGGTACCCCGTCCAAGGCTGACCAGCCACGGTGCTCATGTTTTGGCCGGGGGACCTTGTATAAAAAGTGTTCCCCCCGGCTGTGGCATGACACCGCGGGCTGTTGGAGCCCAGTGCTGGTTTCAAAATACGGGGGACCCCCAGATTTTTTGTCCCCCGTATTTTTGGAACCAGGACCGGTCCAAGAGTCCGGGGCTGGTTTCAGAAATACGGGGGACCCCTATGCTTTTTGTCCCCCCGTATTTTTGGAACCAGGTCCGGCTCAATGAGCCCGGGGCTGGTTATGCTTAGGAGGGGGGACCCCACGCCGTTTTTTTTTTTAATAAAAACACTTTTACACATTTTTATTAACAGGACCATGCACAGATCTCAATGATCTGTGCATGGTTCTGTCAAAGTCGCCTGTCAGAACCTGGTCTATTTTTTTTGCGATTTTTGGTAACATTTACCAAAAATCGCACCCTATTACATTTGCGAGTTGTATACTTTATAATGGGAAAACATCTGGATGCGATTTGAAATGTGTCTAAAAATCGCACTTCTAAAAGTGCGATTTCGCGGTAAACCTACGATTTACCGCGATTTGCAACCTATTAAATGTGCGATTTTCGGAAAATGTGCGATTTCGGCCGTTTTTGACCAAAAATCGCACATGTCTAAAAAATCGCACCCTATTACATTTCGCCCCAGGGCTCTGAAAGATGACATCAGCATTTGTAAGCCCAAGAAAGCTCCAATCTGCAGCTCTTTTATCCCGGGTACAGGACCATTCACACTGACCGCATCCCGTGTCGATTCCGGAATCAACCCAGGTTAGGACCTGGGTAGAAATCCCAGGATGTTCATCCCAGGATATTCTTTCAAGACCCTTTCACACTGAGCTAAATCCCGGGTTGATGCGCGTTCATGTGCAAAAACACGGGATATTTTTGCAAGTGTGAAAGGGGTATAAGTGGCAATGTCAGACTGGGACATCAGGGAATGCAGTGATATGGGCCAGTGAACGAATGGACTTAAGGTGCCCACACACTAGAAAGATCTGCGATCTTAAGATGTGCGCATAAATTAGCCTTGAAATCTTTTATTCGTCCTGGACAAAAGATTTCAGGCAAGCGCACATCTTTACCAAAGATTTCTCTTAAGATCCCATGTGCGTTCCTATGGATCTTTTGTTAAATCTTTTTCATGCAGCATGTAAGATCAGAAGATTTAGCAAAAGATCCGACCGATATCAGCCGATAGAAAAAAAAATCATTTGATTTGTGCATGCAAAGAATCCGTTTTTCTGCATATGCTCAAACATTTGCAGTGTGGCTGGCTGGGGATGGAAGTGGAGGTGGTACCAAGGTGCCCACACACTAGAAAGATCTGCGATCATAAAATGTGCGCATAAATTAGCCTTCAAATCTTTTGCCTGTCCTGGACAAAAGATTTCAGGCAAGCGCACATCTTTACCAAAGATTTTTCTTAAGATCGCGTGTGCGTTCCTATGGATCTTTTGTTAAATCTTCTGATCTTTCATGCAGCACGTAAGATCAGAACATTTACCAAAAGATCCACGGGAGCGTGCATGGACGATTTTCGACCGATTATCGGTAAACATTGGACAATATATCACCCGATTTATCGGAAATCAGCCAAAAAAATCGTTCTAGTGTGTGGGCACCTTTACACTACCAAAGGGTTATTATTCAGTCGTGACAAACATCTGAATGCTGTCATGGACTGGTAAATCCACTACCATCAGCACAAAGACATTGATGGTTGAGGACCGTCGCTAGGCCCTGGTTTGGCTAATCTCCAGCAGGTGTGTAACCAGCTGCAACTTAGGTTTGTCTAAACCAGTGGTTCTCAAACTGTGGGTCCTTACCCCAAAGTGGGTCCTGACCTCAGTATGGGGTTGTGACTCCATTTTGCTGACCATTAGGCTGATGACTTTTCTAATCGGTCAGTGATTCAAGTCTGAAAAATCTGTTGAATTGTCTGTTATTTTAGACTCCTCACATTATTTTGTGCCTCCACAATGCTGCCATGTATGTGCGGCCTGCTGACTACACATGTGATGTGATGACCTTCTGCAGTAACTTGCTGGGGTCCTGTTATTATTTTTATTGTCTGCTGGGGTCCCAGAGCAAAAAAAGTTTGAGGACCCCTGATCTAAACATTCATGCCTGGGCCCCATGCTAAATATATATAACAAATACTGGTAGCGCATGTGTGATAATGTACCAGAAAATATACCAAGTCCCAAGTGGGGCCTACTGGAGGTTTCCCATCCGAATTCAACTATTTCCTCCAGTGACCATTCCACCTGGCCATCTACATCGTGACGACTCCCAGTCTTGCTACAATTCCCGTGGGACATCATTGTTCATTCTGGTAATGTGCACTTACCTGATCCTCAATAAGTGAACCATAGACTCCACAGTTGTGTCCATTGAGGCGAGGATTCATATTCTTCAATTTTATCCCCTTATTATTGGTTACATTAATTCCAATTTACGTTTATTTCCCCACCTAATTCTTTTTATTCATTTATATTATTGTATTATTTGTATGCATTTTTAACAGTAAAATTGTTACTTTTATACCCAGTGGCATTATTCATTGTGTTAAGCGCTGCTCGACTCGCCTAGTGCGTGTCTTCTCTTTTTTTCTTTCACTAAAGTGGGGAGTGACTACCCCCACACCTGAGCAGCTGCTTCAATTGGAGGTTCAGCTCTACACCAGGCGCCTGATTATTCCTTGTGAATAACTTTGAGGTTTCCCCTTTACCCTGTGGGACAGTCCAATCTTGGGTGGCAGGTGCCAGACCTCTTTTCTAAATCCAACACAACTTAAGTTTAGGGCCCCGCGTTCTCGCCACAGGTCAGTATATGTAATATTGAAAAAGGCCTACTCTTCAGAACAAGCCCCAATCCACAGGATGGTAGCAAAGTTAGGTAATAATGAGGGCAGTCCCAACTAAATGGAGACAGTAGTTATTTCTTTTAAACAGCAGCAAGAGCACCCAACCTCGCACCCTTTGCCGGATGGTTTCAGCCTGAATTTGCACAAAATTGCTTGGTGCCCTATAGGAGCCACTGTAAGCACTGCCGCAATTATTCACATAAGCCAAATCATCAAGGCTTATAAGATTAACCACCAATGTGTCACTCTACTGGATTCTGATCATCAGCCAATGCAGGAAGAGGCCAAGACCAGTGTTCCACTTTCACATTTTCAGATTTCTTGCAAATTCTCTATCAAATGCAGTAAAAAAAAATCCAGTAAGTGGGAACACTACTCCTGATCAAGTACAGATTTCCTACATTTTTACCAGCAACAAGCCGTGCAATCACACTGGGCACCTGCCGGCCACTAAAAATGGATGCCAGTGCCCAGATTAAGGTGATCGCCCCCTGTAAACAGTCTCTCCTTTATTTATCCTGCATGGCCACAGTGCTGGGATTGCATTCCTACAACCGCAGCAGGCTTATATTCCTCCATAGGCACTGGCAGTGGGCCTGCCCCTGTCCTCTGCCAAGCGGAAGAGCATCTGCCTCTAGTTTCCAGCTGTAGTTAAGTGCCAGGTACCCGCTGCAATGCATTGTGAGCGGTGCAACCAGTAAGCTGTCCCCGTTAACACTGACCTCCATCCCCTACTCCAGCGGAGCATAGGGCATAAAAGTGAATGGAGGTTGCACGGGGCAGTAGGAAGGCAAAGAAGGCAGGAAGCAGGAATGGGAGAAATTAGGGGGTAGTTCCAGTAATGGAGGCAGCAAGGGAGATCTTGGATTCAGTAGTAAGCAGGAGTCATCACTTCAGTTAAGTACAAAAGTGAGAGCTAATCAGACTAGTCCAATCATTTTGTCTGAATTAACCCTGTGCACAAATGGAATGGCATGCCTTGTGCATGCGATGAAAAGCAAGTACAAAAAGTATGTGCAGCACATACTTTTTGTACTGTACGATGAGATGCCGCGGGAGCACACGCATCTCAAAGTACAAAACGGACGGACCGTGTATGGGCACCTTTACGACCTGCATACAATCAGGACATATGCAGGTCATTCTGATGTATGGCACTTTTAGGATGAATTCAGACTGACAATTCTGATTCTGCACATTGCATTCCTGGCATTGGAATCATACTGCTATTTAAATGGTGCAGACATCAGGATTAATAATCTTGCTGTCCACAAGTCTATCTCTCACAGCCAATGTAAATAATTTGTTAGAGAAGTACCAGAAAAGTGTACATGTGCAATGCATGGTATGTGCTGTATACATCATGACTAAACATTACTTACCATGTTTTAATGCGGTCATAGGAAATCATACAGCTATTCCACTTTGAGATGATGTCATGCAGCCTCCCATGATCTATTTCACTTGGAGAGGATGTCATGCAGCCTACCATGATCTATTTCACTTGGAGAGGATGTCATGCAGCCTCCCATGTTCTATTTCACTTGGAGAGGATGTCATGCAGCCTCCCATGATCTATTTCACTTGGAGAGGATGTCATTTATTTATTTACAGTTTCTTATATAGCACAGCAGATTCCGTTGTGCTTTACAATAGTAGAGAGTGATAAAACAAACTGCGTAACAACAGACAGACTTGGAGGTAGGAGAGCCCTGCTGCAAGCTTACAATCTATAGCCTCCCATGATCTCAGAGGTTGTGTGACTGGCATGATTTGTGCAGAGAATGACACACGATAAAGTTGGCTGCTCTGGGCACAGAATAAGATCAAGTTCACTGAATTCCCTGCTTTAGCACCCACTGAGATTCAATTATGGCTCTTTCCACATCCTTCCATAACACCCACTGGGGCAGATGTATTAAGTTTGGTGAAGAAATAAAGTAAAAAGGTGATAATGCACCAGCCAATCAACTTCTGTCCTTTTTCAAACACAGCTGATTGGCTGGTGCATTTTCTCCTTCTACTTTATCTCTTTACCAGGCTTAATACATCTGCCCAAAGTTCATTATACTGTTGACTGAACCAGCCCTACCTTACAGCATTTTCTTCTGTTGATGACTACACAAATCAGTGTATTGTGGAAAGTATAACAGGGTTGCCGACCCTCCCGGAATTTCTGGGAGTCTCCCGAAAATCGGGTCCCCACTCCCGGCCCCCGGAAGGGTGGGCAACCCTCCCGGATTCAGGGGGCACCCCTGCTGTCCCCCGGATCGCGGCATTAAAATGCCGCAATCCGCGGGTCTCAGAGGAGGGGGCGGAGCTAAAATGTCACAATTGCGTCATTTTAGCCCCGCCCCCTCCACGGAGATCTGTAAATTTACTGTTTTAGCATCATGGGGGCGGGCTTAGTGATGTCACGATTAAGCCCCGCCCCCTGAGCGGCTGCTGCAACTCTCCTCTCCGGGCTTCTCCCGGAGAGGAGAATAACAAAGTCGGCAACCCTGAAGTATAATCTTTATACATAAATCGCTGTGACTTATGCACCCCGTCTATTGCACCTGCTGAGCAGTCAAATTGCAATTATTCAGGCAGCATCTGCCAGTTCTATGGAACATGTAGACACCAAAGTTGTTTTTCATGGATCTGAAGCAGTCAACACATGGAGAAAAGGTCTAGCGCAGTGGCTCCCAAACTGTGTGCCTAGGCTCCCTGGGGTGCTTCGGGACACTTGCAGGGGTGCCTTGGATTAGTGGTCTAGAGGCAATTGAAATTATTTATTTATGGTCATTGTAAAAGGCAAAAACATTGCTGGTGGGCTACCAATAATAAAATATGTGGACAAACAGAAGCTAATCCTGTTCCACACCCATAAATAATCCCATGTACGACATACAAATCAATTTACAGAATAAGAAACTTTTGGACTAGGGGTGCCGTGAAAAAAAATTCTGATGCTCTAGGGCAGTGGTTCCCAACCCTGGTCCTCAAGTACCCCCAACAGTGCACGTTTTCCAGGTCACCCAGCGGGTGCACTCATTATTCAGGCACATTTGAAAAGATCCACAGGTGGAGCTAATTATGTCACCTGTGATTCTGTGAGTAGACCTGCAAAACATGCACTGTTGGGGGTACTTGAGGACCAGGGTTGGGAACCACTGATCTAGGGTGCTGTGATTTCAAAAAGTTTGGGAACCACTGGTTTAGCATATAATATAATGAAAAAAGCTGTAAATATATTTTAAAAATTACCAAAATGTTTTCAAAATTGCATCCTTTTGTCCTGTTTCACTTCCCCTGCAGACACCTGATTACATTTGGCCTACACAGGACCTAATATACAGATTACACCTGTGGGCAGAGTAATGTCTGGGCCTTCTCCCATTACAACAAAATGACAAATTCTCATTGCCAAAAAAATTGCTGCCTGGGAATCTCAATGTATACAAGACTATAAATGATGTAATAAAATAAATAAATACTAAATGCAATATCTAGAACATCTACAAATAACACTGAAAAATGATGAATGAAGTTCCCCATCTGAGAAAATATGAGATTTTAGTACCATTTTCTGTCCACTTTGTGTTCAGTTTTGTACAAAATGAGAATGTTTCAAGAATTGTGTTTGTATTTTTTATATTGGTTCTTTAATCCCAGTAGTGAATATGAACGCCTCAAATTTGTTTTGATTCATTAAACCCCCAATTGTTTTCAGTAATATAGCAGGCATATTTTACTGTAAGCTAAAAGTGTTCCCATAGACATGTGGAAAAGATAAATCATTGGGGGTTATCGAGACCTGATCGCACTACTGCAAATTCCAGCGCAAGCGATTATCGATAGAGTGCGCATGGTTCGGATTTTTATTGCTGGCCGTATGCAAGTTGATTGACATAAAGGCGGCATTTGGGGCGTGGTAACTGTACATTTTCTGGGAGGGTCAGGAAAAAAAAAATCCTGGCGTTTGTAGTGAAGTCATGTAACGTAATCTACGGCCCCCATCCCACTGCTTCTATCCTAGCCACCGAGTAATTCCTAGGTTACGCACAGACCGCACACATTGGAAAAATAATAAGATGATGAGCAGCTTACGAATGGATTTACAGCTATTCACCAATCCAGCAATTTCCATTCTTGCACAGGGTGGGATTTCACTCTGGCTAGGTGGCGTATACCTGATTACAGGGCTCTACAATATAGCAGAGCACCAATCAGGTCTGAATAATCCCCATCGTCCATTGGTATGGCTACATGCTTACTTGTTTCCAATATTATTAAAAGCTCGTCCTGAGAACACACAATTACCAACTCTGTGCTGGAGGCAATCTTCTGAGGTAACTTGAAAGTACAAAGCCATTGAAGGTCCACCTATAGCCTGTCATGCAGCAGAGATTAAATGAATTATTATCAAATTGATGAAGATAACTGGTGTTTAGTTTTGAGTCAAAAATAAAATGTAAAAGACCTGACCCTCTCTTTCTTCTGATTAATGCTCTCAGCACCATTGTAAGATATCCTTACACAATCTGGTAACAGCATAAGACTATGCCTGGCTGGGATGGTGATGCTCCTCTTCGTAATATAACCATGTGCTGAAGGTAGGGTCCAATTTCTGCTATTACAGGGTTATATTGAGTTGTGTGTGTGTGTGTGTGTGTGTGTGTGTGAGTGTGTGATGCGCTTTGTGCTGAACAGGCTGGGGTTATGTGACATTTCATTAAGGGATCCCATACCGTGTAATGAGTCTATCATAGCCTAGAGCTGGCACAGATTCTTGTATGGGGAACCTACACTGTCTGTGCCCTTGCTACTAGCCCAGTATGTGAGAACTGGTGCAAAGAGCAGTTTTTTGGGTTGGGGCCAAATTGTTTTGTTTTTTTAAACAATAGCAAGGGCTACTACAAAATCTGTGTTGATGATGACGACGACTATCAGCACGATAGTCTTCGTCATCATCTTCAACACAGATTTTGTACCAAGGGTGGACCACAAATTACACATACAGCTCTGAATATTTTACAACTGTGTGCACATGCACTTACTGTACTTAGCCTACACTTGTATGCCTCCTGCTATTTTATTAACCAATCCAGTTTACTACTGGAATAAGAAAGAACCGGCGTCCTCATCTGTGTCCAACTGCCAGTTTCCTGATCCGCTGACGGCCTGGTTGGGGAATCGGGAATTTGACATATGTTTAAAATTCTCCAATCACAATCAAAAAGGTTTGGCATCATCAAATTGGGGATTTTTCAAATCAAAACATCGGATTTAGGAGTTGGTTCCTGATATACGTGTGAGAGTGGGGAGGGAGCAGACAGCATGGCCCTCATTCCAAAATAGTAGAAATAGACTGTGCTGCAAAGTCTATTTCTACATTTGAATCCGATACCGAGGGGCAGCTCATTGGGATCTAATTGGAATCTGCATACTCACAACTGTGATTTTATAATCATTGCCTGTTCTGACCGACCCAGTGGAGGTAATAAAATGTCTATAAAAAAAATGAGTTTGTTACTTATATGAAAAGATTAATTTGAAATTGCTCATTCCTTGGGGAATGTGCCATCCCGCCATATCCCGTCAGTTTCTCCTGAAGACTTGGAGATCAAGTTCACAGTAAATGGCACAGAACACATTGCTGCCTCTCTGGTCTTCTCTCTTTGCTACTTACACTTTACTTATCAGATTTGGGTTACTTGAGCCTTCTCGATGAGAGACGGTAAGGGCATACAAGAACATTTTAGGTACTCTTTACCTAGAAGGGCGCCCATCGCGGGCATCGCATGTACTAAAAAAATTGCATGCGATGCGACCGACGCGATGACCGCGATTTTCCATAGGGAACAATGTTAAATGTCCCAATTGACCCGATTTTCCATAGGGAACAATTTTAAATGGCCCACAGAGACCAAATAGGCACCCTGAAGTGTGAAATGGCCCCCCCAATTGTTAACGCCACCCCACGATCAAATTCAACCCGAAGTGTGGCGAGTGCAGCGAGCCCGCGAGGGGCGGCAGTACACGTCCTCCGACCTTTTCATACCCCCACTATCCACGTCGGCGTGGAATTGAGAATAGAAAGTGTGGCGAGCGCAGCGAGCCACCAAGCCCGAAGCGTGGCAAGCGCAGCGAGCCCCGCGAGGGGACGCGGACACCTTCACAGGTATCCGCATCCCCTTGCGGGCTTCACAGGTGTCCGCGTCCCCTCGCCACGCTTAGGCTCGGTGGCTCGCTGCACTCGCCACACTTTCTATTCTCAACTCCACGCCGACGTGGATAGTGGGGGTATGAAAAGGTCGGAGGACACGTACCGCTGCGCTCGCCACGCTTCGGGTTGATGTTAATCGTGGGGTGGCGTTAACAATTGGGGGGGCCATTTCACACTTCAGGGTGTCTATTTGGAATCTGTGGGCCATTTAACATTGTTCCCTATGGAAAATCGGGTCAATTGGGACATTTAACATTGTTCCCTATGGGAAATCGCGGTCATCGCGTCGGTCGCATCGCATGCGATTTTTTTTTCCTTTATGATGCCCACGATCAAAATCGTGGGCGCCCTTCTAGGTAAAGAGTACCACATTTGATAACATAATAGCTTCCTTTTACAAACTTTTTCATTTTCTTATTATTTTCAGTGTTTTTCTCGATGTGTTAATTTCATAATCAATCAGCAAAAACAAAAAATCTGAGGGTTGCGCACTTAACCATCATTAGTATTTTCTCCATGTTGCTTTGTCTAAATGATAAAACTAATCTTTAAAACAATAAAAAGTGCTGATCAGGGCCGGTGCAAGGTTTTCCAGCATACTAGGCAAAACCTCAGCCTACTGCTCCCACCACCACCCACATGCCAACACCGACAGTGGGTTATTGCGGTTTGCAGTAAGTTTAGCAAGGATGCCTGATTAATCCTTTAGTTTGTGATAGACTCAGATTCCTCCCAGATTCTCGAGCCCCTAGGCAGTGACATAAAGTTGTCTGATAGCAGAGCCGTCCCAGGTGTTGGTATTCCTGTGGCAAAAAAACTTCTCTTACTGCACATAAGCTTTCTATGAAAAAGATCAAAGACGAGGGAGTTATCTGTTAATACATATCTGCAGATGTAACATGTGCAGAGAGTTAGATTTATGGGGGTTATTTTGTTTTTGTGCAGGGTAAATACTGGCTGCTTTATTCTTACACTGCAATTTAAATTTCATTTCATCACATCCCACCCAAATCTAACTTTCTGCACATGTTACATCTGCCCCAGCTGCAGTGCAATATGGTTTTGTCCATTTGCTAACAAAATGTGCTGTGTAATCAAGTCCTAATGTTATAAGGCACATTAAGATTTGGCAGTTTGTACTTGTTCCTTCTCACCTCCGACAAATGTAACCTTATACACATGTAACAAAATAGATTCCTTTTTTTTTTTATTAAGAATAAGAATAAAGAATCCCTTTATTAAGAATAAAGAATCCCTAAAAAAACCACTGCAAACTTCTTCCCTTGAATTTTCCATGGTCCTAGGAGCCGTGAAAACAAGTATAAAGTCTAAACAGCAGGTGGTCAGATGGCAAGTTTACCAGAAATGTCCTTGGCAGAGTTTCATTGCTTCCTGTTCTTTGTGGTTGTGGGCATTAAAAATACATTTAATCTTATATAAAAGTACAAAAAAACACTCGCCCATTGATGTAATATCACCGCAGAGTCGTCCAATCACATGAAACTGTAAAATACACAGCAGAGAAAAAAGCTGTAAGAATATAGATGGAGGGAACACTCACATTGCATTCCTGGTGAACTTCTCTACGTTCTCAGGACACTGCTATACTGTACAATAGATATCCTGAAATGGGCCATAGGGGAAAATTAAACTCCAGACGCAGAGGACCGTCTGAATTTTGGGGTGAATTCTTCTTATTACAAGTATATTCACTCATTTTTTTATTGCACCCCACAGGGGTACATATTGTGTTTTGTACTATTATTGGCAGCATTTATTGATATAGTGTCCCCATTGTCCCCTGTAGTATATTATTCAGTAGCACATAGGATCAGGCACTTACGTTTTGCGATCCTTTTTCAAGCTGGAGTTGGCGACACTTCCAAAAGCCTGTCCTTGTAGTAGCTCTGCAGCAGCCTTCCGCTTAGTGAATGCATTGACCTCCTCCAGCAGCTCTTTCCTTTTCTCCTCCAGACTAGCTCTTTCATCCTGATGAAGCCTCTTCAGTTGTTCAAATCTATTCTGAAGCTGTACACACACATGATGGGTATTTGTGGTCAGTTAGGAACCAAATTTCATACTCCAATGCATTTCTCAACCAAATTAAAATAATCCTTTATAATAAAATGAAAATGCATACTGTTAATAATTAACAAACGATGCTCATATTGGATCTCCAGGAATTATCATGAGCAAAAAAAAATTGCTGATCTATTCTTTCTTTAAATAATGTACCCATTATTTAAAGAAAGAATAGATCAGCAAATTATGCAGCAAAGAGAACGTATTCAAAGAGCTGGTCTTCAGGCTACAGGCTATACATGTGCTAGGCTACAGGATATACATG
The DNA here is from genome assembly GCF_055691185.1 of Crinia signifera. NCBI lineage: Eukaryota > Metazoa > Chordata > Amphibia > Anura > Myobatrachidae > Crinia > Crinia signifera. The sequence goes on from NC_139218.1 coordinate 262,896,667, forward strand.
TGCTAGGCTACAGGCTATACATATGCTGGTCTTCAGGCTATACATATGCTGGTCTTCAGGCTATACATATGCTGGTCTTCAGGCTATACATGTGCTAGGCTACAGGCTATACATATGCTGGTCTTCAGGCTATACATATGCTGGTCTTCAGGCTATACATATGCTGGTCTTCAGGCTATACATATGCTGGTCTTCAGGCTATACATGTGCTAGGCTACAGGCTATACATGTGCTAGGCTACAGGCTATACATGTGCTGGTCTTCAGGCTACAGGCTATTAATGTGCTGGTCTTCAGGCTACAGGCTATTAATGTGCTGGTCTTCCGGCTACAGGCTATACATGTGCTGGTCTTCAGGCTACAGGCTATACATGTGCTGGTCTTTAGGCTACAGTGAATCAGCATAATCCATTTCAAGAAATGGATTAAGTATAATCGTAGTACCCAACTACAGATCCATACATCGGAGCCTGGTAATGGAAACAATAACTTTACTTTAGTCCAGGGGTAGCCAACTCCAGTCCTCGAGAGCTACCAACAGTTAATGTTTTCCAGATCTCCTCACAGAATCACAAGTGAAGTAATTATCTCCACCTGTTGATCTTTTAAAATGTGTCAGTGAGTAACGAGTGCACCTGTGTAGCAGATAGGTTGTCTGGAAAATGTGAACTGTTGGTAGCTCTCGAAGACTGGAGTTGGCTACCACTGCTTTAGTCTTATGTTTAGTATAGAACAAATCACTGAAAACAGGTTAGCTAACTACTTAACATATTATAATCTCAAACATAAAGGGCCTATTATGTAATGCCGATGTTTGTCTACGGGTAGCTCCAGTGGTTTTTTTAATGACTCAGCTGTGTTTGAAGCATGGGGAGCGCAGCAAATTCAGTGTGTATACTTTGTTGGTTTAGAGGACATCCATGAATATGAAATTCTTTAGCTTCAATATTTGCATACTATAATGAGTTTACACAATACCTTTTTGAGACATGAACACACATAAAATCAGTAGACATAAAGGGGGAGGTTCTCGGTTGCAATTATGCAGTTCTGTCACCCTACTGTTACAATGTTACATCCAAGCCTCTGGGTAAATTGTTTACGTACCACCATTAGAGCAAATGGTGAAATGTAAATGACCATACACATATTTGCAGTATACAGTCTAGTTCTACACAGTCTAATTTCTGAAGGATTAATAGGAGGAGAAATTCGCGCAGTACCTCTCGCTCTGCTTCTTTCAGCACGGTCTCTTTTTCCCTTACTCTCTGCACAAAGGTCTGTCTCATCTCTTCCTCCTTCCTCTGCAGCTCCTCGAAGAACTCTTGTCGCTTTGCTTCATAGGTTTCCTGCAAACTGGAGAACAAGCAGAGCATTGCTGTAGCCAGTAATTTGTACATATACATGCATAGGATAAATTAGATCACACCACAAATGTAGCATTTAAAAGTCCTGCAAATGGGACAACGCAATAGCTAAATAAATCTATACCATCATATTTAGCCTCTTAAATGGTATGCCTGGAAATCTACCGAGATGAACTGTGCTGCTGGCTTCTAGACAGACAATGCCACAAGGCAAACACTAGGTGGCAGTAGGTATACAGATGAGAACATCAGTAGATTGTCATAATATACTATGGGGTCAATTCAGTCAGACAAGAAGGGAACAAGTTGTTCTGGGGCAACAAAACATCACCAATGGCTGCACATCTTGCCCCACTCGCAGCCTGATCTTGCCATACAATTGTGGATTTTTGTATGGGGATGTCCACTCTCTATAATCAGCCAGAGACACCTTGTTTTTCTATGGTGATCATTTTGGCAGGTTTGTTGGCAGATTCTGAAGCTGTAAATTAATAGGTCTTTAATTTGTATTTAGAACATTAAAAAACAGGATAGCGAGTTACAGCTAGTGATGTGTGACTAACAGTTTGTAACAAACTCAAATATTCAAAAATCCTCATATTTAATGATTAAATCTTAACTTTTGACATGGAGAGACAGTACATCCCTCCTTATATGTCCTTGATTTTAGCTACAGCCAGATATTCAGACTGCTATCTAGAAGGAAGCATGTGGAAAACTTCTTACTGCTAAACCTGTCATCATTCAGTACTAATCCTACTTGACCTTTACACATCTGTCAATATTGTTAATCACTATATTGTACTACAAATTCTTCACACGGTTTCAGCCAATGGTTCCTGTGTGGCTAACCGGTCTATTAGAGAACACTATACTGGTTGTACCGGTACACTGTGTAAATAAAAAATTGCTTAGTACATCGGTCATGATTATCAAGTCATAAAATGAGGACATTTTGTTAGCTCATATGTCATACTGTATGGCTTGGTTTAATACATAAAATAAAAAAAGTTTGCATTCAACAAATACCCCTATGTAAACCCAGGATAATGTGTCTGTAAATTCCTGCTGTGCTTGTGGTTTGCCAGAACAAAAACAGTTTGTGTTGAGACCTTTTATAGTTAGCTATGGCCTGCTAAGAGTGCTTTTATTTATTATCACAAACAATATAAATAAGTAGGACCGGTGCTGGATTTTAGATGCATGCTTAACCCTTCAGTGCCAAGTGAATTTGTCAAAATGGGATAAGGTTGTTTGGTCTGCAACAACTAGGTCAACAAGCATTGGGTCGACACCACTACGTCGACATGAGTCTAGGTCGACACAAGCATTAGGTCGTCATAGGGTTTTTCACGTTTTTTTGATGCCCTACCATCCACTAGAACGATGCGGTACACTTCAAACTGTGTCCATGTCGACATTGGGGTAAAAAAAACAAAAAAAAACAGTGAAAAACCCCATGTTGACCCTTTGACAGTCGACCCTGCCCATGTCGACCTTGTTGCATGTCGACCTAGTGGTGTCGACCAAATGCTTGTCAACCTAGTTGTTGTAGACCAAATGATCCACACCCATCAAAATAGGTGTGAAAATTGCCAAGCAAACATTTGTATTAATCATAATGACCTGTAATGTTACCTTATGTAGGAAATATAATTTTTTTTTTTTGACACAACCTTTATTTGAATTTATATAACAAATGTGAGCAACGCTGGCATTTTTAGCGGATTTTTTGAACATCTCTCACAGAGATGTTGGCACTCAAAGGGTTAAACATACAACATTCAGTATGCAGTTCGACATCATTATATCATTTTGATGGATTCCCCTTAAAATAAAGGTCTGCATGGAGAAGAAGAGATCAGTACATACCAGTGTACAATGCAGCTGTTCCGTGGTTAGTGGGCTAACACAACTATGTCAGGAATGCAACCAGTGTCCAGTTATGGCATAGGCCATAACAAGAAGTCATTTTAAGGAATGAAGCAAGCTATCAGGAATATCAGTTGTTAGAATCAATGTTTGAAACTAGACAATGTACACAAACCCATCCCTGTACAATTGCAGCTGTCAAATTCATCTTTTGCAACAATTACATTGCAATTTACACTTAGAAAAATGTCAAGAACACATAATAAAGTGCATTGTAATCAGCAGCTTTTCCAGAAACAAAACTGAAATTGCTCCTGTCTAGACGTGTCATTTACATCTGGTGCTGAACAGTGCTGGATAAATGATGGAAGTATGGACTGTGACTATTACAAGGTAGCATAAGGTCAGCTAATTGTAAGCAGCTGCTTTCCCTCAGAGTAGAAGATGCTATATAATGTATGTAAAGGAAACAATTACCGAGATACTATCATAGAACAATAAACAACTATAGCTCTTTGCCTCACAGCTCCGAGTTCAGGGGTTTCATTCCAATCAGGGATCTCTATCTGTTTAGAGTTACTCCCACTCTCCAAAGACATATTGGAGCAGGGATGATGTGAATAATAAAATATTCTCTGCTATATGTTACTTGTATATGATATATGAACAACTGTTACTAGTAATGTGCCACACAAGCCCACATAGATGGAACTGTGCCACTCAGCCATATGTACCCGTGTCTCCCCTGTCTCGCACACTGCATAGCAACCTAAAAACTGTACTGTCCCTGCTTAACTGTTACCTACCTAGCTGTTTGCAATGACCAGTGGTGCCATTGTTGGCTACCTAGGCGCTGTGCAGCTCGGCGGGTAGGTGTTCACTGTGTGATAACTGTACTGTCTCTGCTTATATTGTTACCTACCTGGCTGTTGCAATGACCAGTGGCGCCGCTGATGGCTGCCTAGGCACTGTGCAGCTCAGTGAATCAGTGCAGTTCCCTGCATCTACAATCCCCAGGGCACATTGTGCATATACCCTGTATATGTTGTGTATACCTGTACTGTCACTGTTTAACTGTTACCTAAACGGCTGTTGCACAGCAATCCAAATCAAATTCCTAGTATACGCAAGTATACCTGGCCAATAAAGTTGATTCTAATGCTGATACGGTAACCAGCACTATGGGAGGCTGCAGTGTTAGTTCAGCCTGAAGAAGAGTAAACAGGATACAAGAGCCATAAACGCATCCTGAGAATTTTATTTCACTGCTTAGTAGAACTGCTTGGGAAGCAAATTTTTTTTTAAAATAAAGCTGCAACTATTTCATAATGTAACCTGTAACAAATGATGTACTTCCTGAAATAAGAACATTTGGGCCCTAAATACTATTCTAGCATGTTTGGAATCTTCTTCTTTATCCTTCATGCAAGTCAGTAACACAGGAACATCCAAATTTGTTGTCTTTGTACTAATTTAGTTAAAACAATTTGTTTCAGCTGTACTGTATATATATATATATATATATATATATATATATATATATATATATATATATATATATATATATATATATATATATATATATATTTAAAGTTTGTCGCAATGTACACTACTGTAGTCATTTTATTCATGCCTAATTCCATCAAGAGACTTCTTTCTGTAATGGTTTACATTACCTTCTGTCACACAATATAATCACAGCAACACTCTCCTAAAATCCTAAATCTTGGAAACTAGACAAAGCCCCAGGTTGAGCATTGTGCATTGTAAAAACACAATACAGGGGTGATGCTTTATGTCAAAAGATTAATCATGTAAGATTAGTTTACGTAAATATGTATTATATGACACATGGACATAATAGTTTTAGGTTTTGGAGCCGGAAATAAGCTATTCATTCTGTAAATGCACACTTCCAGCAAAACTAGCTTCAGGCAAAGGTCAATATGGTAGTCATCCCAACTATTGTCTCTCCAAAGCGAACGGCTTAATTCCGCCAGTCCACATGCACATCCCATCGTTATCATGCGAGGGGAGCTACGTGAACACATCCTCTCACATGCGGCCAAAGGGGACAAATCATTCCATGCTCGCCGACCATCAAATGATATCTCTCCCCTTCGGAAATAAAAGTCAGTCTAAACTTTATTTCCATCAAAGTCTGACTAAGAGAGGGCAGGTGCTGATGTCATGTGACATCAGCTGCCCCCCTCCCCTCCCCCCTCCCCTGGCAGCATTGGCCTGCCTGCATTTTTGCAGGGACGCCCATAAAAACGCTGGTCGCTCCCTGCTCTGGCCCCTATCCGCCACTCTCCCTCCCTCACCCGTGTGAACACCTCAGCGACAGTCATAATAATCAACATCGGCAACCTCAGCAGGACCATTGAACATTTGACCAACCCAAAAACAACCAACTGTGACCAAATTTGGACTAAGTGCATGAATCTTGTTGGTAGATTAATCTCTACCCATCAGTCTCATAATAGCAAGGAGGAAAAAAAAAAGGAGCTACTAGAAATCATTATGCTAGGGAACATTTCTTGTGTCTGAGGTGAAATTATTCTAGAGTCATCAATTAAAACGAAAGGCACATTCCTTAAAGAACCACTAAAACTTCAAAAACAAGTTTGCCTATATAAAAAGAGCTGCGCTATATATATGTAAAGCATGCAGGAGATAATCAGGAATGAGGACATTTGCAATAAAGTTTTCACTGTGAGGGGAAATCACTGAAGGACACTACAACTGGCCTGTGCAGAAAATGTCACTTCAGCTACGTAGCATACAAGGATGGAATGTTAAACATTCTAAAGTATGTCAATCTACGTGAACAGTAACGTATATACTAGTAACATGACTCTCTCTTTCCTAATATTTTAGCATTTTCAGTATTTCAATAGAGACAAGTACAATTCTCACATCTGTTCTGCGGGATATATGCCTCATTCTGCATTTCACCACAGAAAATCGCACATTTCGCAGCAGAATTTGCTCTTAAGTCTTCAGCATGGAATTCCTCCTATGTTTTATGTTCCCTACTGGACTATTCCGGTGTCCGGTCTCTTGTTTTATGACATGTCATGTTACAAAAGGCTCAGACATACTTACTACCAGAAGTACTGTATATGTCACTGAAAAAGATATGGAAGTGCTGGTCTGAAGACATATCCCTGTGGTGCCCCTGGGACGTCAAAATGCTGACATCACTGTTGACATGCAATGTTGACATCACAATGTAAAGAGTTATGATTTTGACATTGTTAAAATGTTGTGATTAAACATGTTGGGTACTTGTGTAGTTTCACGGCGCCCGATATATCGGATGCAATATCGGTCGATATATCGAATGCGATCCAAAGCGATTTTTTTTTACCTGTTCATAACCCACTATCCACTACGCATGGAGTTGATTTTATATAGTGTGGCGAGCGCAGTAATCCGCATCTGCTCGCCACGCTTCGGTCTCGGTGGCTCGCTGCGCTCGCCACACTATATAAAATCAACTCCATGCGTAGTGTATAGTGGGGTTATGAACAAGTAAAAAATCGCATCCGATAAATCAGGCGCCGTGAAACTACACAAGTAGCACATGTTGGCCTGTGCAGAATGTCAATGTGTGCCACACTAACACTCTGCACAGACTGCCAGGGTTAGCTTTATCACCAGGGGAAAGGGCTATGTTTAAGCTGCTGGAAAGGAAGGTTAGCCTGCAGGAGGGGAGGTTGGGGCGTGGCACTACTGGAAGGTATACGGCTAGACATACATACCATCAGAAGTGCCACTAGATCCACTGAAAAGGTGCCCATACACATTACAATTATTGTATACAATATTGCATCTCGGTTTTGCGATGAGATCTAGTACAAAAAGTATGTGCAGCACATACTTTTTGTACTAGATCTCATCTCATCGCAAAACCGAGATGCGATGAGATGCAATATTGTATACAATAATTGTAACGCGTATGAGCACCTCTAGTCCTCATCATCCAACTCATTAACCGTGCCGTACCAAGTAATTCAACTCTATGCCACCACTTTCTAATAGTGTGGACATTTCATCAGTGTTGACACAATAAATGATTAGTCCATTTCCTGACGCTCTTTGTTGACTTTGTTTCAAAATATATTCAAATTATCCAATCAGTGTTGTTTCTTTTTGGCCGTGGTCCCTCCCCTTCTGTTCCTACTATGAATACAGTGCATAAGCAAAGTATTAATAGGATTTCATCAATATATGTCTCTTTTGTCCCCAATTCCTACAGATACTTCCCTATTTACCTCAGGTTGGGCCTTTGCACATGACTGCTTTCTCAACCTTTCCGTGCCTGAAAGGTAAACAGTTTATCTATTGTTTCTCGTTTCTGGGTCTCCCCATTGTGGGTCCAATTAAATCTATTTAAAAAAATTATTTTATATTTTTTATTTTATAAGAAATACAGCTCCTAGCCAGCACTAATCAAAAGCCAGTCCTCAGCAGTCAACTAGTGTGGACTGGAGGAAGGTCCTGTCTCCTGGCCACATGACATCGCACTGCCGCAAAATAAAATGATCCTACTCCACTCGGCTCCTGGACTCTGGCCATAGATGGGGATTACTTGGAGCCTCTTCTAGACACACCACATTACAGCAGCAACCAGAGACTGGGAGGGGTGGGGGTTGCCCACGAGGCACTGTCAGTGTTTGGGATGTTGGGCCAGGGAAACCATCTGCTCGAACAGCACTGCAACCTCAAGTCAGTGTCCCCATGCCTCCAGCGGATTCATTATTAAATCCCGACGGTCGGGATCCCAGGGTTCAAAATCACGACGCCGGAATCCAGACCGCCGAAATCCCGACAGGGGGGGGGGCCGTGGATCGCCCCCCCTTGCGGGCTCGCTGCGCTCGCTTTATTTTTTATCCCACACCCGTCAATAGGCATTAATAGGATTTTTATTCCATCCCAAAAAACTTTTTTTTTTCCTGTTGTGAGCAATTTTTTTTCTTTCCTATATGGGCTAAATGAAAAAATATGTTGGTGGCCAATGTGTTTTTTTTTTTTTTACTGTAGGCCCATGTTTTTTTTTTCCCAATGGGGACCACTGTAATTGTTAGCTTATAGAGACACTTAATTGCTCACATTGGAGAACATACTCAGATAGATGATCTGCATCTAGCATAGGGTGGGTGAAAGTATCAATGGTGCAATCGATGGTGACATCTAAATAAGCACAAAGCATGATTGTAATGGTGGTAGACAATGAAAGTGGCGTCTCAGTCCTTGCATATGCGGATGAATGGATGAATGGATGTAGACCAGGGAAGTGCACTGCAGCGGCATTAGCATAAAGTCACAGATACAACTGCAGCAATAGACTCAAGGAAGGCCAAAACTGCATCCAGCACAGAATCCGTTCTATGAGGAGGGATCCTGCCATGCCATCAACAGACCCCGTCCTCAGTAACGCTGCTTACATAACTTTTCCACCTGACTCCACCACTGGGGTACATAGACCCCTTTAGAAAAGTTTGTGAGAAATTATTACTGAATCCAACATGACAGAACAATTCTTACAGTCACCAACTGCTTGGTAAGTAGTGGCCCACAGCGAGCAACTATTAACCAGGACACGTGTGTATATCAGGGAAAGGCTTTATAGCTGCATGAGCATTGAATCATAGGTGCAAATGCTACATAGTAAGGATAGCCGTGACTGGGTGCAAATCACAGTCAGGCCCAATGTATTAAAACATAAACTGAAACCAGAAAATGGAACACTGTGCCACCCAATTAAATGACGTAGCAGTTTCCAATCTGGCTGGGATTACAGCATGGGCTTTCTTTAGTGCCAGTGGGAGAGTTGAAGCTGAGAATTTGTTATTTGCATTTGTGAAACTCTTCAGTCAGCCACCAGCAGTCTGCTTCCGTTCCACACGAACATTCCTGGTACAGCTGAGCACTGCACCTAACAGCTGTGCAAGCAACAGGTGCTGGGTGAGGCCACTAAATATGGCTACACTGGGAAACAATGGGCGCTCAATGCATTCTTTGTAAGAGAATCCAAGTATTTGAAATTAAATGATAGCTATGCTAGAATGTAAAACCCAGGGGGCCTTTTTAGAAATGTGGCGACCCATGTGGAACCCAAATTTTTTTTTTTTTAATAAAAATGTAGACTTACTGTATAGAACAGCTTGTCAAAATGAATTGTAATTCGATTTTCAGTGATTAAAAAAACTGCATTAATGGTGCTGAAAAAAAACAAAAATAACAAAAAAGTCAAGGACCAATCAAATACCTACCTTACAGGCTTATCTCCAGGACCCATGTCCTGAAATCCCATTTCCTCCAACTTGCAGCGCCGATACAGTTCATAATGCCTGGTGTGCGTCTGTTCCCTTAGATCCTCCATGTTGGTACCAATCAGCATTTCACGTAACTTTACAAAGTCACAGTGGTTTTCATTCTCCACTAGTATTAAAAAATAATAATAATGCAATGATCATCCATGTAAAATGTAAAAAAAAAACATAAATTGCCCACTGAAATCTCCCAAAAAGTCTATAAAAAGCTGATTGGACTGAGGAATAATGAGTTTGCATAAAGTATGACAACCAGAATATAGGTTGAGTATCCCTTATCCAAATTATTCCGAAAACCATACATTCCAGAAAGTGATTTTTTATTTTGCTAAAAACCTACCTGGGACATCTGTAACAGCACTGCTGATGAGGACATGATATGTAACTGGCACTACTGGGGACATCTGTAACAGCACTATTGAGGACATGATATGTTAAGGCCCATACACACTGGGCAACTTTGATCTGAAAGTCGCTCAAAACACACAGTTTCAGCGGCTTTCAGCTCAAAGCCGCCCAGTGTGTATGGCTGGTTATACCAGCAGATGAGCGGCTTTCAGGACGGCTTTGCATAGCTCTACGCAATGCAACGCCGTCCTCCCCCCTCCGTAGGTGCCGGGCAGGGGGAAAGTCACTCAATAAGGACCTATATATATATATGCATGGAGCGGCTTTTCCCGCAGCGATGATTGGCATCCTCGCTGTTCATACACGCTGGGCATAGTCGCCCAGTGTGTATGGACCTTAACTGGCACTAAATATGTGCAAGACAATGATTGTTTGGCATTCAAATTTAGTATCTGAGGTTGTACATAAATTTTGTTTCACGTTTTGAAACCTTGTTTTATGCACAAATAAAATATATTTGTGTATTTCATGTGTTTGTACAACAGAAATGTAACATACCTAAAGATACATTATTGAAATATAAAAATATTCTGAAATACGGAATAATCCATTATACAAAATTCTTCTGGTCCCGAACATTTTATATAAGAGATACTCAACCTGTAGTACATTTTAAACTCTATCAACAAAGTAACCATTCTGCTTCATGTAAGGAGCCATTTTCTTAACGTAACAAACACAAGTTGAGCACATGTACCCAGACAGCTTAGAGACAGCCAGAATGATAGCCTAGGGCTGAGGAGTGTGTGGAAAGTATAGTGTTCCCTGGTTCCTCCGTGACATATTCACACCACTTCATCCGCGGTCGCGAGAGAGAAGAGGAGGAGAGGCAACTGGAAGTCTCAATTTTAATGCATTTTCGAGATAACCATGGATAAATAGGAGGGAGAGGATAGTCATGTTTTCATAAGTGGGCAATGGCCATTGTTGTTGCCATAAGAGAGCTCAGAGGGAGGAAGATAGCATCAATGTGTATCCCCCTCTATGGCCCCAGGATGTAAAACGAGCAATGGTGACAGGAGGCAAAGCACAGGAGGAAGAATGTCTTATTTTTGTACAGAAATCTGTGGGAGATAAGGACAATTGCGCATGTAATTGAAAGAAGGATATGAATGTGTCTATGTAAAGGGAGATGCTGAGCGATGTTCTGAGAGTAGCTAGATCGTTCAGAACACTCAGCAACATCGCTCAGCAACCATCGATGTGTCAGCGATGTGTGCTGAGCAATCTGTCAGGTCCAGTGGTCTCTGAGGAGAACACTGGCCCTGCCTGGCAATAGGATTAGTTTTGTCCAGCATGCTGGATATTATTTGCGGGGCGATAGTGACACGCAGGGCCGTGCATCGCTATGGCCCCAACCACGGAGCAATGTAGAGTCATTTTCTAAGCGATCTAGTCAGATCACTAAGAAAATGACCTGAAACCACTACATGTGTAGGCCCCATTAGTATCCCACAGTAAACCTAATTGGACACATGAAGACATGGGATCAGGGAGACCAGCTTTTTAGAGGAAGGCTAGCAGTCAGGAGATAGAAAGTGCATGATGCAGACAGATTTTCCCATGCCTTAAACATGTTGCTAGATGCCCTAGCTATGCCTTGATGTGAACAGCTGGACTTTTTAACCTTACAAGGGACACTACACATTTGGAAAACCGTTTGCTGGCTATGCACATTTAAATACACAAGATAATTAAAGGGTATTCCTTTCCCCAGCAACATCAGCTAGACTTGCTAAATACATTTTGTAGACTTATTCCCATTGGTTCCACTTTTGCTTGCTCATATATAAAAAGTTAAACAATTTATTATACTCTTAAAGCTAGAATTAAAGTCCAAATAAAAATTCACTCAAGAAGAAGTATTTTTGGTACTTGTGAGTTATCCGGACGCCCGATTTCAAAATCGGGTCGGATCGGGCACATCGCATCGCATCGCATGCGACCATCGGATGCGATGCGATGCGATGACCCGATTTTTCCATAGGAATCAATGTTAAAATGGACTGAGTCCATTTTAACATGGAATTCAATGGGAAAAAGGGGTCCTTTTCATACCCCTACTATCCAAGTGGGCATGGAGTTGGATATAAACCTGTGGCGAGCGTAGCGAGCCACCGAGCCCGAAGCGTGGCGAGCGTAGCGAGCCCCGCGAGGGGACACGGAATACCGTCCCCTCGCGGGGCTCGCTTCGCTCGCCACGCTTCGGGCTCGGTGGCTCGCTACGCTCGCCACAGGTTTATATCCAACTCCATGCCCACTTGGATAGTAGGGGTATGAAAAGGACCCCTTTTTCCATAGGAATCATTTTAACATTGATTCCTATGGAAAAATCGGGTCATCGCATCCGATGGTCGCATGCGATGCGATGCGATATCGCATCGCATCGCATCTGATTGTATGCCTTAACTTAAGGCATACAATCAAAAAATCGTGCGTCCAGATAACTCACAAGTACCGTATTTTTTGATATTTATAAAAACACATTATATAAAAGCAAGCTGCAGTTAAATGTTAGTATGTATGTTAAGGTCCATACACACTTGGCGACTATGCCCAGCGTGTATGGACAGTGATAATCGCAATCATCGCTGGGGGGAAAGCCGCTCAGTGCATACACACTGAGCGGCTTTCCCCTGCCCGACAGCGTCAGCGCGGAGAGGATGGCTTTGCATAGCGTAGAGCTATGCAAAGCCGTCCTCAAAGCCGCTCATCTGCTGGTAGATGAACGGCTTTACCATCGATGATGTGGGAGTGAGCAGCAGAGCTCACCAGTGGGGCATACACACAGGGCGGCTTTCAACTCAAAGTCGCCCAGTGTGTATGGGCCTTAACTCGTACACCTGCAAGACCTCCAACCGTGGTAGGCCAAAGTAAAAATAAATTTCTGTATTTCCTATACTACAAATTTCCTTAAACTTTAGCCTAGCTGCTACTTTTGGATCCCTTATACAGGGGCTACCTTGTGCCCTGGGAAAACTTCACCTCCACCAATGACTTTGGGTGTGGATTATTTGGTTAACAATCAATAGATCAACCGCTATTGGTCAACAGGCAATAGGTTGACGCATGAAACAATCGAAATGGACAAATGGTCGACACAAACAAAAGGAAAACATGGAAAAGGGTGAGTTTTTCATCTTTTTTTAGTCTATCTACATATGTTGACATGGACCCCCCCCCCCCCCCCCCCAATTCTGATTGCCTTGCTCTCCCACTATGCAGACATGAATGGAGAAGAACAAGTCGGTTCAATAAAATAAAAATAAAAATCAAGAAAGACTCATGTCAACCTATTTTTCATGTGTCAACCTATTGCCTGTAAATCAATAGTAATTGACTATTGACTGTTAACCCTGTCACTGTCAACCTACTGACTGGATACCAATGAGATCAATGCAGATGCAGCCATCAGGATCCTGAAGGTGGGATCCAGACAGTCAGAATGAAGACAAAAGCGCCCAGATGGTCAAAATCCTGACAGTAAGTACCAGAGTCAGGCTATGGCAGGGACAGTTAGGAGGGGTGGGTTAATGGGATGGTTAAAACATTAACTGGTCGCGGCGGAGCCACGGTGGCGTGCACGTGAGGTGAGGAGAGTCTACAGCTCCCCAGTGTCTCTCCCCTATCCTCCGTCCCCCGACCCATAACCCCTTCCTATGGAGAATACTGACCGGTAGAAGAGAGAGACGAGACCGCGCTGAGCGAGTTCGGAAATGCTATGATTGAGAACTGCCAGGAGTGCCCCCGTGTTTCCCTATTGGTGGTGTGTCTGCGGAAGCCAGTACAAGCGGACGGGTGACGCACGCCTATGTGGTAGACGTCAGATCCGGCTGAATTTGCTGACGCCCGCTGACAGCGCTGAGACCGGCTGGCGGGAGCCTCTGCTTGGCGGATGCGAACGCCGTGTGCGAGACCCCGGCGATTCCCCTGCTTGGGCGGGCGGCTGGAACAGTGAAGGCGACGGTCGGCCCCTTGAGACGTGGGTAGAGAGTGGCGTGACGATACTTCGCCTGACAACTTTGCTGACTGTATCAGCCACCTTGCTATATATCCCAGCACGTGGGCGCCCTATCAGGAGTACAAGCGGCTGAGTGACTTTTCCTAGGAGCTCGCTGCAGAGAGCTGAGGACTGAGTCTAAAAGGCATGGAACCTCTCCCATATGAATAAGGTAGCAGAGGTGTCTACGTGACACACAACAACGGTCGGTTGAACTGAAGCCCGCTGTGGGTAAGATTGCCTTTGTTTGTGATACATGACAGTACAAAACGCTCTGTTAACAGCAGAACATATTGAGCAGTGGTCTATGTTACAGTGCTGGACGATTCATGGACAGTGACACTGTGTTAAAGACAGTAAATTAAATTTAACCCACGTGGAAAGGGGTGAGCGATCCCGGTATAACATAGCACACTGTATCACTAAAATGGGGAAAACATCAACAGCTGCAGCGCGGTTAGAAAAATTTGCGCGAACCCAGAATACAAGCAATTCCATTCCCAATACTCCACAGTCTACCCCTGTAAAAGCAAGTGGGTCTCAGCCACAGAATGAAGTAACCTTACAGCAGGTGCTAGATGCAGTCAGCACATGTGAAAGTCGCCTATCAGGCCAAATAGATAAATTACAATCAGATATTACCTTGCTGAGGGACGATGCCCAAAAAATAAGGGATCGAGTACTGGAAGTGGAGAATCGAATTTCTTGCTTAGAAGATAGTATGGTACCAATGCAAAGACAGCTAAAAAGTACGTCCAGTAAAGTGGTTGAATTGCAGAATAAAGTCACTGACATGGAAGGTAGACTTCGTAGGTGTAACCTGCGTGTTTTAGGCCTAGAGGAGAGAGCGGAGGGAAAATCTCCTGAAAAATTTATGGAAGATTGGATACTGCAGGTGTTCGGGAAGGAGTCCCTAACTCCATTCTTTACAGTTGAGCGTGCCCATCGGGTACCCCCTAGGCCCCCCATCCCTGGTGGCCCGCCTCGTACCATGCTGTTAAAGCTTTTGCATTTTCAAGATCGGGACAATCTGTTAAAACTGGCCAGATATAATGAGAAATTGTGCTATAATGGACAGAGAATATCATTTTTTCCAGACCTCCCATATGCAATTCAAAAGGAGAGATCAAGATTCAAGGAGGTGAAGAGCAGACTTAGAGACTTGAACTTAAAATACTTCATGCTCTATCCAGCTAAACTCAGAGTGCTGTACAATGACGAGTCTAAATTTTTCCTGTCACCTGAGGATGCAGCAGACTGGTTGAATAAAACCCACCCGGGACGTACCCAGCCGCTGGCTAGTGGAGACCCAGCACTATAAACTGGACAGTAGATGTTGTTTCCAGCTTATTGTATTAAATTCTGAGGTTCAAAAAAAAAAAAAAAAAAAAAGTAACGGTTCAGTGGGAGGGGGGGGTGGAGCGGGGGGTGGGGGTGGGGGGAGGATAAACACAGCGTAAGTTGGGGGTATAAAGCTGTAAATATAAATATTTGTTAAAAATATGATGCCCTCAAGAATTGTCTGGGGAGCTGAGCATGCCTTAAAAAAGGGGAAAACCCTAGTGGCAGAGAGTAAGTGCCTTTAAAGAGTGTTACGGTGTAATTAAGTGTAGAACAGTGAGTAAGGGGGTCCTATTAGGTATGCCTAAGGGGATAGGTTATACAGGGAGGGGGGTGGAAGAAGGGGTTAGGGTTTGTGTAGTATGTGATGTAAAGTTTGTTATGTGTGTAGCCTGCAACTCTGGGTTGAAAAGAGAACGGATATCGGGGATGTTGTACTGTTGTGATAAAGATGGGGGAGAGAACTTGCAATGGTTAGGGTGTTAACGTGGAACGTTAGGGGGATAAATGAAAAAATTAAGAGGTCACTTGTGCTGAAGCAATGTAAAACAATGGCAGCAGATATAATATGTCTCCAAGAGACCCATTTATTTTGGAATAAAACCCTGGCGTTAAGAAGACCATGGATTGATAAATCATACCATTCCCAGTTCTCTCCCGCATCTAGGGGGGTATCGGTGATAGTAAAGAAAAATATTGGATTTGAATGTATAACCAGTAAAATTGACCCACAGGGGAGATATGTTTTCTTAGATGCAAATATTGAAATGTGTAGAATTTGTATACTAGCGATATATATTCCTCCGCCATTTTCCTATGATGTACTCAGGAAAGCAGTAGATTTTGCAGCTGAGAGACCCTCAGCACAAATTATATGTCTTGGGGACTATAATGCGGTTATTGATCCAGATATAGATAGATTACAGATGAAAATGATAAAGGCTGTGAAAAATAAAGGGTTGGCCGAATTTATTCAGCAGTTAGGATGGAGGGACGTCTGGAGAGAGAGACACCCTAGTGTCCGGCAATACTCCTGTTATTCTGTGCCACACGATTCCTTCTCAAGGATTGATATGATCCTAGTTTCACCTGCACTGACCAATTATGTGGCACTGATAGAATACAAAGCACGAGGTATATCAGACCACTCACCTGTAATCATGCAATTAGATCTGAATTTAGATAGA
Organism: Crinia signifera; assembly: GCF_055691185.1. Taxonomy (NCBI): domain Eukaryota; kingdom Metazoa; phylum Chordata; class Amphibia; order Anura; family Myobatrachidae; genus Crinia; species Crinia signifera. The sequence continues at coordinate 262,913,182 of NC_139218.1, forward strand.
GGTTATTCGTATTGGCGGTTTCATCCTAGTTGGCTGACTAGATTTAATGGTGGAGAATTTTTGACAGGGGAAGTTGAAGGGTATTTTGCACAAAATAATGCTACTGCCAGTAATACAATCGTATGGGAGACATTTAAGGCCTTTTTAAGAGGAATCCTTATGAAAGAAATTGCTGTAGGGAAAAAAAAAGATAGGGAAGTGGCCAATGCATTGGAGGTGGAGATGGTTAAGTCGGAAAATCAATACTTGAATGATAAGAGCGAGACCTCTAAAGTAATATGGTTAAAAGAACAGCAGAAATGGCTGGCGCACCTCCAAGTAATGGCCACTTTCCGAATATTAAAAAGCTCTCATCAACTGTATTTAAATAGTGATAAGGCAGGTAAATACCTATCATACATGGCTAAAACAAACGCGCCCCCTACTATTATAACTAAGATTTACTCAGATAGTGGCCTGATGGTAACTACAAATTCAGAGATAGCAGAAGTATTTGTTAAACACTTTAAGGATGTATATAGATCCAGATTGGATATAGAGACGGGAGAACTAGAAAAATTTTTAAGTCACCCCAGGCTGCCTTCTCTCCCAGAGGAGAGTAGACAGATGCTGGAGGAACCCCTCTCTATTGAAGAAGTGGAAGAAGCCATTAGACTTATGCCACAGGGTAAGGCCTCAGGGGTGGACGGTTTACCGAGTGAGGTATATAAATTTTTTGGGAAGAATATGGCCAAACATATATGGAACTCATTTAGGGGGATGGAACTAGATGGCAAACTATCCCAGTCAATGACGGAAGCAGTGATTAATGTCATCCCAAAAATAGGAAAAGACCCCTTAAAGGTAGATTCATATAGGCAGATTTCCTTGATTTCCGCTGACGCGAAGATCTATGCGAAGATTATGGCAGTGAGATTGGGAAGAGTAATTCATCATATGGTACATCCGGATCAAACCGGTTTTATCTGCGGTAAATCGACTGCCATTAATCTCCGCAGGGTCTTCTCGTACTTGCAGTGGGCTGGAGTTATGGATAAAAGCGTAGGAGTAGCGTCATTCGACGCTAATAAGGCGTTCGATTCAGTAGAGTGGCCCTTCTTACGGCAGGTGTTGAATAGTTTTGGTTTTGGACCCCGTTTTATTAAGAGAGTATTTCTGCTATATCAAACACCGAAGGCAAGGGTACTGGTTAACGGATACGTGTCGGAAACCTTTAATATATATAGGGGTACCAGGCAGGGGTGTCCGTTGTCACCGCAATTATTTGCACTGGCAATAGAACCCCTGGCCTGTAAATTAAGAAGCACACTGGAGATCCGAGGTGGTCCAGATGCTCATAACATTATATCATTATATGCGGATGACCTATTAGTTGGGCTTTCAGAATACCAAAGTGACCTAGATAAAGTGCTTGAAGTTATTCAAGAATATGGGAGATATTCTGGGTTAACAACTAACCTAAGTAAATCGCAGTTACTTATAACTGGAGGACAAGGAAATTCGCTAATTCCCTTGCCGCATCATCCACCAAGGGTGAACCAGTTTAAGTACCTGGGAATTTATGTTGCAGTTGAAATGGGAGCATACGTGCGGAATAATCTTGACCCAATAATTAGTGATATGAAAAATAAATTCAAAAGCTGGTCAAAACTCCCTCTTACTATAAGTGGTCGTATTAACCTGGTCAAGATGGTCATCTTGCCTAAGGTGTTGTATGTACTTCAGCAAGCCCCGATATTTATTAATGATGCTGTATTTAATAAGATGCAAGGGGTTATATCATCTTTTGTATGGGCAAATAAAAAACCTAGGGTTAAGATGACCATATTGATTAGACCACGGGAAAAGGGGGGACTTTCGATGCCCAATTTTAAGTCATACTATTATGCCTCACAATTAGCACAAATAAAAGGATGGATGAATGGGCAGGAACATCCTGTTGAGTTGCTCAAGCTACTGGCACTGGTGGCCCCGAGGCATACGCCATTGCAGGTGCTACTTACAAAAGCGAAAATTAAAACTCAGGTCCCCTTAATTGTACAGGCTAGGAAAGTATGGCAGCGGGTTAGTAAGACTCAGAGGGAAAGTGATATTGATCCTGATACATTCCTATTTTCTTTAAATGGTACTGAAATAATTAGAGATCAGCAAGTAGCACGAATATGGAATCAATTTGGAATAACGTCCATCGGCCAAGTTTACAGCAATAACCATATGAAGTCTTTTACGCAGATGCAGGATGAGTTTGGACTCCCAAAACAAATGTTTTTTAGATTCTTACAAATGCGGAGTGCGCTCTCACGGCAGAATGGGCAGGATGGTATTAGTGTAAAGGAATCCCCAGTTAAATTGTTCATAAATAAGTTAGGAAAGGAGAAAATAATTTCAAGATGTTATCAATTCTTGTTGGAAAACACACAAGATGAAGACCTAGCTGTACTTAGGGCAAAATGGGAAACGGAGATTATAGGGATTAATGAAGAAACATGGAGAATTGCACTTAACTCTATTACAACTGCAACTAATTCCATTAGAGACCAACAAATACAGTTCAATATTTTGCACAGAACGTATATGACCCCCGAAAAAATCAGTAAATTTGCGTCCAATTATATTAATAAATGTCCCAAATGTGACGAATTGCAATGTGGCTTTTTTCACTTAATTTGGGAATGTAGAGTAGTAAGGAAATATTGGCAAGAGATAGAACAAATAATGGCACAAAATGGTATTCTATTGCAAAATGCCTCCCCCCTGGCATATATACTGGGGGTCTGGCAAAATGATAAACTCACGGCTGGTAAAAAACAACTGGCCATAAATTTGTGTACAATTGCCAAAGTAATCATTGCACGCTCCTGGATGGCTAAGACTGGACCTGAAATTAGAGCATGGATCAATTTGGTGAATCAAACTAGTGAACATGAGAGATATATAAGCTATACACGTAAAACCACAAAAAAGTTTTTTGAAATATGGGAGGGTTGGTTTAGGACTAAATTCTATAAGAAACAATAATATGCCCAACGGGGCTCTTACACACGATAACACTTAAATTTTGGTAAAGAATAAATACTAGAAATATATTATTTAAACAAAAAAAAAAAAAAAAAAAAAAGGGCACAGAATAAAATGCACATAGTATTGATAGTGGGGGGGGAAATGGGAGGTTGGGTGGGGGATTGGGGGGGCGGGAATTCCCACTATACACATTAGAAATAGGGCATATATATAGGGGGGGCTAAGATTGTTCACCTTTTGATAAAATATGGCTCTTATTGCTGGGGCATAAGAAAATGTCACGATGTTTCAGGTATTTAAGTAATGGATTGGAACGCGAGAAAAGGAGTTGTAGGCATGGGTTAGTAAATGGTCCTTAAAGTAGAAACTAAAGTTATCATTGGTCATATTTGTAATATAAGCATAAAAATTCACTTAATGTTAGGTATTGAAATAACATAAAGAGAGGCTGTTAGTTAAGTTGGAATATGAGTTATCACCTAAAATAGTGTATTGATATGGATGTTCTCTTTCTATATAATCAGTTACAAAGTATGTAGCTAAAACCCCTATCTCGGAAGAAGGCAGGTTATGTGTATGTATACATGTTAGTAAAGAAAAAAAAAAAAAAACAAAAAAAAAAACATTAACTGGTCGCAGGGGTAAATTTACTAAGATTGGAGTTTTACTGAAAATGGAATGTTACCCATAGCAACCAATCAGATTCTATCAATCATCTTCTCTAAGGTACTAATAAATTAAAATCAGAATCTGATTGTTTGCTATGGGCAACATCACATCTTCAATAGAACTGCCAGCTTAGTAAATATACCCCACTGTGTATAGCCAACACGGCTTAAGATTCCAATTTAAGACGGCTTAAGATTCCAAAAATATATTTATTCAGGGAAGTCAGAGTACAACCTTCTCCAAGCAACAGACAGAAAGGTTTTACCTTGTACGATCCCCCATGGATACTGCCGAGCCTTTACCATCTTGTTACCAATCTTGACCTCCTCCATACTTCCGACCACTGCAAAAGGGAGCTGTGCCTGGAGAAACAGCAGGATTTCATGAAAGGCCACTTGTGATACAGGACCAAAACCGTTCCAAGTTTTCATAAAACCTCATTTGCATTTCTTAAAATAAATATAAATACACTTTTGGGGTTTTTCTCTGAGTTATAATGTTCTGTATTTGCTTTCAGTGCAGTCAAAAAGATGTTTTGTTTTTCTATCATCTCATACATGTTAACCTATGTTATGCACTGAAGCTCTGTTTTGTAGTAATATTATTCCCAATATGGGCCTAATTCAGACTGGATACCAGGACATATTTATTCTCAAAATGGGAAAAACCACGTGCATTGCAGCTGGGGCAAATGTAACATGTGCAGGAAGAGTGCTTTGGGCGAGTTATTTTGTTTCTGTGCAGGGCAAATACTGGCTGCTTTTTTCTTAAGGGGCATACACACGGGGTGACTCGGCCTCTGTTGCTTAAGCACGATCGCACGATTGCTGCGCACACACACATGATCCACACAGCGATGTGTGCTGAGCGATCTATGCAGAGCAGGGCTTTGCCTAATGTTTATAGCACAGTGATTTTTCAACCCGCTAACCTTGCGGCACACTAAATAAGATTTTAAAATTGCCAAGGTACACCATGAGATCCCCACAGGGCAAAACACATTGGCCCCACAGGAAAAAAAAAAAAACTAAGTTTTTGCCCCCATATAAAAAACAATCACACTGGTCCCCACAGGTAACAAAAATAAAATACATTGGCCCTTTACATGAAAAGAAGAGACCAGTAAATAACAGTTGAACTGGTGGTGGCTGTAAACTGGTTTGGGCATCTCTAGATCTGGGGGCACACTTGAGAACAGCTCAAGGCACACTAGTGTGCCACGGCATAGTGGTTGAAAAACTGTCTATCTCTGCGGGCGATAGCGTTGAGCGGCACTACGTATCACCGTATCCGGAGGCTATACACATGGAGCGATCCATCCGGTCTAGTAAGATGGTTTAGAAAAGGGGTGAAAATCACTCCGTGTGTATGCAATTTAGATTTCAGTTCCAACACACACCACCCAAATCTTACGGTCTCTGCACATGTTAAATTTGCCCCACCTGCAGTGCACATGAATTCGGCCCTATATACCAACTGGACAACCATTGCTCGCTAACTTGTAATTTATAATCCCAATAACAAAATAATAGCAGAAAGCATAATGATGTATGTATATTATACAAGCCTTACATTCATTGAGGCATTGAGCTTACTGATGTTCTCGTCATCTGTTGGGAACTGATAGATCTGCACGCCATTACTGACCAGTTCACTTATGAGTTTTGTTTTGAACTTATGCAATTCAGACTTTGAGATGACATCTGCTTTTGCAATGACTGGAATGATGTTCACCTAGGAAAAAATAAATTCCACAAGTAAGATACAAAAGCAAATTACATGGACACCTGGAAGGGAGACTCAGTGTAAAGAATGCAGCACTAAAAAACTAATTAACCAGTGTGGGTTCTCTCTTGTGAGCCTGGATATTGCAAGGTTTGTAAAACTTTTATGAATGTTCAAAAGTTTTTACAGACACATCCCTGTAGTGTCACAAATGCTGGAATCTGCTCAGATACTGTTCACTATGAAATGCACATTTGGGGTTCCATAGTAGCACAATGTAACAAATAGTTGTTTCAAGTAGGACAAATGCATAAAAACAATGTTTTGAAGCTAGACCATAATGCTGTAGTTCGGGACCTCTAGTCTAAACTATGAGAATTTAGCTATTCTAAATTTATTAACAGTTTATTATAATGCGCACACATTCTGCAAAGCATTACAGAGAACACATCAGGTGACCAACAGGGGTAAATGCAGGATTTTTGGTACTTGTGGATTATCACGGCTCCCACGATGGCCATCGTATGCGAAAAAATCGCATCGCATGCGATCGCATACGATTTTGCACTGAAAAGCATCCAAATGCATTGGAATTAGTATTAAACATGTTCAATGGCCCCCAAATGGCATTTTTGAGGCTGTACCACCCCCACTATAAACGCAAACCCGAAGCGTGGCGAGCGCAGCGAGCCCGCGAGGGGCGGCGGTACGCATCCTACGACCTTTTCAAACCCCCACTATCCACTTCGGCGTGGAGTTGAGAATAGAAAGTGTGGCGAGCGCCGCGAGCCACCGAGCCCGAAGCGTGGTGAGCGCAGCGAGCCCCTCGAGGGGAAGCGGATACCTCACGGGCTTCACAGGTGTCCGCGTCCGCTCGCCACGCTTCGGGCTCGGTGGCTCGCCACACTTTCTATTCTCAACTCCACGCCGACGTGGATAGTGGGGGTATGAAAAGGTCGTAGGACGCGTACTGCCGGCGCTCGCAACGCTTTGGGATCGCGTTGATAGTGGGGGTGGTACAGCCTAAAAAATGCCATTTGGAGGCCATTGAACATGTTTAATACTAATTCCAATGCATTTGGATGCTTTTCAGTGCTAAATCGTATGCGATCAAATTGTATACGATTTTGACAAAAACCGTCAAAAATCTGTAAAAATCGCATCGCATGCCATTATATATGGCATGCGATGGGAGCCGTGATAATCCACAAGTACCGGATTTTTCCAAGGGGGTTTCTAAATATACATGTGTATAAACATACACACATATAGAACATATACTGTACACGCACACACATACTCTTGTCAGGTGGCCCCTTTACACTTATGCGACTTCTACGAGGCGAGAAGTTGAATGCAATCTCCTTTGACCTCCCTGGCAGCAGGATCACATACGATACATCGTATGCGGTCCATTTGCATACGATATATCATATGCAATCCCAGCAACTGTTGCCGGATCCAATAAATCTTGATAGCAGCCCTTGCGATTCCTGGCTCTGATCACAGGACCGAGCATGGGATCAGAGGTGAAACAAATGCGATTTGACACTTTTCACCCAATTTCTCATCCCATGGCGTTCGGAGTTGGGTGAAAAGTCCCATGTTATAGATGGGGGAAGAGAGAAGGACTGTTATTTTTATGTAAACAATAGTCACATTAAACTATGATATAAAAAAAAATATATATATATATATATATATATATATATATATATATATATATATATAAATTCCCTATAATAAAATAACATATGCAAACACACACATAAAACATATAAAAAGGATATATACAATGGGACGTGTATCAAATCATGGAGAGACATCAAGTATCAACCAATAAGATCCCAACTATCATTGTTTAAACACCTGTAAAATGACAGTTCAAAGTTGAATGGCTGGCACTTCATCTCTCTCCAATCTTTGATTAATATATCCCTCGAACTCCACAGATAGGGCCCTGGTCAAGAACTGATCTTATGACCCCAGTGCCACTTTGTTGTCCACACATGTAAAATATATCACTAAAACTATCTCTTGTGAACGCACAGAGGTACAGTAAACAGGAAATATTACCTTGCTATCCAACTTTTTCATAGTGATCAGATCAAGAGATTTGAGGGCATGTCCAGTGGGAGCGATGAAGTAAAGGCATGCGTGAATGCGGGTGTCATGATATTTGTACAATAAACGTCTTATCTTTAACTCTTCTTGTAAATAGGCTTCAAACTGTGTGTCAATGTAGTCCACGATGGGCATGTAGCTGAAATCACAGGAAACATTTACTGGGACAGTTTAGTGAACTTTTACTGGTTTCAAGTAGAATATTGTTTAAAAAAAGTTGCACACTGCTAATCCCACACTCCCTTCTGAAAATGAGCACTCATTGCCAAAACAGTACTGTTCATTACAGCGGAGAAGCTAACTAATGAAATAGTACAGACCACACTCCATCAGACTCAAATAAGTTTGCCTTGTAATGTGCTTCTCATGTGGCGGTTCATCCTTGGCATTTCTATCTGCATACTCTATAGGCCCACACACACTGGTTGATTTTAAACCCAAAGCCGCTCAAACTTGGTGTTTTGAGCAGCTTTCAGCTCAAAGCTGCCCAGTGTGTATGGCCCGGCGGTGAGTGGTGATGCGCGCTCCCACATCATCGCTGGGAAAGCCATTCATCTGCTTGTATTACCAGCAGATGAGCGGCTTTGTATAGTGCTGCGCTATGCAAAGCCGTCTGACCCCACTGACAGCACCAGGCAGGGAGAAAGCCGTTCAGTGTGTATTCACCACCCCCTGGGCATAATCGCCCAGTGTGTGTGGACCTTTAGTGCTCTTGATATGGGAAACAGTTGAAGACAGCATGGGCCAGATGTATTAAGCTTGGAAAAGTGATAAAATGGAGTGATAAACCATGAACCAATCAGCTACTAATTTACATTTGTCAAACAAAGCATGTGACATGACAGATAGGAGCTGATTGGCTGGCACTTTATAACTCTCCAAGGTAGTACATCTGGCCCAATAAAGAGAAAAACAGATTACAAAAGAACAGTAATGTAAAACAAACCTGTCATCTTTGTTTATCTGGTCTCCAAAACCTACTGTATTCACAATAGTCAGTTTCAAGTGTACATTGCCTTCACTAAGGTCATAAGTCTGTGATTTCAACTTTACTGAGGGCTCAAAATGAGTGGATTCATGTTCTTCAAAATTAGTATTAAACAGTGTATTAATCAAGGTTGATTTTCCAATTCCAGTCTCTCCTGCAAAGAAAGAAAAAGCGGATTCCCGTTACAGAAATATACAGCACCCCAATAGAACAGACACGCTAAACTTTATATGTATATCATTGCAGCATGTAATCTCTATTTTGCAGAGGCCACTAAAGCAGTAGCACAAAACTAAAGCCCTGTACACAAGGGGCAATTCTAGCAAGTCTTGCCGGAGATATAGTGCTGAGCAACCATATCCTCCTGCGTAAGGGATGACTGTAGCCGGGAGTGCACTACACGACCAGCCCTGCAATGGTCTCTGGTCGCGCGGCTTCCCCTGGCAGGATTTCTTTTTCATCAGCGACCATCGTTGGTCACTGATGAATAATGGTACACTGAGCAATTTGATCGTTAAATGACCAATCTCTGTGTGTACGGAGCTTAATACACATTACCATTAGTCCTTTTGTGGGCATGGTTTAACTCATATTCTAAGTAAATAATAGGTGCTATGGGTGTAATTCAGGGTTGGTCACTGTTGTGCGAATTCGCAATAATATATATTATAGAATGACTGGGCATGCGTACTGATTGTTGCACACATACGCAAGGCCGAAAAGCAAAAAAACAAACAAACATTGAATCTAATCACAATCCCCTCAAAATTTGTATGACAGGAAGCCGGTGTTTGGGGGTAGTTACCAGCCGTATCGTGTCAAAATCGTTTGATGGTGAATGAGTTGCAGATGATTGTGCAGATGGCATGCAATCAGCGCTCCATTCGCAAGTTATTGCACAGAGTAAGTATTAACTCTGGGCGGTGGCTAGTCCTCTGCAAATTTGCACAGCAGTGATCAGGTTTGAAGTAGGCCCTATGTCTGGATGTGACCCAACATCCACCTGTAAAGGTGCCCATACACGGAGCGATGTTCTCCGTACTTTTTGTACTAGATGCACCATACTTTTTGTACTAGTACAAAAAGCATACAATGATGCTATGCGATCTAGCACAAAAAGTACGTGCTACACATACTTTTTGTGCCGTGCGATGTGATGTAAGTGGGAGCGTGCATCGCACGCTGAAAAAACCCACCTTTAGTAAATTGTGTAGCATGCTAATTCACCTTTTGATTTTGGCAATTATGACATCGGGCAGATAAAATGATGTGTGCACTCCTTCTAATCATTGTATTTGGCTATATAGTCGTATCTTCATAAAAATGATTAATGCGAAATGTCAGCTTGAGTGGTGAAAAATCACACTGACATTGGTTTCTTGAGAAGTGGAAACAAATTCTCTAGAGCGATGACCTACACTTCACCATCTTCAATTTGACAAATAGATTTGGCAGCTGCTAATAGAACACTTCTTGCCCAAATATACACAGTCGAATTACATTATTATGACCGCTAATAGCCAGAGTAACCACCATGTGTAACACAAACAGCAGCCAATTGTGCTGGGCGTTACTCAATAAGTCTGCTATGCATCCCACAGATGCTGGAAGGTGTGTGGCGGAGGATCCATAGAGTGAACATGACAATCAAGATGATCCCAGAGATGCTCAAATCGGTTTAAGTCTGGGGAATTTGGGGTAGGGAAGTCCTTGGAAGTCATGGTCATGCTTATCCAACCACTGTTGGACATATCTAACCATCTAAAATGTCCCATTGTCTTGCTGGAAGATCTAATCCACCCCAGGGAAGACAATCCGAAAGTGTGGTTGTATGTGATCTGCAAGGATGGCTTCACTACCAAATTGGTCAAGATTGCCTTCTAAATGAATGAGCGAGCCCAGAGAATGCCATGAAAACATTCCCCAAACCATATTGCCACCACCAGCCTATGTTGTACCAGTAATGGTCTATAAAGCAGAAACTGTGAATCATCAGAGAAGGCAACTCTTTGCCAACCAGGTTCAAGCCTGATACCGCTGTTGTCATAGGTGCAGTGACCATCTGCTGGTTTGCAGGTTTTACTGAACTGTCATTTTAAATGCATGCTGGGTAGCCTCTAGGTTCATTTTGATGGTGAGCTGTTCCACTGTCACATGTCGGTTAGCACTCACACACCTTCACAGCAGACGTTCAGCTATTATATCATACTCTCCAGTCTCCATGTTGGTTATTCGCAACGGTGCCATTTGTCCAGTCAAGAAACACTTTCACCATGCAAACTGCCCTGTTTCAGAAATACCGAAACCATGGGCCCGAAAGCCGGTAATCATCCCTATTTGCAACTATGGTGAATCACCCATTTTGCCCATGACAGCAATGAGTAATATATGTGCAGACGGCCGATTGCACACCTTATATGTTCACCAAGCCAGCAAAGAGCATGTTACAGACTTCATGGGTTATACACTGCCGATGTCAAATATAGGACATAATCATTATAATGTGACTCGACTGTATGGAGAATCTCAAACAATCTTAAACCCCATACACGCTACATTATCGCACACGATAAAGTTAACCATATCAGCCGTATTGTCCAAACACACTCAACGATATCGGCCGACGTCATTGAGACACAATGAACTTGCTGATTTTTAGGCTATATTGCCAAATTGACCTGAATGTTCAGTAGATATCACTCATCATTAACAACCCGCAGAAGCGTACATTGTTAACAATAGAAGTGTCCACACTAGATGATATTGTGAACAATATCATTCAGAAGCCCATGAGTGTTTCAGACAGAGCTACAGCATGGCCGGCAGAGTTCGTAGAACTAAACAGAGATGAAGTGCAGCTTGTGGAAAGCGGCAAGAAAAGTGCCTGGTAGTCAAATTGTGTGTTACAGGATGTGAGCCAAAGCGGACTGGCAGACATCCAACCTAACGTTCAGCAATTTGTTGACGCGAGCAGAATCAGAATATAAAATCAACTAAGAGGCCAGACCACTGCTTCCAGATCAATGTATACACCCATATTTTGTTTCTTTTGAGTTGTTCATACAGGGTGCACAGTAATGCCATAAGCTTTGACTGTGAGGAAATACATAATCACCACTGCCACTGTTAAATCAGGATGGGAGTAGAGTTAGAAAATCTATATATAATACATGAAAGACAAAAAAAAATGTGAAGAACTGGGAAAATTAGAATGCATAATAGCTATAACCGTTATAAGACATACACAGGACACATGGCTATAAATGTTACAAGTAAGCCATACATAGTATTTGGCTATAACTGTTATAACGGTCCGTTACAAGTAAGGTATACATGGGACTATACAAGGCTGAAAATAATGGTTTGCACACTGCACATTTATTTGCACTTGGACCTATTAGTGAAGTCCGTTGCAACACAAAACAGCAACACTATGGATCCCCTGAAACAGTAGAATAAAATGTAAACAAGTTGGTAAGTATTTCATAGAACTAATTTTATACTGTAACATTAGTCAGATGATATTCTAGCTTTTGGAAGTATCTCTTGATATGCCTAGACATAAATTTATCTTCATCAATCACATACAATACTGTAAAACCCATGTGCTGCTACAAACCTGCATTTATTTGGTCCTCTACTGCAAATATTTAGTATGCATGTCTCACAAAAACCTAAAAAAATGTACCTCTGAATTATGCTGGCAAATACACAAATTTTGCACTGCCCATGTTGAGGAATCTTGCTATGAGGAATTGCTTAGCTAAACACTTTTGCATTTTGTAACCAGGTGTTTGAAAGTTTTGTTTTTTTGAGACTCAAGAAGGCTAACTTTCTAAAATATGCCAATGACCACAAGGTATGGACCTCCAAAGAAATTTTTTTAACATCGCGCCAAGAAAAAAATGGGTACTTATGTAATATCTGGGCTCCCGTTTTTCTTATGAGACCGCGTCCCCTCGCCACCCTTCGGGCACGGTGGCTCGCTGTGCTCGCCACACTATATAAAATCAACTCCATGCATAGCTGGATAGTAGGGGTATGAAAAAATGGGGTGCATTTAACATGGGAGCCCAGATAATACATAAGTACCAAAAAATGTAACATAAAACAAAAAAAAAGGTGGCACTCCGGACTGAAGTAAAAAACAAAATAGAACTGTTTATTAGCAAACAGAAAACAGCATTCTAGGTCAGTATAAATAAAACTCCTTTATTTTGATTGTACATAAAATGTGTACCCACTAGACCACAGATTTTCAAAGTAGGTCCTCAGGACCCCACACAGTGCAAGTTTTGCAGGTATCCTCACAGAATCAAGTGAAATTATTAGATCCACCTGTGGATCTTTAAAAAAGGTGTCAATAAGTAATTAGTGCACCTGTTGGGTGACCTGGAAAACGTGAACTATGTGGGGTCCTAAGGACTGAGTTTGGGAAAAAAAAAAGCCTAGCGCAGTGGTTCTCAAAGATTTGGATGATTTTGACCAATCAGAGCAATAAATCTTTCAAAATGTCCAGTTTGTATGCGCTATAGCGGATATCCTATTACCTGCTGATCACAGGTAATAGGCTTATCTATGTATTATCTATTTAGCCCCATTAAGCCGGAACATTAAAAAATCCCCAAAGGCAGCCCCGCTGCCAAGCAAAAACACACAGGTTTCACTGACCCATTGTGATTTTGCAACAAAACAGGCCTTTAATCAGACAATCCAATCAGATAGCTTAATAAAAATTAAAAAAAAAACATGTTTTTCCGGATGTAATGTGATACTCCCTACTGGCCTGAGCTACACACGCTCATTGCATCTTTTGATGATATGTAAATATTACCGCATGCTCATGGATGTGGCCATGGACAGTATATTTTGCAAGATTGAAGTATGTATGCGCTAAACCATTTACAAGTCATCTAGTGTGTACCCAGCATAAACCTTCTACATGTTGTGCTGCTTTCCAGAAACACTACCACTGCAATAAATGTAAACCTACAGCAGAAAATAATATGAAAGTGCTGATATGGCTAATAGTTATACAACTTACCAATGCACAGGATATTGAAGCAGAACCCTTGATGAACTGATTTATTGACTAGCTGGTCCGGCAAACTGTCAAACCCCACATGACCAGAAAGTGGTAAATTGCGGGCGATTTCATTCTGCGCAGGGAATAAATAGTTTATGAATAATTTGAACTATTAATAGCTTGAGAATAAAGCTAAAAGGTTACATCAAGTATACATTTATATGTTTAGAAAAATAAAAAAAATCACAAAAAAATATTATGATCATAATTAGCAGGACAATTAATGAGCAATGAATTTAATCTCTGACTATAAAAAAGGCTAACAGATGACAACTCACTTTCCTTCCATCCTGGGTGTAGTCACTAGTGGGGCTTTGAGGGGACCTCATTCCAAAATTTGTTTGGTAAGCCTATAGTGAAAACACAGAAAGAGATATTCAAGAACTTACATTCATGATCTCAATACAAGCCATTTTTCCAATTTAATGTCACACATATGGAAAACCAGAAAAGATGTATGTAACGGTAAAGCAGATAACAGTGTAATGATCTTAACAGTAAGATAGGAGATCAAATAATGTGTATAATGGCATGTCTTCCTTACGGACGAAGGGAGAATTATATTATTGAAGATTTTTAAGTGTATGAACCTTACTTCCAGTCTGCGCTGCCGCATATGACTGGAAGCTTAAACACATCATATTAGTTAATTGGAAGGAGTATATATAAGTCACCCTAAGTACATCCCTAAAGACACCCTTGATAAAGCCTTATTAATAGGCAATACACATTGGGGCGGTTTCATGTACCTACTGTACCTCTATTCAGATTGAACAATATTAAGGACTTTTTGATTTTGTAATACCACACCAACCGCATAGGTGGTCCACAAAAGATAAGCTTTTATTCTTTTATTTGTCTTTATTATTTCTATTCAAAGTATGTATCTACTGTATAAACACAGGTACCCATTTGAGATAGAGATGCCTGCAACTGCGGTTAATAAGAGCCCCTGAGGGCACTATCTGACAAAGCGATTCTCCCCTCTGTCCCCTTGCCATTCAGCTAGACGGGGAGGGGCACTTTCACTGAGAAAATAATGTCTCACAATAAGGGGTCTCTGGGGCATGTGTCACTGGTCCTGACTCCTTCAAGGGGCCATCCCCAATCAAATTGACAGAAGAAGGGGGGAATTCCCCATTGGGGTGGGGCTACCCAGACCTAATTCCTGCAGTGTCATTTGTCCCAGGGATGTCTCTGTATATGTGTGTCTCCATAAATTTGTATCTGTGTAACTGTGTGTGTGTGATATATATATATATATATATATATATATATATATATATATATGTGTATGTAACTACATGGGGAACACATGGATTTAGAAAGGTTGCAGATGTAATCAGCAATTTTTCCAGTACTGAGCTTTACTCATTGGGCTAGATGTTACTTAAGTTGACATGGGGGGAGGGCACAAATGATATCTAGCCTCCAGGTGACTGGAATGACGTTACGCCTGTGTGTGTGTGTGTGTATTTCACCTTGAAAATTCACCTCTTTTTCAAGATAAAAAAAAGAGGCGATTGTGCCTTGACACATCTGCCCTTACATGTATTGATTTCGTATCATATGTAAATTATTTTCAAGACCTCTGAGTGCCTCTGGTTACTACATAGGAGTTTGCATGTATTGCAGAGGGCACCTGAAGCAGCTGCAACATTTGTGGGATTGCCGGTCCAGTTGACTGCTATAGTATATTTACTTTTGATAATTTTGACAGAATAAAGGCTCACATATGCCCCATCAGTGACATCTACAAAACAAAACAGTGACTCCTAGAGAATTGTACTGTTACACACCTAGAACAGACAGTAACACAATGAGGTCTGTTTGTTCTCACCCAATAATGCATCCTGTAACCCTACATTCCAACAGTGATTGAATACAGTGAAGTCTTTGCTGAGCCTGACAGGAAATACATTCATGTGAATAACCTTCTTCTTAACTTATTCACAGCTCTGGGAACAAACATAAATTCCACATGCTGAATTCAATGACAATCTGAAATATGACCTCCATTCTCTCCTTTCTATTTGTTCACCAATCTTGACAAGACCAGATACTGATGCCAAAAACAGCATTTGTACATTGACTGTATCAGATATAGGGCAGTAGACTCTTACAGGGGAGGAGCTACAGCCAGGATTGCTTTAGCAGCATCTTATCATATCGACTGCAGAAACTAAACTAAAAAAAAAAAAAAAATTGCAGATACAGGTGGAGTATCCGGTACTTGTTTCCTAGCACGGCCACACCGATTTACATCGGGGTGGTCGTGTCGGAAAAATCGGGTCGATCGCATCGCATGCGATTTGGTCGCATGCGATGCGATCGTCGCGACCGACCGATTTTGGACCCGATTTTTTTTTTTTTAATTAAATGTAAATCGGGTCCCTGGGACCCGATTTTACATTGGATTCAATGTAAAATATTCCCAACCCCCCCAAATGTCCCGGCGTACACCCCACCCCACGATAGACGCCAACCCGAAGCGTGGCGAGCGCAGCGAGCCCGCGAGGGGCGGCGGTGCGCGTCCTCCGACCTTTTCATTCCCCTACTATCCACGTCGGCGTGGAGTTGAGAATAGAATAGTGTGGCGAGCGCAGCGAGCCACCGAGCCCGAAGCGTGGCGAGCGCAGCGAGCCCCGCGAGGGGACGCGGATACCTTCACAGGTAAACGCGTCCCTTCGCGGACTTCACAGGTGTCCGCGTCGCCACGGACACCTGTGAAGCCCGCGAGGGGACGTGTATAACTGTGAAGGTATCCGCGTCCGCTCGCCACGCTTCGGACTCGGTGGCTCGCTGCGCTCGCCACACTATTCTATTCTCAACTCCACGCCGACGTGGATAGTAGGGGAATGAAAAGGTCGGAGGACGCGCACCGCCGCCCCTCGCGGGCTCGCTGCGCTCGCCACGCTTCGGGTTGGCGTCTATCGTGGGGTGACGACGGGGACATCTAAAATGTGAAATGGGTCATATTGGCCCATTTCACATTTTTCACATTTTTGCAGGATTTCAATGTTAAAAAATCTTTTAACATTGAAGCCTATGTAAAAATCGGGGGCATCGCGTCGGGACCTATGTTAATGGTCCCGACCGACGCGATGCCCCCGATATTTTACCTTTCCCGACACGATTTCAATGTTAAAATATTTTTTAACATTGAAGTCTATGGGGAAATCGCGGGCATCGCGTCGGTCGCGTCGGGACCATTGTTAACGGTCCCGACCGACGCGATGCCCCCGATATTTTGTCCTAGCCGGCCAAATGGACCTGATTTCAAAGGAAATCGGGTCCATCTTATGGATCGTGTACCTTAACTAAAGGTACACGATCCATAAGATATGTGGCCGTGCTAGGAAACAAGTACCGAGTATCCTTTATCTAAAATACTCGGGACAAGAAGCAATATTAAGAATATTTTTATATTTCAATGAGGTATGTTACATTTATGTGGTTTATCAATCACATGATATACACACAAATATATTTTATCTGTGTATAAAACAAGGAGTGAAATTTAATAGGATGAGAGATTCAGAAAGTGAGAGATTTGGTAAGAAATCTCCAATTTTTTTAAAGCGGCAATCATTGATACTGCAAAACCATACTAGTTTTGCAGTGTCAATGATTGCTGCTTTAAAAAAACTGGAGATTTCTTACCAAATCTATGACTTTCTGAATCTCTCATTCTATTACATTTCCCCCAAGGTTTTCACAACAGATGGAGAGCCACAGATTGGCCAGGCCTGGCCCCACAGCACTGAAGACATGAGTTAAATTCTGAGTCACCTGCGTGATGTTTATATATTCTTCAATGCTTGTCTGTATTGTCTCCAAGTGCTTCCAAACAGCAAAAAGGAATAGAAGGGCAGATGTATTAAGCCTGGAGAAGAAATAAAGTGAAGATGAAGTAGAAGGTGATATTGGCTGGTGCTTTATCACCTTCCTTTTACTCTCCACTTTGGGGGTTATTCTAATTCAGGGCTGGCCAAACCAGTACTTGAGATCTACCAATGGGCAATGTTTTCCAATTCAACTAGCTGGTGCACAGCTGTAGTCATTACTAACCTCTCATTATGTTTAAAAATATGGTGTGCAGTCCAGTCCCCCCCTCTTTCCCAAATATTTGTGTATATATTGTACACTGAAGGTAAGGCTCCTTCATTCTGGCACTGGCACCCCTCCCATCTACCCTCAGGTGTTTTAATTAGCACAGGTTCCTACATTGCTGACTGCATGTTAATATGGGCTCTATTTGAAGGTAAGACCTAGATAAATTTATATAATGTGTTAGTATTAGAAATGTTAGGGACCCATCTAATGAAGTTCACCTGGACGCGGTGGATGGGCCCACATATTTGCGCAAGTGTGTGAACTTCAATTATACTCCATGTTAATTGTAAGAGTTATCAAAATTATTTTTACTATCAGTGTTCTTAGCACCTAGAGTGTGCATCAGTATTGTTCTTTTTTCCTGTATGGTACTAGAAGCCTTAACTTGGTAGCACCTCTCATTAGGTTTAAAAATATGGTGTGCAGTCCAGTCCCCCCCTCTTAACCGTCACATTTTCAAACTGCATTCATTCCTACTATAGATTTGGCCATCCCTTTTCTAATTCAACCGGTCCGGACGTGGCAGGCCAAGGAATTTGCCTAAGGGAATGCCCATGATCCCATGAGAATGCTAGGCGTTCCCATGGTAATTCCCCGATGACGCGCGTGCGGGGGGGGGCGGGCAGCTAATGTCAGGTGCCCCCCTGCTTCCTGGATAGGACGCTCGCAGGTCTGTATCTGCGAGCGCTGAAAAAATCATTTGATGGGCACTGACCATCAAATGATTTCGCCCCCACACCCTAGTCTTCAAATGGATGATTATGCAAATCATTCATTCACATGCCTGGGTGGGTTCAGGAGGGGGTGTCTGGGGGACTCCCAAGGCTGCGAAATTGACAGCCTTGTCAGTCAACCAGAATAAGGACCTTTATCTCTTCACTAGGCTTAATACATCTGCCACATAGATTGTAAGCACCATTGATGTCAATAACTGAAATGTTCTCTCTTCCTCCCTTTCCATTTCAGCATCAGCCTACCTTGCTCTATGCAGAAAGCAGCCATACATCCAAAAATTGCAATTTCAGAGGATTGACCATAACACAAGAATTTATGCATCCTGCCCTGTGAAATAATACTTTCTGCTGGAGTTACTGGTTTAGAAAAGCCCAACAAGTATACTAGCATTTTTATTCACAATTTTCCCAATTGTTCAATTTAAACCTGCATCACAGCAGCACACACTCATTTAGCACACTTGTACACAATTAACACTTAAGTTAGGTATTTATTAAAGTATTGAGAGAGATAAAGTGGGGGCAAATTAAGCACTAACCAATCATATGCTGTAATTTATTAAAACACAGGATGTACAATGAGAATTGAAAACTGATCGGTTTCATACACGGAGCGATGTGCTCCGTATTTTTGTACTAGATCGCATTGCATCTAGTACAAAAAGAATGCAATGTGCTATAGTTGCGTACGTTTTGTACGTGCTGCACATACTTTTTTGTGATGTGTGCGCATCGCATGAGCGAAACGCACCGTGTATGGGATTTTGGGTTTAGACTACGCATGGGCAGTCTAATGCCGGGCAGTGTCTGACCACTTGTTCAGATGCTGCCCGGCTTCTACTGTCCTTGGCTATGCTGCTCCACCCACCTGTACCACTTTAAACCCCACCACCAGCTCCCGGACGCACCGCCCACCCAGCTCCAGCCCGCCCCCTTCAGGGCATTTTTTTTTATAAGGGAAGCCAATCCGGGATTGAGAATTTTTCAATCTCGAATTCTGGGATTGAAAAAATGCCCCCGATAGCACCAATATGTTAATGCTCCTGCCGCATTACTGATCCAAGCAGTGTCTTAGGACTCAGTATATTATCTTACTTGGCACCATAAGCCAGCTGGGTGTTTGCTTCCAGACACACACATTTACACATTACCTGTGTGGAGTGTTGAATTAGCATATGGCTTCCGTGACTATCCACAAATACAGCCCAATGCATATGACAGAATCAGGCTCAAGGTGTGCAATATAACAAGGACTGCATCCCTCCATGCAATTTGGAGAGAATCAAGGACTCAAATATTCTCAGGCAAACGCACACAATGAAGTTATCACTGTGATGTATTGTTGCATGAAGATTGCCTTGCTGCAGAGAGAGGAAATACTTGGTACCAACAATAAAGTCAGACTTGATCACAAAGCACATTTTTTCTCAAACGGGTGCAGAGAGAGTTAAGGGGCATACACACTTTGAGATGTGCTTAACTTTTGTGCTAAGCAAAAAAAAAAAAAAGTTACTGTTAATAGTAGATCGCTATCACTGTGATTTGCGATCAAAATGGCGCCGCCGATGGCTGCCTGGGATCTGAGTGACACAGTTCCTAGACAGCCATCGTTGGCACCATCTTGATCGCACATCACAGTGATAGCGATCTACTATTAAAAGTAACCTGGCCAAGTAAAGCGGATTCTGATTCTGATGTTGCGATTTGAACTCACTTTACTGCATGTACACATCGCCATCGCTATGGGGTGTACACACGGAGCAATTTGTGTTTACATTTCTACGTGATCTAGACAGCGTTAAGAAAATAGCCAAAAATCAAAGTGTGTATGCCCCATTAGATTGAAGAGTTATTTTATTTATGTGAAATAAATATTAGCCGTTTAATTTTTACCCTGCAATTTAGATTTTAGTTTTAACACACCCCACGCAAATCCAATATGGGGTACACCAGGACGATTTGTCCCAAAATGACCCAAATTAGATACAATCTTGACCGTTTGTGTGTAAATTGGACATGTTTTGGGCCATTTCTGATCCAATGCGCAGCCCCGCCTGCAGCAGGTAGGATCTGTAAAGGACCATTCTAGTGTGTATGGGTTGCGATCGGATCGGGTGCAGATCGTGAGCTCCATAGATCGTGAGGGGGTCACACGATCATCTTATGACCCGCTCACGATCTGCACCGTTGTGGTGTGTACCCAGCATAACTCTCTTCCGCAGTGCAACATGGTTTTGTCGTATTAAGAAAAATGTGCTTTGCGATCAAGTCTGAATTAGGTTGAATGTTAGATAGGCTAGGTGGAAGTCTTTATGTACTATGTTTACTACATTAATTAAAAATAAATGTGCATGTTTTAAAGAATGTGTGTTAGATATATCTTGAATTTATTATTAATTTTTTTACCTGCAAATATTACTAAATATACAATAAGTTTATTATATAGTATTATTAAGTAAGAGTTGAGGGGTTGTGTTAGTTTTTGTTTAGTTTTTAATTAAGTCTTATATGTACTGTACTCTAAAAAGATCTGTGACTGTCTTAACCAATATCGTGTGTTATGTGATATTTTAGGAGATTGATGGGGGTCATGGGTCTTACTGGGAAAAGAATGAGATGAATCATTAAGTGACGAAGCTCTGGTCACCAAGATACTGCCATAATAGGTTTCTATGTAATGCACCCCCTATTAATTCTCTAAAAGCACAACTCAGTTGTCATTTTCAGTCCTATTTTCTAAGTCAAAGCATACCTCTGGGTAAAAAGACCTAACATGAATAGAACAGAAGAGTAACCCTTAATTGTAACATGCACTATAGCAAAAACAGATAGCTGCTTATTGCCGGTGTTAAATAGTGTCTATACTGTGTATAGTAGGTGATACGTCTGCAGCTGCATCCCTTAGTATTGAGCATGGCTCGTTATAAAGGAAGCAGTGTACTCCATAGTACTGGGAAGGAAGCTGGCTTGTGTGGAACAGCCCACATTCTTATGTCACCAAGTTCAGGAGAGGAGGACGGGAATGGCACATATGGAAAGCATTACTGTAAGAAAGGAATTTCACATATAAGGAGTGGCTCTGGAATTAACAAGCACCAGGCTAAACTTTCCTTCTTCTGAGCTGCTGCAGACACTGCAGTTTCTATAATAATACAGATACTGTTATACAAAACTATGCAACGTGATATCGACCAAGCTCTCCTGTAAAACATGTTTACATTTCAGTCGTCTGAATAGTAGACATTGCGGTGACATAGCAGTTTGATTGGAATGGCAAAATTAAATGAACTATCCAATTTGAGTATGATCAGCAGCGCTTACATTGTCAATTCCCACCCCTATACTCAAACACACTCTTCTAGATCCATATTACCTACCGCTATGTTGTTATAGGTATCCAGTCCCTGGATCAACAATTTCTAGGTTGACCACTATTGACTGAGTGACTTGGTCGACACCTAAGTATAGTCAACATACCCTAAAACTACAATGCCCGAAGGCCGACACAAATTTAAGGTTGACATGTACATGGTCGACACAAGGTTTTCAGGGTTCCAAGTGGTCATAGAGCGAGAATATATTAGTGTGCCGAGCACAGAGAGGCACCTTACCGGGAGCATCTCCATGAGGGGCCGTGGCACACTGATTCGATGTCCATGTGGATATATATGTCAACCCAGACACAAAAAAGTGGAAAAACTTGTGTCAACCATGTATATGCGGACCTTAAGATTGTGTCAACCTTCTGTCACTGTCGACCATTCTTAGGTGTCAACCTAGTCAAAGTCGACTCATTATCCCAAAACCTTTGTTATATTGTTAGAGAAAAACAGAGCTCAGAGAGGACATGCACCATACACAGATGGTGGTTGGAATCACGTGACTCCAGTGCGTTGAGGCACCAACTATAAACTTTCAAATGATTGCAAACACTTAAAAAAAAAATGGATTAAGCTGTTAAACAAAAACTATTTTGTATTTGTTGAGGCTGGGTCGGTTGTTTAATAAAATTATATTCAACATGCAATACAACATTTCAGTTTATTTCATTTCTTCTTAAAATAGAACAGGATGTTTTGCCACTTTATAGTTCGGTAGGTTTCTGAAAACATCACAGATCATTCAGGATCAATCAAGACTGATTATTTATCGTATGCTACGTACTGTACAATAATCAAAGCACAGATTTTATAAGCACAGCACCAGTAGAATCTGTCCGTGAGACTATTTAATGTCCATTTGACAAATGTTCTCTTTAAAATGTCTTACTCTATAACACAGATTCCATTTGTGTTACCTGCCTACATAGCTGGGTGGTATACCACCTAACACTACTCTCACCTTTTTACTAATGCATTATTTATATTTTATACCTCTAGCAGAGTTAATCTAAAGTATTATTATCATATACAGGTTGAGTATCCCGTATCCAAAATGCTCGGGACCAGGAGAATTTTGGATAACGGATTATTCCGTATTTCGGAATATTTTAATATTTCAATGATGTATTTTGAAGTATCTTGCATTTATGCTGTATAAACACATAATATACACACAAATATATTTTATTACCACATAAAATACACACAAACATATTTTAATTGTTCAAAAAACAAGGTTTCAAAACGTGAAACAAAATGTGTGTACTATCTCAGCACTGAATTTGAATGCCAAGCAATCATTGTCTTGCACATATATAGTGCCAGTTACATATCATGTCCCCAGTGATGCTGTTACATATGTCCCCAGTGAGTTTTTAGCAAAAAAAAAATTTTTTTTCACTTTCTGGAATGTCCGTATTTCAGAATAATTCGGATAACGGATATTCGGATACGGGATACTCGACCTGTAACAGTAAACCAGAGTACACACCGGGTAATATATCGTTAACTATATGCTAATGATATATCATGAACATCGGTCAGTGAGTATGCTCAATATTGTTAACAATGCATGCTCCCACACATTGCTAGCAACCCCCCTGTCATGCAGCTCAATCTGACAATATCGCCAACAACTGCATGCACAGAGTGGGGGGGGGGGGGGGGGTGATGTCACATTATCAGTCAGTAATATCACCCACCAAGAACTCCATATAGTAAACACTTTATAATTAAGTGAATATGGCTACACAAGTAAATACATACACAGTGTAATATTGGTGCAGCTACCAGATACTCACTGGACGAGTCCAGGCATTGAGAGTGGCTGTACTGGAAAACAGCTCACTTTGGGGTAGATGTGTCAAACCTTTAGAGAAGTGGAGAAGTTATGCAAAATAACCAATACCCTTCTGTCATTTATCTAGAACAGTCTTTGGAATGAGTTAGATGATGATTGGTTACTTTGGCCAACTACTACTCATTATCTCTCTCCGAGGGCCAGATGTATCAAGCTTCAAAAAGTGATAAAATGGAGAGTGATAAACAACCATCCAATCAGCTCCTACCTACCATGCCGCAGGCTGGGTTTGAACAATGACAGGTAGCAACTGATTGGCGGGTTGTTTATCACTCTCCAATTTATCACTTTTGAAGCTTGATATATCTGACACCAAGGCTTGATACATCTCCCATTTTATGATCTAGTGACCAAAGAAGGATGCAGCATGATTGGCAGGGTACACCAAAGCTGGCAGCCCTTAGGGGCCGGGTCCCATCATACATGAAAGATTCCTTATGAACACATCCTAGTCATAAGGCCCCCATACATTAGTCCGACTTGTCCTAAGGACAAGTCGGACCTGATTTCCCCCTGCAGCTCCCCGGGAGGGGGACACACGATTTGGCACTTGATGTGCCAAGTTTTGCAAATGATACATCGCATGCGATGTATCATTTGCAACTCCCGGGGAGCTGCAATGTGGAGCGAGCAGGGGGGCCGGGGACATCGAGGTGGTGGGCGGGGGATGCTGCAAGGCGGCTGGGGGGACGGACGCACGCTAGTAGTGCGGACGCTGCGGGGGACACAGGCGGCAGTAACATAGAGCCGGGCGGGAGGAGCCGGGAGCTGTCAGTACTGGAAAAAAAAAAGCCCATACAATGAATGGGCAGCCTGTGATTGGCTGAGCGCTCTCTCAGCCAATTGCTGACAGGCTGAGAGAGCGCTCAGCCAATCACAGGCTGCCCATTCATTGTATGGGCTTTTTTTTTTTCAATGCTGACAGCTCCCGGCTCCCCCTGCCCGGCTCTATGTCACTGCCGCCTGTGTCCCCCGCAGCGTCCACACTACTAGCGGCGTGTCCCCCCCCTACCCGGACGGAGCATGACAGCTCCCTGCTCCGGCTCCCCCTGCCGCCCCCCTCCCTCGCCGGCGTCTCCCGCCCCCCTCCCTCGCCGGCGTCCTCAGAGTCCCCACGGCTGCACATAAGATTTATCTTATGTGCAGTCGGTCCGATGTCCCGACTCTGACCCGATGCGCACGGGACCGCGCATCGGGTCGGACCGGGTGTCAAAACCTGCGATTTGGTCCGATTTCACTGCCCGATCCATCTGGATCGGGTGAAATCGGGGCCAAATCGCATAGTGTATGGCGGCCTATGCTGTATCCCAGGCATCTGTCTCTAAGGGCCAGATGTACTAAGCTACTAAAGTGATAACATGGAGAGTGATAAACAGCCAGCCAATCAGCTCCTACCTGCCATGTCACAGACTGTGTTTGAAAAACGTCAGACAGGAGCTGATTGGCTGGTTGTTTATCAGTCTACATTTTTTTATTATAATAATATTTATCAGTTTTTGCAGAAAAGAAAAACATACATGACAATACATTTAAGCAGCCAGTGCGTCGGTTACATTCTGTGTCTGTCGTTTCTTAAATAATTTAAGGTTCAATATTATAGACATCCTTGTACATTGCATCTCAAGACAAGTATACTACAATCATTCAGAGTTCGCAAATACTCACTATAGCGAGTATTTTACCCACTTTGGAGCACCAGGGACTAATTTTTTATGAATGGCTGGGTCCCAAGGGACCCAGCCATTTTGGCATGCACGCCATATTAATATGTGTGACAACGGCGGAGGGATCTGTTTCCACCTCAGTTGTGATGCGACCGTGGAGAAGACACAGCGTGACTTACGGCCGCTTCATACATCTGCTGGGCGCGAAAAATGAAAGGGTCCCTGTCACCACAGAGTCATAGGCAGCAGTGCACGGAAGCCGCGTAAGCTGGCTCCTGCACTGTGCCTCAACAACAGACGGCTGGAGCCAACACCAGAAGCAGCTGCTCAGCAGGGGAACAGAGCTGCGGCTGGTGTGAGGACGAAGCACGAGGAACTGAAACCAGCATTGGGGGCCAGAACTAGGGAGGTGTGACAGTGAGGACGCAGCAGACCCGGGCAGGAAGTAGAGGTAAGTGGGGTGCGTGGTCCATTTAGCAGGCTGCTTGGCTGTTTCATGTAAGGGGATTTATTGCTAGCAGGACTCGGGCTGGGCTGCAGACTTCCCTCCTCCTCTCCTACCACACGGTGCTGCTCTCTTGTGTGTCACTGTCACCTCCTCCAGGCTCTGAGTGCTGGCTGTTAATGGCCCACTTGTCCCCTCCTCCCCTCACTGCACGGCTGGCAGAGAGTCTGCAGCTCACCAATTAACTCTTAACAGGCAGAGCTGCCTGTAGGAGAGGAGCTTATAGACTCTGCTGGGATTTCACTAACCCGATCCCTCCTGTTCCTGCTGCCATTACTTTTACAATCCTAATTGGTGCAGCACAGGTGTCCCTATTCCGACATTATGCCTTTTTCTAGTATATGTGTATCTTGCTTTATGTGAGTGGGCAAATTGCCAATTGATTACACCCCCCCCCCCCCCCCCCCAACAGCCACAGTTTTGGGGTGCCCAAATCTATGTTTGCTTACCGAAAAACAAAAATAGGCTCAGGCTGGCCCTTGGCTCAGGGTATATGCCATATGGAAGAGAGGAGGAGGCTTCTGTATGTGCCATGCTGGGGAAGGGGAGAGGAGGCTTTATTCCATTGGGACCCAGAAAAGGTCAAGTAGGACCCATCATTTTGGGGTTTGGGGGGTTTTCGCGATCACTGTCATTAGTTCATTACTGATCATTATACACATAACCTCCCCTTACTGTCTATCCGCACATGTTATCTTAACAACTGCCCCCTTCCCCTTTTTTTTTAAGAAGTATTTATATGTGCTATCTTGTCTTGTGTCTTATATATGATTTGGTATCCAAACGAGGGTTTAGAAGATATAATACGGCTCAAGGCGCATGTGTCACCAGGGGGGGGGGGGGGGGGGGGGGGGAGGAATCTACCATCCGAGTGTTGCCTTGTAATATTCTACCCCAGGGACTACTTGCCATGGTCCTATGTGTCACCAAAGCTCTGGCGAGGTCACTGCCCCCGTCTTCCACTATCCATGGTCTTAATTGAGCTAGTTGCGTCGCAATGTAGTAACCCCTGAAGTCGGGAAGTCCCAGCCCCCCTTCTCCCTTTTCTCGCATTAAGTTGTTCAGTTGTACCTTCGGACGGGCATTTTTCCCACAAGAAAGAGGACAACATACTATTCCATTTCCTGAATAAAGACTTGGGGAGAAGGATCGGGGTTGATGTAATATGTATAATAATTTTGGAAGGACGATCATTTTTACTAAGTTTCCTCTGCCAGATACCGTTACCGGCAATCTACCCCAGGATTTGAATTTACTTTCCATCCATCCAACTGCAGGTTGTATATTCAGTTGGATATACTCCTGGGGGTCTCTACTTACCCAAATCCCCAAGTATTTAAACGATTCTGCCCATTTTAATGTTGATGGGAATGGGGGAAGGGAGGAGTGACCAGAGGCGGAGAAGATACAGGATTTCGCCGTATTAATTCTAAACCCTGAATGGTCCCCGTATTCTTCAATGATTTTCATAACTATTGGTAGGGATTGAGTGTAATCAGACAGGTATATTAACACGTTGTCTGCGTATAATGATACTATATCTCCCCGGTCTCCTCTCCCCAGTCCCCTAATATTGGGGCTCTGTCTAAGCAGGCATGCCAGGGGTTCTATTGCCAGGGTGAACAGGACAGAGGACAAAGGGCACCCCTGTCGTGTCTCTCTGGCCAGCTCGAAGGGTGCAGAAGTCCAGCCGTTCACAGATACCCGCGCCACCGGTTTGGAGTATAATAGTTTTATCCATTTTATAAAGTTTGGACCAATGCCGAAGGCTTCAAGAGCCGCCCATAAAAAGGGCCATTCCACGGCATCAAAGGTTTTTATCGCATCCAGTGATATGACCACTGGATCTTTATCACGGATTCAGTATTGAATCCCGGCGGTCGGGATCCCGGCGTTCAGAATCCCGACGCCGGAATCCCAACAGCCGAAATGCCGACAAGGGGGGGGACATGGATCGCCCCCCCTTGCGGGCTCGCTGCGCTCGCCACGCAGCGGGCCCGGTGCCTCGCTACGCTCGGCACACTAATTTATTCTCCCTCCAGGGGTGTCGTGGACACCCCAGGAGGGAGAATGTGTCGGTATTTCGGCGGTCGGGATTCCGGCGTCGGGATTCTGAACGCCGGGATCCAGACCGCCGGGATTTTAACTGCATCCCCTTTATCACAGGCGTCTATCATCTGTAAACGGCTGAAGAGTCTACGTAGATTGATGGAAGTGGCTTTCCCGGGCATAAAGCCCGTTTGATCTGAGTGTATGATTTTCAAAATATGCAGCTTCAGCCTATTAGCCAATATTTTGGCTTCGGTGGCCAGGAGAGAAATGGGCCTATAGGAATCTAATTCAGTCCCTGCTTTCCCCTGCTTCAATAGGACCACAATTTTCGCCTCGAGCATTGAATTGGGGATGTTGTTCCCCTCAAAGCATTGTCTCAGGGTCTCATGTAATATAGGGGCCAGTACATCCTCAAATTTTTTATACACCTCGGATGGTATTCCATCCAGCCCAGGGACTTTGCCGTGGGGACCGCAGAGCAGCGGGAGAATAGAAACCATCCTATTCAAAAGACTGGGGGGGTTGCTGATTGGCTGAGTTCCCAGCCAATCAGCGGCCGCCCAGTCTTTTGAATAGGATTTCTTTCTATTCTACCGCCACGCCCCCGGTCTCTCTGCTCTGCGCCGCGGTCCCCGCTCCCTGCCGGCAGCTACTTCTCGCGCCGCTCCCCCGGACCGGTCCCCACTCCCAGCCTGCTCCTGCCACTCCCCCAGACGGCTGCACATGATTTATCTTATGTGCAGACCGCCCGACATCCAGATCTGATCCGATGCGCATGGGACTGTGCATCGGATCAGATCAGATGTCATACCGTACGCAATTTGGCCAATTTCACCCGATTTCTCGGCCCAATCCTCCAGAATCGGGTGAAATCGGGGCCAAATCGCGTAGTGCATGGGGGGCCTTAAGTGCATCTGACCCTAATCCTCTAATCCTAAATGTGGATTTAAACTTTGAGTTGTAGCTGGTCCCAGAGATGAAGCTCTGGAAGGATGTCTTGGTAGAAATCTAAAGAATAGTTCCCTCTTAAGGCCCTCTTTACTAATGCTAATGGCAGCTGTACATATTTACCCTTTTATGAAGAGAAGGCAGTTACCTTTGGTTGGTTATGGGGAGGTTTTCATTTTTTGGGCAAATAGGGTGGTTAGCCTAGGCTGCACCCACCCATCCCATTTCCCTTATAAAGCTGTACAAAAAGGAGGCCTAGCAGCTGCAGGATTGCTACATTTCTGCTGTATGCACTTATGGAAAACAGTTCTATGAGCTAGCTACCCGAGATAGTAAACATCATTACAATGAAGATCCTGTTTGTTCTTGTGACAATGTCGATCCCAGCACTGTTCAGTTTGTAGAACCAAAAGAATGATGCATCAGTTGGCTGTCTTACACTCATTTTAGCAGGAAACAGAAGAATAAAAAAAATAGAAGGAACATAATTCCCAAAAAATATTAGTAGTTAACATTGCTGGTACATGAGTCTGGGGGTAGCTCAATACTATCAGCATATAGGGCCTTATTCAGATCTGAGCTCAGTACAAATGTGTTCGGAAAATGGGCAAAACCATGTGCACTGCAGGTGGGGCAGATGTAACATGTATAGAGAGAGTTATATTTGTGCGAGTTATTTTGTTACTGTGCAGGGTAAATACTGGCTGCATTATTTTTACACTGCAATATAGATTTCTGTTTCAGCACACCCCCACCCAAATTTAACTCTCTTTGCACCTGTTACATCTGCCCCACCTGCAGTGCACATGGTTTTGCCCAATTTACAAACAAATTTGTACTGAGCACAGATCTGAATAAGGCCCCTAAAGTGGAGTTCTTTCAAATACAGAGAGGGAAATGGAAACTTATTTTTCCAAGTCTATAAAAAGATCACACAAGGATAATTACTATTAAAATTAGATGCACATTTCGCTCACAGCTTCTCAAACAATATCTTGAGCAAGAGGGATTTTCCAAAGTAAAATATGGATGTGCCAGATTTAGTTCTAATTTTCCTTACAGCACTATTCCTAACGGGAAACCTTCATGAACAATAAGTGCAAGTAACTAATTATCCCCTAAGAAAAAATAAACCAAACTAATGCTAAAAATGTTGGGTACTTGTTTCCTAGCACGGCGCCTGTCGTGGGTGATCGTATACCTTAAGTTAAGGTATGCGATGGACGCGACCAACGTGATTTTAGGGCTATTTTTAGCATTTTCCCCAACAATTAAAAAAATCGCGTCCATCGCATGCCTTAAGTTAAGGCATGCGATGCGACCGACGCGATTTAACATTGAATGCATTGTATTCAATGTTAAATTCCTATGTAAAATCGGGTCCATTGTATGTCATTATAATGGCATACAATGCGACCAATGCGATGGACCCGATTTTACATAGGGAATAATGTTAAATGGGCCAATGGATCCGATTTTTCATTGTATACCCACCCTGATGGGTAATTTACATGACAAATGCCCTCCCATTGTTAACGCCACCCCATGATTAACGCCAAACCGAAGCGTGGCGAGCACAGCGAGCCAGCGGTACGCGTCCTCCGACCTTTTCATACCCCCACTATCCATGTCGGCGTGGAGTTGATTTTATATAGTGTGGCGAGCGCAGCGAGCCCGAAGCGTGGTGAGCGGACGTGCATTACGTCACAGGTATTACGCGTCCGCTCGCCACGCTTCGGGCTCGGTGGCTCGCTGCGCTCACCACACTATATAAAATCAACTCCACGCCGACGTGGATAGTGGGGGTATGAAAAGGTCGGAGGACGTGTACCGCTGCGCTCCCCACGCTTCGGGTTGGCATTCATCGTGGAGTGGCGTTAACAATGGGGGGCCATTTGACCATCAGGGTGGGGAAACAATGAAAATTGGGGTCTGGGGGGCATTTAACATTGGGGCCAATGTAAAATCGGGTCTCAGGGACCATTTTACATTGGTTCCAATGTAAAAATCGCGTCGATCGCATTACATGCGATTTGGTTGCATGCGATGCGATCGAAGCGATTTTTTGGGACCCGATGGATACAATTTCCATCGCTGACGCCGTGCTAGGAAACAAGTACCAAATGTTGCATAGTATGTAATGTTTCTATTAAACATGACAAATGACATAATATTTAACTACAATTTTAGTTTGTTTTCACTTAATTTTATTCAGTTTTCAATATTGTTGGGCTACAGACATAAATTAATCTGTAAGATACAATAACAACATACCCCATGCTTTAACACTGGGAGATTATGCCCAGCGTGTATGGACAGCGATGATCACATTCATCGCTGGGGGAAAGCCGCTCAGTGCATACACACTGAGCCACGCAGCGCTATGCAAAGCCGTCCACAAAGCCGCTTATCTGCTGGTTATGGGGAGGTTTTAATTTTTGGGCAAACAGGGTGGTTAGCCTAGGCTGCACTCACCCATCACATTTCCCTTATAAAGCTGTACACAAAGGAGGCCTAGCAGCTGCAGAATTGCTACAGATGAGCGGCTTTCCCGGCGATGATGCGGGAGCGCTCATCGCAGGGCCGTACACACTGGGCAACTTTGAGCTCAAAGCTGCTCAAACTTGGTGTTCACAGCAGTGATCTCCAAAAGCTAAATAGTTTAAATGTGAAAAAGACAAAATGGAACCTGCGCTCCCAACTGGGATAGGTAAAAGTCCTCTTTGTAAACAAGACACACTGAGGAAGACGTTGATGCTGGAACACGTTAGTGGCTGTGTAGAAATCCAGTGGCCGTGAAGCACATTAACATCTGATGCCCAGGAAAGAGGTTGGATTCCCAGAAACTATACTTACCTTTCCTTCTGATCACTTTGGCTTTGTATAAGGGACTATATGGCACAAAATGACTCCTAAGTTTGGTTGTTAGTTGACCCATGCTATATTAAATAAATTATACAGTTTTACACTATGAAGATGTTCCTTTTATCTTTTTTGGAGGGTATACTCAAGGAATCTGTGTTTTTACAAGCATCGCAGAAGACCATTCTGAAATCAAGGGGGACATTTACCAAAATGGATTTGTAGAAAAAAGGTGTATTCGTAGGGAGAAATACACCTTTTTTTTACGAATTTGTATTTTCGGGATTTACAATCCCAAAAATACAACAATTCGTAGTCCTAAAGATGGAACATTCGTATTTGTATTTACAAATACGAATGTCTACACCATCGATAGAATACGACAGAAATCACCATTCAAAAGAATGGTGGTTTCTGATTTACTAAGCAGCCGTACTGATAATACGGCTGCTTAGTGGTGTAAAACACCCACGCAAATACGACAGGAAAATAGAACACCATTTTCATGTCGTATTTGCGTTTTAGCCTGCACGGATCAGTCAGATCCGTGCAGGCTGCAGTGTAAAAAAATAGAAAAATAAAATAAATTTAAAAAAAAAACGGCGTGGGGTCCCCCCCACAGCCGAAACCAGCACCAGGCTGTCAGAGGCTGGAGCCGGTAATTAAAAATCAGGGAACCCGACAAATAGGGGTTCCCTGATTTTTAACAACCAGCCCCAGGCTCCTGCTCTGGGGCTGGTTCCCAAAATACGGGGGACAAAATGACTAGGGGTCCCCCGTATTTTAAGAACCAGCCCCAGGCAAAACCAGCCAGCAGGGTAATGCCACAGCCGGGGGGAGACTTTTTATGCAAGTCCCCCCGACCAAAGCATTAACCCTACCGACCAGTCAGCCTGGCCAGGGGCCCTGGGGGAGTGGGGACCCCCCCAATAAAGGGGTCCCCCCCCTCCAGGACTTACCTGACCAGGCTGAAGCCTGGTGCTGTCCTCGATGCCCCTGGGCGGTGGGCATCGAGCTGATAGCGGTGTAAAAAATAGAACAAACTATTGTTTTTTACTGTGGCACTACAAGTGCCAGCAAGCCTCCCCAGCAAGCTGGGACTTGGAGAACCACAAGTCCCAGCCTGCTGGGCATTAAAGGGCCCGCTGGGTCTTGTAGTGCCACAGTAAAAAAAATAGTTAAATAAAACACACTGACACCCATTTTAAATAAAAGTTTAATACACACATTACATACATACTGATACTTACCTTTCTTGATCCCGTAGGTAGCCCTGGTCCTGATGTCCTGTGTCGTCCTCCAGGTCCATGTCGGCTGTCTGCGTCGTCCTCCAGGTCCATGTCGACGGTCCGTGTCGTCCTCCAGGTCCATGGCGGTGTCCGGGTCCGAAGAAATCCATGTTGGAGCTGTGGAAGGAAATCCTACTCACCTGGTCCTGCGCTGAAGAAGTCTTCTCTTGATCCGACGTAATCCAGGTAATCTTCACAGCTGTCGGCGCTCCCCGCTGTCTCCGCCGTCTCTGCATCGCGCTGAGGAGAGATGCTGAGATGTTTCATATTCGGCGCCTCTCCTCAGACTGAATTCTATTGGCCGCCTAGCAGGCCAATCAGGAGCCGACTTTCTCGGCTCCTGATTGGCCTGCTAGGCGGCCAATAGAATTCAGTCTGAGGAGAGGCGCCGAATATGAAACATCTCAGCATCTCTCCTCAGCGCGATGCAGAGACGGCGGAGACAGCGGGGAGCGCCGACAGCTGTGAAGATTACCTGGATTACGTCGGATCAAGAGAAGACTTCTTCAGCGCAGGACCAGGTGAGTAGGATTTCCTTCCACAGCTCCAACATGGATTTCTTCGGACCCGGACACCGCCATGGACCTGGAGGACGACACGGACCGTCGACATGGACCTGGAGGACGACGCAGACAGCCGACATGGACCTGGAGGACGACACAGGACATCAGGACCAGGGCTACCTACGGGATCAAGAAAGGTAAGTATCAGTATGTATGTAATGTGTGTATTAAACTTTTATTTAAAATGGGTGTCAGTGTGTTTTATTTAACTATTTTTTTTACTGTGGCACTACAAGACCCAGCGGGCCCTTTAATGCCCAGCAGGCTGGGACTTGTGGTTCTCCAAGTCCCAGCTTGCTGGGGAGGCTTGCTGGCACTTGTAGTGCCACAGTAAAAAACAATAGTTTGTTCTATTTTTTACACCGCTATCAGCTCGATGCCCACCGCCCAGGGGCATCGAGGACAGCACCAGGCTTCAGCCTGGTCAGGTAAGTCCTGGAGGGGGGGGACCCCTTTATTGGGGGGGTCCCCACTCCCCCAGGGCCCCTGGCCAGGCTGACTGGTCAGTAGGGTTAATGCTTTGGCCGGGGGGACTTGCATAAAAAGTCTCCCCCCGGCTGTGGCATTACCCTGCTGGCTGGTTTTGCCTGGGGCTGGTTCTTAAAATACGGGGGACCCCTAGTCATTTTGTCCCCCGTATTTTGGGAACCAGCCCCAGAGCAGGAGCCTGGGGCTGGTTGTTAAAAATCAGGGAACCCCTATTTGTCGGGTTCCCTGATTTTACCGGCTCCAGCCTCTGTCAGCCTGGTTCTGGTTTCGGCTGTGGGGGGGACCCCACGCCGTTTTTTTTATTTATTTATTTATTTATTTAATTTTTTTTTACACCTTGCAGCCTGCACGGATCTGACTGATCCGTGCAGACTGCCTACAAATAATTCGTATTAGCAGCCGTATATACGGCTGCTAATACGAATTCCTACGACATCGGAGGGTTACAAAGCAGTCGTATATGACTGCTTTGTAACTGATCCTCCGGAACACGACTTTGCATACGACTTAAACAGTCGTATGCAGTCGTAGGGGAAATACCAATACGAAAAACTAGGTTTTTCATATTGGTAAATTTCCCCCCATATCTCCAGCTATTGATGCTGTCTAATCTGGCCTGTAGGAGAACATTAAATGGTAGAGTACCAACATGTGGTTTTGATTTGCACTATGATAAGTGATTTGTTACATTTTCTAAGGTGCTCAACATCTTACTTAGTAGTTTTTCTTATACTGGTGCATATGATGGATTATATCTATCACAATAGGGAGATCTGGTTCCATTTTGACTTTTTCACATATAAATGATTCTGTTAGTTCTACAAAATATCGGGTATTTTTGAAAAGTGAAAAAACTGTCCGTAGTGATAAATGAGCTGTATATTCTTCAACCACAAAGTTAACGAATATCTGAATAGCTGTTAATAGTGCCAAAGGGCGGTATTCAATGCCGCCGGCGAGGGCTTTTTTTTGCGGCGAGGATGGCTTTTTTTTGGTGAGGATTGCCGAAAATAAGCCATCCTCGCCGTCTAACCCCCTCACGGCCGCTCGCTGTATTCAAAGTTCCTGGGAAATCAGTGAGGATTCCCTGGAATGGCGACGTTCACCACAAATGCAGCGAGCACGCTGCATTTTGTTCCGAGCCCTGTGGTTTTGATGGCCGCACTCGCCGTTTCCAAATCACTGAATAGAACCAGTGAGGTGGAAACGACGAGGGAAGGGGACGCCGTTGAATATTCCGACGGTGAGCCATGCATTGCCATCTCTGAGGTATATACACACACAGAGAAATCCATGCTTAATTTCTAATCTAGACAAATCACTTAGCACTGGAATCGCCCTGTGTGTATGGGCCTTTACAGACAAACCTGCAAAAAAAACAAGATTCAGTTACAATTTTTAATAAAATCGTGAAACTCAGTGAGTAGGGTCGCCAAGAGGGAAAGGGGTGGGTACTAATTACACCCCCCCCCCCCCTTCATTGCCATATGCAGAAACATTTCTATAAAGTTTTTTTTTCAATATACTTTTATAGAAGTTTGAAAAATGGGGGGGGGGGGGGGGGGGAGTGTTTAGCTCCCATCTGCAAGTTTTAAAATCCCTCTACCATAAATGCAACACCTCAACATACAGTACTTGTCCCCTTCATTTAATTAACTATTGAGATTTTCAGACAAATTCAGCTGAAAAACTAAACAATAGATCTTTATTGACCAAATTATGTTATTTAAACACCTCCAAGTCGATAATCTTTCCTTGGGACAGGTGTATCAGAAATTCTACAACTATAAGAATTGTTGCCTTAAGATAAAGATTTTCCTTACTTTTTTACCTGCATAGGGGGTGCACACAAACACTGGAATATACTGGGAAAATGGAATGTGAGTCTGGAATGGAAATGCAAATAAAATTCGATGTGAAACGTTTCGCAGGGCACAACTCGCTTCTAGAGTGTCCTTAGGAGGACTAGATTGAATCTGATAGCATGGTCTGTCAGAAGTATGTTCAAGGTGGCTGCTTTCTAGGCTGCAGGGTGCCATTTAAAGGCACCTTGCATGACAAGTACAGTTGCCACAGGACAGTGACAGTGCCCTCACCTAGGCCAGAGTGTATCACTTTTTCACAGCACCACCAGGCCAAAAGGTTCTTATTGAAAAAAATATTAAAACTAAATAATTGTAAATAATTTATATGGCATCCTTAGATTCAATTATGTGGTGAGGGACAAGAGTCACTTGTGCTTTTCCACGTCCTGTATGACTGGAAGCCACCAGCACTAATTGTGTTATTACATTGACCATAAATAATTAGAATTGGTCCTGGACTACCAATCGTTTTATCGACCACACTTAGGTTGACACCGTTGGGTCGACAGGTGGCAAGGTTGACAGGGTTCTAGGTCGACAAGGGGACAAGGTCGACATGGGACAAGGTTGACACATGCGTTAGGTCAACACATGCGTTAGGTCGCCAAGGGTTTTTTCACTGTTTTTTACCCGAATGTCGACACAGTCGACATGGACACAGTTGGAAGTGAACCGATTTGCTTGCGATGCTTCGGGCATGGGGCCTCGCTGCG
The DNA here is from genome assembly GCF_055691185.1 of Crinia signifera. Classification (NCBI taxonomy): domain Eukaryota; kingdom Metazoa; phylum Chordata; class Amphibia; order Anura; family Myobatrachidae; genus Crinia; species Crinia signifera. The sequence goes on from NC_139218.1 coordinate 262,949,836, forward strand.
CTCGGCACATTATTTTATTCTCACGCTACGCCCTAGTGCAGGGCTGGGCAACAGCGGCCCTCCAGATGTTAGTGAACTACACATCCCAGGATGCTTTGCATTAGTTTTGCTATGTGGCCATGCTGAAACTAATGCATAGCATCCTGGGATGTGTAGTTCACTAACATCTTGAGGGCCACTGTTGCCCAGCCCTGCCCTGCCCTAGTGGATGGTAAGGCATGAAATACCGCCTGTCGGCACAAAGAAAGGTGAAAACACCCATGTAGACCTAATGACCTGTCAACCTAACCCATGTCGATCTAACGCATGTGTCGACCTAAACCCATGTCGACCTTATCCCATGTCGACCCAATGGTGTCAACCTAATGACTGTCGTACTAAGTGCTGTCGACAATACGACCGTATCCCCAACCCAGGGCACCCCAGGGAGCCACGGCACACGGTTTGGGAACCACTGGCCTCTGCCTTACACAACAGCATTTCTTGCCCAGCTCTAGTTTCGGCCATGGTACACCCAAATCACAAATCACTTTACTGACAAAACTTTCCTCTAAAAGCCAGTAAATAGAGGAGCAACAACTGTTCCGCAGTTACATAAAAGTATGATCCTGAAGAGTAACGTGGTGAGTAATAACACTTGCCAAACAAGGGGCAGTATTTTTTAATTTCTTTCTGGCTTTTCTACAGAATGAACAAAACACAATCAATGAAGACGGAAAGGCCTTGGGCTATGGAACACAGAGGGGACTGTCTCTACAGAAGCTGCATACTGGATGTGACGATTATCACTGGTGTTGGTTGTGACATTTTCCATGTAGCAGCAATTGACTGCTGGGGAACAGATAACAGTTGGCAATGCTGTATGAAAGAACGCTTCATCACAGAACATGCTTCCCAGTACAACTATATATAAAATTATGGTTACCATTAGATGGAGCATTCCAAGGACACTATTTATCATTAATAGTTGCCAGCAGTATATTTATTTTAGTATTATTGCATCTCGCAGTGATACTTACTAGTATACCACCAGTATTCCCTATAACTTGTACGGAGACGGCAGACAATGTGCCCCTCATTGGCATTGTCCACGTTATCTCCTCAGGTGCCAATAGTTCAAGGTTGCGGGAGATGTGAAATGTGCTTGCACAGCTTCAACCTCTAGAGCTGCATATTCACCAATCGTGCATACGCATTGAGAAAACCAGGGGTGATAAGTGTCAAATAAATATAACCAATGCTATTTGACACTTACAATGAGCCTTAGTATGTATATGAGCATGTAATGTACAGAAATCACTTTTCTTTACAGTATCTACAAACTAAAGATTTTGCTTGGTGACCATCCAATGATTTCTCCTGCTGCCGGCACATGCGAGGGGGTGTGTCTTCGTGACACATCCCCTCACATGGTTGCGAGAGGAAACGGCAGCAGGGGTGGCATGCATGTGCTGGGGCGGCATCACAAGGACTCGGTAAGCTGCGCGGAGGGGAGGTACACCTCCCCACAGGTCGCCATCACTACATTTATTTATTGTTGTTCCTGCAAGAGATTGATACATAGCCTCAATAAATAATACTTTATTGCAGCGATAAGCAAAACAGTATCATGGAAAAAATGAATAGGCATGTGCTGGGCCTTGCAGCTCTATCCCACCAATCTGGACTGCCACCTTATATCAGTTGCTGACTGACCACCCCCCTTATCCTGCCAGGCCCCACCTACCACTGCTCGTGCATGATGGAGATGGAACAGACTGTAAATTATTATATAGATATGTTGTGCAATGTAAATGCAAGAAAAGAAACATTTAAAGTATACTAAAGCTACTAACAGCTGTAGCTTATGTAGGCAATTTAGTTCAATCAGTGATCCGGGATGTACAATAAGAGGACTTGTAAACCTGAAAGTGCAATTTGCACAACTTCCAAATCATTGCCTGAATAAACAGCCGGTTAAGTAATTCCCCATCTGCTAGGGCAGTGGTCAGGGAACTCGGTCCTCATTACCCCACACAGTGCAGGTTTTGCTGGTAACCCAGCAGGTGCACAGGTGTACTAATTACTCACAGACACATTTTATAAGGTCCGCAGGTGGAGTTAATTATTTCACTTGTGATTCTGCGAGGAGACCTGCAAAACATGCACTGCGTGAGGTAATGGGGACCGAGTTCCCTGACCACTGTGCTAGGGTATAGCAAAATACTTGTTTCGGTTTAACTTCACTTTTAGGCCAGTTCTTTTCTACGGATCAAATAATATGGTTTAAAACAAACTGTAAAATTGGAAAGGAAAATCTATTCTTTATGGAGGATACACACGCACCGATCCCCGCGGTGCGATGCTATACGATGGGGTGCGCGCTCCCGCGGCACCCCATCGCGCAGTACAAAAAGTATGTGCTGCACATACTTTTTGTACTAGCTTTTTCTAGCATAGCATCGCATCGTATGCACATCGTATGCACAAGGCATACGATGCGATGCTATGTGTGCTAGTTAAGCCCACAACGCACGCTGGGATCGGTGCGTGTGTGGGCACCTTAAGGCTAATCTGTAGGAGGGGTTATTGCAAAATACAATTCAACAAAATGATCTTGATTCAGAGGTGGACGCAGTTCTGATACTTTCGCAGTTTCACTTGCCGTGGAAGCGTAAAGTTCCCATACCTGTACATCAGTGAACTATAATCCATGATATGAATATTTGCAATTTCTTCCACGATTGCACAATTTCTCAATCTTACAATCAGCAGCGATACACTACAGATATTTACCAGTGATTTGCAGATTTTGTTTTTTGATGGGCGAGATGTATTAAGGTGCCCATACACACTCCAATCCCTGCGTGCGTTCTGGGCTAAAATAGCATCCATCACATCGCATTCCATGCGATGTGATAAAAAGCAAATACAAAAAGTATGTGCAGCACATACTTTTTGTACTGTGTGATGAGGTGCCGCGGGAGCTCGCACGTCAAAGTACACATCGCACCACCGGAATCGGAGCGTATATGGGCTCCTTTAAGCCTTGAAAAGTGATAAAATGAAGAGTGATAAACCACCAACCAACTCCTACTTGACATTTTTTCATCCCAGCCTGTAGCATGGCAATCAGGAGCCGATAGACTGGTGGCTTATCACTCCATTTTATCACTTTTGAAGCTTAGTACATCTGGCCCCAAATCTGAAAAATGCCCAGTTGTAACAGTGATAGTCAGCAGTGGAAGAATTGTATGAGTGTCAAAACTGTTGTACGAGACAAATGATCAAAACCATTCATTTGCAATTGCAAGTCCGACCCATTGCAGATTGGCCATCATGTTGGACAATCTGCAATTGTAATCACTTTTTGATTGCTATCATTAATTGGGGAAGCTCCTACATCAGCAATAATTTAGGGCTCTCATCACAAATTGTCAAATTGCCCCAAGGATGCAGCACCAACTCTGTGTCCAATTCTAATGCCCCATACAAGTTTGGTCATGGCCACACTAGAGGATATAGTAAAAGTTAGCTCTCAGAAAGGGCTTTTTGAGCGATATCTTTCACTATATTCTCTTGTGTATACACAATATCGTAAACAATGCGTACTCCCGCGCATCGTTAACAGCCCCTGCCGTCGGCAGAGCATGCAGGAAAATTTGGCTATATAGCCAACCACCCGCATGTTCAGTGGGTCACGGTGACATCAATGAACGATATCTATTATTGTTCAGTGTGTACACTCAATATCAGCCACCTGCAGACGATATTATTAACTTACAATACGACAGGGGCCAGTTACCTAGTGTGTATGTGGCCAGTTACCAGTGTGTATGTGGCCTTTATCAGGCCTGATGTCTTTAATATGGTATCAGTATGCTATCCTCTAAGCAAAGTCACACATCTGACTAATCACCTCGTTTTGAGTGCACTTTTTCAATCAATTCTTCTATCTAATGTATATGTGTAACTTATCACAGTACAAGAGTACAAGGCTGCCATGTGTTGTGGATGTACTGTACACTTTTATCATGAGCAATACCAACCTATATACGCCACACACTGAACAACATACGTTTTAAGAATAATATTGACACATTTTTCTTTGCTCTTATGAATTACTTTGGTACATACATATATCCTATACACACAAACACATATACTGTATATACAAACACATCATCTCACTACACACAAACAGCTCCTACATATACTGTACACACGCTTCTCACACAAGTCCGGTCTCGCTGTAATCAGAGATATGTACACTATTGAATCCCCCTATGCTGCCCGGGCATCCTGGGTGTGTCCCGCAGCCCCCTCTATGTACACTCATGTTGGGTGTGTGGAACAAGCACATACATACAGTATGTTCCCCTCCGTGTGTGTGCCTGTGACATGTACTGTCAGGCAGGGCTCCTACAATGTAACATCCATACACAGCAGCGGTGTACATACAAACTTCTGCCTTACCAGATGCCGGGAGAGATCAGGAGCAGCAGCGTCCATACCATGTACAGAGAGCGACACAAGTTTGCTCAGTGTCCCGCCCCTAGCACAGCCCAGACACCCTGCGATCCCTCCCCGGCACCAGTGTCCAGACTGCAGGCACACACGCCCGCCCCGCACACCGCCCCTGGCTAGCTGTCACGACACACATGTGTCGTGAATCAGATCAGGAGGAGGCTAAAGTGAACTTCTCATTCCGCCAGCTCCTTATTTCGCAAAACCTTATTTTTTAAGGATTTTTAGGGGCCTAGTTATAAAGAAGGTTGTCAAAGTTATGCAGAAACCTTTCTAGAGTGCCACTGCTCTGCAAAATTACTGGGAAAAAAGGTGTCAGCGGTTTTCAACCACTGTACCGTAGCACACTAGTGTGCCTTGAGCTGTTACCAAGTGTGCCCCCAGATCTAGAGATGCCCTAACCAGTATATAGCCACCACTAGTTCAACTGTTATTTACTAGTCTCTTTTTTTCATGTAAAGGGCCAATGTATTTTATTTTTGTTACCTGTGGGGACCAGTGTGATTGTTTGGTACTTATATGTTAGTTGGGCTATTTGCTTAGTTTTACGCGTCCGCTCACCTCGCTGCGCTCCCCACACTATATAAAATCAACTTCATGCCGACATGGATAGTGGGGGTATGAGTGTACTAACTATAGTGGGCGCCCAACTAACATATAACTACAGATTGTTTTTCATATGGGGCCCAATAGGACCAATGTGTTTTGCCCTGTGGGGATCTCATGTTGTGCCTTGGCAATTTTAAAATCTAATTTATACCCCTTTTACACCGCCGAAAAATCCGGGTCAGCGGCGGGTCAGACCCGGATCTTCGGCGGTGTAAATCCCTAACGCCGTGTCCCTTTACACGGGACTTCTACCCAGGTCCTGACCTGGGTAGAACACGGCTAGGACCTGGGTAGAGGGCGGTGTAAATGGGAACGCCGGGTCTGATGACCCGGCTCCCATTTACATGAATGGGGAATGTCCAACCTGCGGACCGCAGCGTCCGCAGGTTGGACGGGTTGTCAGCCTGACACTGACAGCCGGCGCTGCTGTCTGCTATACCCTGCAGACAGCAGCCGCGGCGGGGGAGGGAGGTAAACGGATGCCTGTGTGCGGCATCCATTCACCTCCTGTGAGACGGCGGGGGGGTGCGCGCGGTGACTGGGGGCAGCCCAGCAGCTTACCTTAGTGCTGGGCTGCCCCCAGCAGCGTTCCGGTCCGGCGGCGGCGGTGATTGTAAATTGCACTAAACGCCGGGTCGCACCCGGCTTGAACCTGGGTCTAAAAAAGCCGGGTGCGACCCGGCGTTTTGGTGTAAAAGGGGTATTAGTGTGCCGCAAGGTAAAAAGGTTGAAAATCACTGATACAGACAGTGACCATTTTCCTGCCATTTTGCACATATGCAATAGGAAAATTTGCAGCACCATTTTCCCAGTCCAGTGGCGCAGTGGGAAGTGGAGATATCTGCAGTCAAACAAGCTGTCCTCTCACCAGAAAATTATGAATAATAAGCCCACTCCACTATACACCCCTCCTCTGCATATTAAACTGTTACGATGCCTACGGTGGCACCAGGTGAGATGGGTGGAGGACTTGAGCAAGTGGTCAGGCGTGAGCCCGCAGCCGGGACCGCCGGTTAGGACGGCCACAGCGGATCCTACTCTGACTCTATTGAGTCCCTGAGGCAGATGGTAAACCCCTGCAGAGCTAGGCTTCACCTGTGGCCGCCGCGTCCGAAGGAGCGAGTTAGGCCCGCTCCGACCCCGATGCAGCCAGGTCTTAAGTATGGACAAGGGGTAAACGATCGCCACAGGGCACCCAAGAGGACTGCTAACTACCGGGCCTCACTGGGAATAGACCCCTGACTGCCGGCACCAGGCCAAAACCGGGAAGCGACCAAGTCGCAGACACAACTAAATGGGAAGAGGAGTCTCCAGCAGGCTAAGCTACAGGGACAGTGACTCCTCAAAACCGGGATATGACAAGAGGGCACTCCCTGCCTGACAGGTGTTAATAAAGACAGAAAGATACAAGAAGATAAAGAATGAAGCCCCTAAAGGGCACGGCCACGGCGGACCACGGAAGCTGAATTGAAAGGGAACCCGGAACCCACGGAGGGACACGGCCACGGTGGGCCACAAGAGCTGAAGAAAAAGAGAATACAGAACCCACGGAGGGGCACGGCCACGGCGGGCCACGGAAGACAGAAAGAAGGACCGGGGCTCCACAGGAGCACTTACGTGACCCACGAGATGATGGAGACAGTGGGCCAAACGCAGGCTCAGGCTGAAGCTGGTTTTCTGGCTGAAGCAGGTGGCTGACAGGACACACCAGGAGACGCTGGAAAAAACGAGGAAACGAAGGGACCAGGAACAGAATGCAGAGAAATGGGCTGAGAAGCCACGGGGACCGGAGGCACAAGCTATCTGCCAACAGGGCAGAGAGCTAGCAGCTTAAACTAAGCTAAAGCTATAACCGGCGTCTGTGCCCAGCAGACGCCGACTATTTATTTGAATTTTCACGCCGCCTGACTGACGTCAGGCGCGCGCGTCATCTGCCGCCGGGTGGAAGCCGGGAACGTTGCCTAGCAACGTCCCGACGCTCTCCGCCAGAAGGAGGCTTGAGACGCTGCCGGGCAACGTCCCCGGCCGCGTCACAGCCTGCAGTATCCGCCGTCCGTCCGGGTGCCTCGCAGCCCGGATGGCGGTGTGCAACAGTACCCCCCCCTTGAGGAAGGGTTAACAACCCTTTACCACCGGGTTTATTGGGAAATTGCCGGAAAAAACCCTTTTCAGGTTGGGTGAATGCAAATCCCTATCCGGAACCCAAGACCTCTCCTCGGGACCAAACCCCCTCCAGTGCACAAGAAACTGCAGAGAACCTCTCATGAGTCTGGAATCGAGGATTTTCTCCACACAGAACTCCTGTTGCCCCTGTACCATCACTGGAGCGGAGCTATTCCTCAGTCTGCGAGGAAATTTTTGAGAAAAAACCACTGGCTTGAGAAGCGAAGCATGGAAGGTACTTGCAATTTTGAGGGACTTAGGTAGGGACAGACGGAACGCTACCGGATTTACCCTCCTGACAATCTGGAAAGGACCAATGAACCGAGGTCCTAATCTTGCTGATGGTTGGTGAAGCTTTATATTACGGGTGGATAGCCACACCCAGTCACCAACTTTGAAAAGGCAAGGACGTCTAAATCTGTCAGAAAATACCTTCTCTCTGAAAGAAGCTTCTTTAAGAGCACAATGGACCTTTTTCCATATGACTCTGAGTCGAGAGGCAGCTGATAAAGAGGAACCGAGGGTATTAGGTCCCAAGGAGTTGGCTCGTGGATGGAATCCATAGACCGTAAAGAAGGGTGAGTTTTTTGAGGCTGAATGATATGCATTATTATATGCAAATTCGGCTAACGGTAGGAAACTGACCCAATCATTTTGCAGCTAGGAAACAAAGACCCTCAAGTACTGCTTAAGAGACTGATTGAGACGTTCCGTTTGCCCATTGGCCTGTGGATGAAACGCGGAAGTGAGACTGGTTTTTACTTTTAAGACTGCACAGAACAGTCTCCAGAACTGTGCCACAAACTGTGGACCACGGTCGGAAACTATATCACTGGGAAGTCCGTGTAACCGAAAAATGTGTTGGAGAAACAAAGTGGACAATTCCCTAGCTGAGGGTAATTGTCTTAAGGCCACAAAGTGTGCCATCTTGGAAAATCTATCGATGACTACCTAGATGACCTGACACTGGGAAGAGATCGGAAGACCAACGATAAAATCCATGGCCAGATGAGACCAAGGCCTGCAGGGAACGGACAGAGGCAACAATTCTCCAAGGGGTCGAGAACGCGGAACCTTATGGCGGGCACAATCCGGACAAGACAGTACAAAATCCTTGCTGTCCCTGGCCATACCTGGCCACCAGACCACACGAGATAGAAGAGCAAGTGTTTTATAAACTCCTGGATGACCCGCAATTTTGGAGTCATGGCATTCTGCCAAGACTCTGCGTCTTAGAGATGGAGGAACGAACAACCTGTTCTCTGGTGTTTGGGCTGGAGCTTGACCTTGAGCTTGGCGGAGAAGACCCTCCAAGGTTTGACTCACTCCCGCATGAACACAGGATGTGGGAACGATGGGCCCCGACTTATCTCTACTCTCCTGTTGAGGGAGGAAACATCTAGAAAGAGCGTCTGCTCTGATGTTTTTAGACCCAGGTCTATATGAGATGATAAAATTAAACCGCATAAAGAAGAGAGCCCATCGGGCTTGGCGAGAGTTTAGTCTTTTGGCTGACTCAATGTATTGCAGGTTCTTATGGTCAGTCAAGACAAGAATCTGATGGACCGCTCCTTCCAGCCACTGTCGCCACTCGTCGAATGCCCACTTAATGGCAAGTAATTCTCTGTTGCCTACGTCATAATTGGACTCTGCCTGGGAAAATTTTTGGGACATATAGGCACAAGGGTGGAACTGTAGTGTTTCAGGATCTCTCTGTGAGAGAACCGCCCCAGCCCCTACTTCAGAGGCATCAACTTCTACCACAAATGGCAGATCAGGATTGGGGTGTTTAAGAATTGGAGCAGAAATGAAGGCTTGCTTCAAAGTCTCAAAGGCAAGTTCTACTTGAGGACTCCATACTGATGGATCTGCCCCTTTTTTGGTCAGAGCCACCAAGGGTGCCACAATGGAGGAAAAGGCATGAATAAAACGCCTATAATAATTAGCGAACCCAAGGAACCGCTGGATCGCTTTTAAATTGGTGGGACGAACCCAATCCACAATGGCTTGTAATTTTTTGGGGTCCATCTGGAAACCTTGGGAGGAAATTATATACCCCAAAAAAGAAACCTGGGTCACCTCAAATTCGCATTTTTCTAGCTTTGCGAATAACTGGTTTTCCCGCAACTTTTGCAAAACCTGGCGCACTTGTGCCCTATGTGAGTCCAAGTCCCGGGAAAAAATTAAGATATCGTCCAAATAGACAACAACAAATTTACCCAAGAATTCCCGAAGGACGTCATTGATAAAATCCTGAAAAACGGCTGAGGCATTGGAGAGGCCGAATGGCATTACCAGGTACTCGTAGTGCCCCGTCTGAGTACTGAATGCTGTTTTCCACTCATCCCCTTCCTTGATTCTAATGAGGTTATAAGCCCCCCTAAGATCGATTTTGGAAAAAATGGTAGCAGATCGAAGTTGGTCAAACAGAACTGTAATCAAAGGAAGGGGATAGGTATTTTTCACCGTAATCTTATTGAGGGCACGAAAATCGATGCACGGTCTCAAGGAACCGTCTTTTTTTGCCACAAAGAAAAAACCGGCACTGAGAGGTGACTTAGAGGGCCGAATAAAACCTTTAGAAAGACTCTCTTGGATATACTCATCCATGGCCTTAGTCTCCGGGACAGATAAGGCATAAAGCCTGCACTTGGGTAGTGGAGCGTTGGGAACCAACTGGATGGCACAGTCGTAAGGCCGGTGTGGAGGCAAACTGTCGGCCTTGCCCTTTGAAAAAACATCTAAAAAATCTTGGTAGGGAACGGGGACCCCTGCTAAGGAAAGGGAATTTACCGGAAGGGAGATCTGAAGGCACTGTTGCTGACAGGTGGGACTCCAATGGGCAATCTCTCCCAGTTGCCAATCAATCATGGGATTATGTTTCTTCAACCAGGGGAAACCCAACACGATGGGCACCGAAGGACAGGATGTTAACAGAAACGAAATTTCCTCTTGGTGGAAAAGACCAATGGTCAACTGCAGAGGGGGAGTCTGAAATAAGATGGCCCCATTGGAGAGCACTCCACCATCTAAACCCCGTAGGGTGATGGGAACAGGAAGCCGAAGTTGGGGAATCCCCAAACTTTGGGCGATGGCAGCATCTAAGAAGTTACCAGCCGCACCGCTATCAATAAAAACAGAACCAGAAAATTTGTCTCCTTGAAAGGTGATACACCCCGGTACTAATAACGAATCTAGAGAGGAGAATAGTTGAAGGCCAAAGTGAACCCTCCCTTCGTTCACTTGGCCCGGCCTTTTACTGGCCTATTGGAACAATTTCTTAAGATGTGACCCTTGCACCCACAGTATAGGCACAGTCCTGAACTCAGTCGGCGAGCTCTTTCCTCCGGGGAAATGCGAGCTGCCCCGAGTTGCATTGGCTCCTCACTTTCCTCAGGGGTCACCGAAACATAGGGAACCACCCGGGTGAGAGAGCCCCGTTCAGACCTCCGCTCACGGAGGCGACGGTCAATTTTAATGGCTAATTCCATTAATTTGTCCAGAGTTTTAGGCACTGGATATTGAATGAGGCAATCCTTAATTTCGTCGGCCAGACCACAACGAAATTGGCTGCGTAATGCTGGATCATTCCATCCGCAGTCATTTGCCCATCGGCGGAACTCTGTACAATAAGCCTCAGCCGGGTCTCTCCCTTGTTTAAGGGCCCTGAGATGAGTCTCTGCTGAGGCTTCACGATCGGGGTCATCATATAACAACCCAAGGGAACTAAAGAAACTGTCCAGCGAGGTCAAAGCTGGGCTGTCAGAAGGCAGTCCAAAGGCCCAGTTCTGGGGGTCACCCTGCAGTAAAGATATTACTAACCCAATACGCTGGGCCTCGGACGTGAAAGAGCGGGGTTTGAGCTTAAAATACAGTTTACAGCTCTCCCTGAAATTAAAGAAGGTTTTGCGATCCCCAGAGAACCGGTCTGGTAGGTTCATCTTGGGGTCTGAACCTCCTGACTCTGGGGGCCTCATCCTTTGCTCTTGCGAAGCTACTTTTAAAGACAATTCCCGCACCATCTGAGTGAGCCCCTGGAGCTGATCAGAGAAAGTCTGGGGAGTGGTACTCATAATACAGAATTACCCAAAAAATAATAGAAGGGATATAAGACCAAATATAGCCTGACTTTTATTTTTATGGCCGGTTATAATGTTACGATGCCTACGGTGGCACCAGGTGAGATGGGTGGAGGACTTGAGCAAGTGGTCAGGCGTGAGCCCGCAGCCGGGACCGCCGGTTAGGACGGCCACAGCGGATCCTACTCTGACTCTATTGAGTCCCTGAGGCAGATGGTAAACCCCTGCAGAGCTAGGCTTCACCTGTGGCCGCCGCGTCCGAAGGAGCGAGTTAGGCCCGCTCCGACCCCGATGCAGCCAGGTCTTAAGTATGGACAAGGGGTAAACGATCGCCACAGGGCACCCAGGAGGACTGCTAACTACCGGGCCTCACTGGGAATAGACCCCTGACTGCCGGCACCAGGCCAAAACCGGGAAGCGACCAAGTCGCAGACACAACCAAATGGGAAGAGGAGTCTCCAGCAGGCTAAGCTACAGGGACAGTGACTCCTCAAAACCGGGATATGACAAGAGGGCACTCCCTGCCTGACAGGTGTTAATAAAGACAGAAAGATACAAGAAGATAAAGAATGAAGCCCCTAAAGGGCACGGCCACGGCGGACCACGGAAGCTGAATTGAAAGGGAACCCTGAACCCACGGAGGGACACGGCCACGGCGGGCCACAAGAGCTGAAGAAAAAGAGAATACAGAACCCACGGAGGGGCACGGCCACGGCGGGCCACGGAAGACAGAAAGAAGGACCGGGGCTCCACAGGAGCACTTACGTGACCCACGAGATGATGGAGACAGTGGGCCAAACGCAGGCTCAGGCTGAAGCTGGTTTTCTGGCTGAAGCAGGTGGCTGACAGGACACACCAGGAGACGCTGGAAAAAACGAGGAAACGAAGGGACCAGGAACAGAATGCAGAGAAATGGGCTGAGAAGCCACGGGGACCGGAGGCACAAGCTATCTGCCAACAGGGCAGAGAGCTAGCAGCTTAAACTAAGCTAAAGCTATAACCGGCATCTGTGCCCAGCAGACGCCGGCTATTTATTTGAATTTTCGCGCCGCCTGACTGACGTCAGGCGCGCGCGTCATCTGCCGCCGGGCGGAAGCCGGGAACGTTGCCTAGCAACGTCCGACGCTCTCCGCCAGAAGGAGGCTTGAGACGCTGCCGGGCAACGTCCCCGGCCGCGTCACAGCCTGCAGTATCCGCCGTCCGTCCGGGTGCCTCGCAGCCCGGATGGCGGTGTGCAACATTAAACATCCTCTACCACCCTGGAAGTTATGTATCAGGACCCCTTCATTCAGCCCAATGCCCCCTTCTCCCACCCCATCTCCCACCATCTGTGCAGTAAAGGGGTAATAATTAGTGGAAATTACTGGGTACTTGTATACTATCACGGCTCCCATCGTATGCCATCGCATGCTATATGTAGTGGTATGCGATGCGATGCGATTTTTCCGGGTTTTTTTTATGAATTTGTTGTAAAAATCGCATGCCATGCGATGCGATGGCATGCGATGGCATGCGATTTTGATCACAAATGCATCCAAATGCATTTAAATTAGTAGCAAACATGTTAAATGCACCCCAAATGTCTTTTTTCACACTGTACCACCCCCACTATCAACGCCAACCCGAAGCGTGGCGAGCCCAGCGAGCCCACGAGGGGAGGCGGTACGCGTCCTATGACCTTTTCATACCCCCACTATCCACGTCAGCGTGGAGTTGAGATTAGAAAGTGTGGCGAGCGCAGCGAGGCGAGGGGACGCGGATACCTGTGAAGCCCGCGAGGGGACGCGAATACCTGTGAAGGTAGCCGCGTCCGCTCGCCACGCTTCGGGCTCGGTGGCTCGCTGCACTCGCGGGGGTATGAAAAGGTCGTAGGACGCGTACCACCGCCGCTCGCCACGCTTCTGGTTGGCGTTCATAGTGGGGGTGCTACAGTAACAAATGCACTTTGGGGTGCATTTAACATGATTTTAACACAAGTCAATAAATTCTGTGAAAAGTGGCATCGCATCGCATGCGATGCAATTTTTTCATATACGATGCCCACCGTGGGAGCCGTGATACTACACAAGTACCGATTACTGATCCAGGCTCTACATGCTGAGTGGTTTTTATAATACCCCCTCCCACCCGCGGGACATCAAAGCTTCCGCTCATAGCACCCCACACCCCTACCGCTAAAGATAGGTAGGGGCCCCAATACATTGCTATGCCCAGGGGTCTACACTGCTGTTATGTATATATATATATATATACTCCTCTATTAATGGATACCAGGTTGCCTGTTGTTGGACATGATACCAGTTATTTGTGCTGTTCATATTCCTGATGACGATCTATACCAGATTGAAACGTCACGTCACGTCGGATGTATTCTTATTTCTTCAATAAAATTATTCTGCTGAATTTAAGACCTTGGCGAGTGCCCATTTGATATACTTCTATATATATATATATATATATATATATATATATATATATATATAATTATTATTATTTATATACATTTGGTCTATCTATAATACTTTAACTGACCTGGCATATACTGGGTCACGGATCGCTGTCATACACACTGAGCGGCTTTCCCCCTGCCCGGCACTGTCAGCGGGGGACAGACGGCTTGGCATAGTGCCACGCTATGCAAAGCCGCTGATCTGCTAGTAATACAAGCATCACCGCTCATCGCCGGGCCATACACACTGGGCAGCTTTGAGCTGAAAGCAGTTCAGTTTTGCCATTTTAGCTGCTTTCAGCTCAAAAGCCGCTCAGCTCGGCAATAACCGCTTATGCGTACTCCCGCATCATTTCCATCCTTCAACTCTCATCTGCTGGTATTACTTGTAGATGAGCGACGGAATGGACGGATTTCCGTAGTGTCCTGCTATGGAAAGCCGTACTACCCCCGGATAATCACCTAGATGGGCGAAAAAAATCACTCAGTGTGTATGAAATCATTCAGAGGGACCAGCTTGGCCGCAAGGAGACTGTGTGGGGTCACACACACAGCGGTGTATCTGGACCCTGCAGAACTGGATCGGGCCACTGCCAACTGGATTTCAGGTGGCACAGAGTGTGGCACAGCCACATTGTGTGAACACACACATTGTCCCAATACTGTCCTCTAGGCGCTGCTCAACAAGGGTTATCTCCACAATTCCTCAGGACAAATACCCAAAAATAAATAAAAAACAACAATAGTGTGATACTGTTATGGTGAATTAAATGCAATCTTAAACAAGCAGAGACAACATCCAATCCTTAATGGACATGGGGGGACTCGTACCCTTTCAGTTGGTCTACTTTTTAAGGTAGACTAAAACAGCATGTAGGGGGCGGTCAAATCACCGAATGATTCCCACGTGGTCCACTTTTCACTATTCAATGCTTCCGTTAACGACAATTTGTGGACTTTCCGAAACTTGACAGTCGGCACATTGAATACTGACTGTGGATGTACTGTCGGATCAGACGAAAAACGGCCGGGCTTCCGACAGATTGCTTACATACCAATAGTGTTTCGCAGATTTTCAGCACTATCACTGTACTCGAGTCACTCACAGCCCGGCAGCTGCTAGTTTGAAGTTCCCACTGCTGCAGTGGGAACTTCAAACTAGCAGCTGCCGGGCTGTGAGTGACTCGAGTACAGTGATAGTGCTGAAAATCTGCGAAACACTATTGGTATGTAAGCAATCTGTCGGAAGCCCGGCCGTTTTTCGTCTGATCCGACAGTACATCCACAGTCAGTATTCAATGTGCCGACTGTCAAGTTTCGGAAAGTCCACAAATTGTCGTTAACGGAAGCATTGAATAGTGAAAAGTGGACCACGTGGGAATCATTCGTTGATTTGACCGCCCCCTACATGCTGTTTTAGTCTACCTTAAAAAGTAGACCAACTGAAAGGGTACGAGTCCCCCCATGTCCATTAAGGATTGGATGTTGTCTCTGCTTGTTTAAGATTGCATTTAATTCACCATAACAGTATCACACTATTGTTGTTTTTTATTTATTTTTGGGTATTTGTCCTGAGGAATTGTGGAGATAACCCTTGTTGAGCAGCGCCTAGAGGACAGTATTGGTATTTTCTTGTTCGAATGTGTATCTGGTATGTAAGGTGATTCATACCCTCCAATACTACCTAAGGCAGCGACCCAGCGCACTGGTAATCCAGAAAAACCCTTGTATACATACATTGTCCCGTCCCTATGTCCCTGGTCCTATTGCAGCATGCATGGAGGTGGTGTGCAGCGTCATCCTCAGATCAGTGTTGCCCCATATAGGTGCTACCCCCTGCCCGGTCTGAAGCCCTGGACTGTCCTTGGTGCCCTGGGCGGTGGACACTGTGCTGATAGCCAAAATGTGTAAATATAAGATTCAGAAACTATTGGGTTAAGTTGTGGAACTACAAGTCCCAGTAAGCCCCCCCACATGCAGGGACTAGGAGAACCACAAGTTCCAGCATGTGGGGCATTAAAGGGCCCACTGGTACTTGTAGTTCTACAACTTAATCAGTAGTGAAATAACACACAGACACCTTAGAAAAATAAAACTTTAATTCATACTACAATCACTCATACATACTTACCTATAGGTTCCAACATAGGCCCGTCCTCTTCGCGGCTCCATAGAAATCCATGTTAAAGTTTAAACTGGGGGTCATTGGTCGGTTCCCATCATAGACGCCCATGTGAAATATTTAAAATGGGTGTTCAATCATTTAAAAAAATAAGTGTTTCACTGGAGTAGTGAGAGTTGGGAACAAAGCTAAACAAAAAGTATCTTTATCTCTATCTGGAACAAACCATTTTTCAGTGCAAGGTGTGCAAATACATGTATTCATATTTTTGGATGCTTCTGCATGTATTGCAAAATACAAGAAAGCATTATAGTTGCATTGCAATTAAATCTGAGTAGGGGCGAATATATCTTGAATCTAAGGGGGACATTTACCAAAATGGATTCGTAGAAAAAAGGTGTATTCGTAGGGAGAAATACACCTTTTTTTTACGAATTTGTATTTTCGGGATTTACAATCCCAAAAATACAACAATTCGTAGTCCTAAAGATGGAACATTCGTATTTGTAGTTACAAATACGAATGCCCTACACCATCGATAGGATACGACAGAAATCACCATTCAAAAGAATGGTGGTTCCTGATTTACTAAGCAGCCGTACTGAAAATACGGCTGCTTAGTGGTGTGAAACACCCACGCAAATACGACAGGAAAATAGAACACCATTTTCCTGTTCTATTTGCGTTTTAGCCTGCACGGATCAGTCAGATCCGTGCAGGCTACAGTGTAAAAAAATAGAAAAATAAATAAATAAAAAAAAACCCGGCGTGGGGTCCCCCCCACAGCCGAAACCAGCACCAGGCTAAAGGAGCCGGGGCCGGTAATTAAAAATCAGGGAACCCGACAAATAGGGGTTCCCCGATTTTTAACAACCAGCCCCAGGCTCCAGGTCCGGGGCTGGTTCCCAAAATACGGGGGACAAAATGAGTAGGGGTCCCCCGTATTTTAAGAACCAGCCCCAGGCACAACCAGCCGGCAGGGTAATGTCACAGCCGGGGGACACTTATAATATAAGGTCCCGCGGCCAAAACATTCTCCCTACCGACCAGTCAGCCTGGCCAGGGGCCCTGGGGGAGTGGGGACCCCCCCAATGAAGGGGTCCCCCCCCCCTCCAGGACTTACCTGACCAGGCTGAAGCCTGGTGCTGTCCTCGATGCCCCTGGGCGGTGGGCATCGAGCTGATAAATGGTGTAAAAAAAAGATGAACCTATTGTTTTTTACTGTGGCACTACAAGTGCCAGCAAGCCTCCCCAGCAAGCTGGGACTTGGAGAACCACAAGTCCCAGCCTGCTGGGCATTAAAGGGCCCGCTGGCACTTGTAGTTCTACAGTTAAAAAAATAGTGCACAAAACACACTGACACACTTTTAAAATAAAACTTTATTACACACAAAGCCCACACATACTAATACTTACCTATCTTCTTCCCATAGGTCGCCCTGGTCCTGTGTCGGCGTCTTCTGGTCCTGTGTCGTCTTCTTCCTCCATGTCGACCGTCGCTGTCGCCGTCCGGATCCGACGAAATCCATTTGGGAAGCTGTGGAAGGAAACCATACTCACCTGTCCCAGCGCGACGTAGTCCAGGTAAGGGTCTTTGCAAAAAAACTAAACGAACACCCCGAAACCAGACCGGACTGACGGAGACGCACGGTGTTTACATCGTGCGGCTCCGCCTCCCGAATGCCGCTATTGGCCGCCTTGCGGCCTAGCGGCCAATCAGGAGCCGCTAGGCCGCAAGGCGGCCAATAGCGGCATTCGGGAGGCGGAGCCGCACGATGTAAACAAACACACGTGCGTCTCCGTCAGTCCGGTCTGGTTTCGGGGTGTTCGTTTTGTTTTTTTGCAAAGACCCTTACCTGGACTACGTCGCGCTGGGACAGGTGAGTATGGTTTCCTTCCACAGCTTCCCAAATGGATTTCGTCGGATCCGGACGGCGACAGCGACGGTCGACATGGAGGAAGAAGACGACACAGGACCAGAAGACGCCGACACAGGACCAGGGCGACCTATGGGAAGAAGATAGGTAAGTATTAGTATGTGTGGGCTTTGTGTGTAATAAAGTTTTATTTTAAAAGTGTGTCAGTGTGTTTTGTGCACTATTTTTTTAACTGTAAAACTACAAGTGCCAGCGGGCCCTTTAATGCCCAGCAGGCTGGGACTTGTGGTTCTCCAAGTCCCAGCTTGCTGGGGAGGCTTGCTGGCACTTGTAGTGCCACAGTAAAAAACAATAGGTTCATCTTTTTTTTACACCATTTATCAGCTCGATGCCCACCGCCCAGGGGCATCGAGGACAGCACCAGGCTTCAGCCTGGTCAGGTAAGTCCTGGAGGGGGGGGACCCCTTCATTGGGGGGGTCCCCACTCCCCCAGGGCCCCTGGCCAGGCTGACTGGTCGGTAGGGAGAATGTTTTGGCCGCGGGACCTTATATTATAAGTGTCCCCCGGCTGTGACATTACCCTGCCGGCTGGTTGTGCCTGGGGCTGGTTCTTAAAATACGGGGGACCCCTACTCATTTTGTCCCCCGTATTTTGGGAACCAGCCCCAGACCTGGAGCCTGGGGCTGGTTGTTAAAAATCGGGGAACCCCTATTTGTCGGGTTCCCTGATTTTTAATTACCGGCCCCGGCTCCTTTAGCCTGGTGCTGGTTTCGGCTGTGGGGGGGACCCCACGCCGGTTTTTTTTTTATTTATTTATTTTTTCTATTTTTTTTTACACCATGCAGCCTGCACGGATCTGACTGATCCGTGCAGACTGCTAGAAATAATTCGTATTAGCGGCCGTATATACGGCCGCTAATACGAATCATTACACCATCGGAGGGTTACAAAGCAGTCGTATATGACTGCTTTGTAACTGATCCTCCGGAACACGACTTTGCATACGACTTAAACAGTCGTATGCAGTCGTAGGGAAAATACCAATACGAAAAACTAGGTTTTTCATATTGGTAAATTTCCCCCTAAATCTCTGCATAATTTAAATTTGCCCCACCTGCAAGACAACATGGTTTGCTTCCAACTCAGGGACTGATGCAGGCCTGCTCGTGAGCAGAGAATTCAGGCTCATTTCCGATGGTTGGGGAGTGCGCATGCGCATAGTCGCTCATGCCCATTGCTCACACCCCCGGACTGAATGCCTTCGGCGAATTTTACATGTGGGGGCCATTCGCAAAATGAATGACAGGCAGGGATCAGTCGCTGGGATCTGGCCAGTGTTTTATGGGCGTGGGTACACACCTGCTAACGCAGATATGGCCCTGCCTGTTTGGGGTGGGCAGATGGCATCACATGACGTCAGAGACCGGCCATCATAAAGGTAAGTCCAGGCTTACTGCTATGTGCGGAGAGAGGAAAAATCATCCGATGTGAGTAACCATCAAATGATTTCTCCTCTTTGCGGCCTCATGCAAGCTGATGTGTAAGCCTACATGCATTGTAGTGCCAGTAATCAGACGGCTGGGGGACGTTTACCTGCTCGCTAGGCAGTGAATATACACAGCCTAGCGAGCAGGCCTGAATTGCCCCCTCAGAATCAGCCAGTTGAAGCGAAACCTCAGATTGTACCATTGACCTATTAATAGTATTAATTTTAGTGGTATGAAACCATTGATAGTTCACAACATTGATGGCCATCCCAGCTTTTTGGAGGTGGCTGGCTGCTGTCCAGTCAGATTCAGGGGTCAAGGGAAGGGGGGGGGGGGTTAATGATGTAATGGAGCAGTGAGGATTAGCAATGCAGAGAAGCTGAATCACTAAAAGGTGCCCATACACGGTGCAAGGGTGCTGTGCGATGTGGATCGCGCTCCCGCGGGCATCCAATCACACAGCACATAAAGTCTGTGCAGCCTGTGCTTTTTGAACTGGGTCCCCATCGCATCACATGCAAATTGCATGTGATGCAATGCGGTATAGTTCAAAACGCACAGGAATATTGTACCGTGTATGGGCACCTTAAGTATCACTGAGAGCCAACCATTGATAGCAAGAACCATCAGATCTCTGCAATTGATGGCAATCCCTAACAGGGAACAATGGGGGTGATCAGTGTTGGATGAAGGCACAAAGGGCCCACTGGAGGAATGCATTAGTAGAGCCCCATGTTTAGGGGTGTAGCCAGCCTCTGGAGGAGGTGTGGCTAACATTCATATTAGAGAGGGCATTATCTGGGCCCCTTATTAAATATATTTTAGAAATACTGCTAGGGGCATGCATGATAATCTACCATCTTAATTACGGCGATGCACTATGCAGCATACACTATAATCCTGTGCAGTATAATGTAATTTATGTATGAAGTATAACTCAAATGCACAGTCTAGAATCTGATCCATATAGGAGTAGGTGGGCCCCTGGGCAGTGGGACCCACCGCTGGTTTCCCGAGTAGACCTGTAGGCAGTGTTCCCTCTAAGCTGTGCGCGCGTGCGCACGCACACACCTCGATGAGCGTGCGCACAGACATTACAACAGAGCGCACAAAGCAGCAGTGGTAGCTTTTTTGCAGTTGTGGACTCAATTAATGTGTTTCACCCATTAACTCCATTGTGTGCTGTGTTTTGAATGTTTAAATGTTTAATATAATTTTGAAGTAAAGTTAACACAAATGCTGAACGTCATTTTCCAGTTATATATAAGTAACGCACAAAAAATTTAAATTTCCTTCCAAATTTGCACAGCTAAAATATTTAGCCGCACACAGCCTTCGTAAAATTAGAGGGAACATTGCCTGTAGGCCAGTCCAACCCTGGGGGTCATACACTGTGAAGGAGCGTCTGAAATAAAAAGATGCACAGATCCATGTCCACATATCTGTTGCGGTGGCTGCAGCCATCAGTCAGCTGAATAGGAGTAATTGCTAAAAATTACCTACGGTACTCTGGTACAATAGCTCCGCAGACCATGCGGTGGCATTGAGGTGCTAAGTAAGTTTGAGTGCCGCAGGGTCTGCGGAAGCTATTGCTGGGGGTTAATGGGGCCACCACCACCGCCAAATTTGTCACCCTCCCCATCCTCACCGCTGCCGCCCTCTCCCTCCTTACCGCTGCCGCCGGGACCAGCAGATCCTTCTGTCTGCAGTCCCGGCGCCCCTCCTGTTAGATTGTCACTTGCAAGTGCCAGTCCAACAGGAGGAGCGCCGGGACAGCAGACAGGAGGATCTGCTGGTCACGGCGGCGGCAGTGGTGAGGAGGGGAAAGGCAACAGATTCGGGAGGCTATTGGTAGGAACCAGACATTATGTAGGCAACTGTGAATTAAATAAATTATACTAACAGCATTATAAAAGGTTATTATTTATGGGTTGGGTTCATTGGATCGACCACAGGAAGGTCGACATTCATTAGGTCGATCACTGAAGGTCAACAGGCTTTAGGCTGACACCCACAAAAAGTCGAGATGGGTCTAGGTCGACAGGGTCATTATATCAACACAAGCATTAGGTCAACATAGGTGTTTTTTTTATAGGGATGTGCACCGGCCACTTTTCAGTTTTTGGGTTTTGGGTTCTAATGGTTTTTGGCAAAACCACCCTTCTGGGTTTTGGGTCCTGATTTTTTTGAAAAAAGCATAAAGACCGTGAAAATCTTTTCAGAATCTAGGTTTTTTCTGCTCCTATTAACCTCAATAACATTAATTTCCACTAATTTCCAGTCTATTCTGAACACCTCACACCTCACAATATTGTTTTTAGGTCAAAAGGTTGCACCAAGGTAGATGGATGACTATGCATAGCAACACAAATGGGCGGTACAAACACTGGACTGATATGGCACACTTTGCATCACCCCTGGACTGATATGGCACACTTGGCAGCACTCCAAGAATTATACGGCAGACTTGGCTCACTCCAGGCACAGATGGCGGCACTCCAGGCACAGATGGCGGCACCCCTGACCTGATACGGCACACTTTTTATAAAAAAAGACAGCTTCCTTGGACTGATACGACAGACTTTGCAGCACCCCATAAATTAAACGGTACACCTGGTTCACCCGGTTCACCCCAGGACACATGGCGGCACCCCTGGAATTATATAGCACACATGGCGTCACCCCTGGACTGATACGGTACACATGAGGCACCCCTGGAATTATACTGCATACATGGGGCACCCCTAGAAATATACACAACACATGGCAGCACACCTCAAATTAAATATGACACATGGCAGCACCCCTGGAATTATATACGACACATGGCAGTACCCCTGGAATTATACACAACACATGGGGCACACCTGGACTGGTCAGCAAAGGAGAAAAATAAAAAGGTACTTGTGTAGTTTCACGTCGCCACGCTGCACTACGTTGTCAGCGTAGGCCAATGGCAGCCCAACGTAGTCAGCGTAGTGTCCCCGCGGCAGCCCTGCGTAGTCAGCGCAGTGTCCCCGTCAGGCAGTGTAGTCACCGTACTGTCCCCGCGAGCTGCAGCTCTGTCTCCGGCTTCCCTGTCAAGCCTAGTGAGTGCCTCTCACACAGCGCCGGCAACCACCAGATCCCCTGTGCTGGAGGACGCCGGCGGAGAGGCGATCATGCTGGCGCTTGCAGAGAGGCGCTCCATCTGCCTGGGATGCACAAGCGTCTCATACGCAAGTGCATCTCAGTAATTTGTGTGGCAGGGTACGGTCACCCTGCCTGTGTCCGCTTCAGGGAGATGGTCAGGGTTAGGGGTTCGGTCTCATGCACAAAGGGGGGGGGATGTGCGGGCGCAAGTGCATCACATGCACAATAAAGGACGCATTTTCCAGTGCTCCATGTTACATACTGGCAAATGCTTCCATTTGAAACCCCACTATCCATGTCAGCCCGAAGCATGGCGAGCACTGCGGGCCCCACGAGGGGACGCGATACGCGTCCTCCCGACTTGTTCATACCCCCACTATCCACATCGGCGTGGAGTTGTTTGTATAAAGTGTGGCGAGTGAAGCGAGCACCGCAAGGGGACGTTGAAAACAAGCCCGAAGCGTGGCGAGCGCAGCAAGCCCCACGTGGGGACGTGGAATACACAGCAAGTTCACGCCGAAGTGGATAGTGGGGGTACGAACAGGTCAGGAGGACGCATACAGCGTCCACTCGCGGGGCTCGCTGCGCTCCCAACGCTTCGGGCTGACGTGGATAGGGGGGGTGTTTCATTCACACCTGTCACGTCATCCATCTGAAACAATAATGATGACACGTGTTAACTGTTAAATGGATTTTACTGACATAAAGAAGAAAAACAGTGATCAATGTTAAATAATAGCATACAACAACAAGTCCCAGAAAGGTCAAGCCCCAGATTCAGCTGATGTTGATGCAGCTGAGTAGATGGTGGTACCTGGCTCAATGTGTGCTTCGATGGCAGACATTAGGGTCCGGGCGTCACCTGCAGTGCAAATGGTTTTGCCCATTTTGAGAACATATTTGTACTGTGATCAGATCTGAATAAGGGCCTATATATGGCAGTAGGTAGGCACCAGCGACTGAAATTATATTTACTGCAGTAGGTAGGCACCAGCAGACTGGAAATATATATAAGGCAGTAGCATACCTACCAACAGTCCCGATTACCGCGGGAATGTCCCGGTTTTTGGGGACATTCCAGCATCCCTCCCGCGGTCGTCAGTGTCCCGCGGTGAGGGGGGGGGCTGTTGGGAGTACCCCTGTCAGCTGCTGAGCAGCGGTGAATAAACTGTCCGTCCCTGTAAACACCTAGAATTGATAAGGACCGACTCTGTATTGGCAGAGTAAGTATAATTACCGTCCACCTTGTTGGATTTTGTAGGGTTTTGGATCCCAGATGGAATAAGGAATTTCGATTTATGGTTCAGAGTCCCTTTTTGTATCCAATATCTACCTTTGTCAAAGCTTCAGAGCGAAACACGTTACGTGGAGTCGAGTCTACAACAGAGGCGGACTAAAGGCCCCCATTGATTAGGCCGACTAAGTCGGCCTAATGTCGGCCCCGACTTTCCCTAAGCTCCCCGAGAAGCTCCTGATATGATTTGGCACTTGATGTGCCATTTTTCACATGTGATAAATCGGATCGATTTATCACATGTAAATCCGGGGGAGCTGCCGAGAACTCAGCCAATCAGCGGCCGCCCTGCCCGCCCAGTCTTTTGAATAGGATGTTTCCTATTCTCCCGCCGCTACCCGGACTCTGTTATGCGGTCCCCGCTCCCTGCCTGCCGCTACCTCTCCAGTCCTGCTGCCGCTAGCCCACTACCCCTGCAGCTGGACCGGACCCCGCTCTCTGCCACCTCTCCTGCTGCTAGCTCACTACCACACTAGCGCAGCTCCCACGGACCGGACCAGACCCTGGTCTCTGGTCCCCGCTCTCCCGGACCTGCTACCTGCCGGCTGCACAGAAGATTAATCTTATGTGCAGACCGTCCGACATCACAATCTGATCTGATGGGCACGGGACCGCGCATTGGATCAGATCGGATGTCATACCCTACGCGATTTGGGCAATTTCACCCGATTTCTCTGCCCAATACTCCAGAATCGGGTGAAATCGGGCCCAAATCACGTAGTGTATGGGGGCCTTTACAGTTCCAGCAACACTGAGCTTGCTTCAATTTGTCCGAACCAGCCTGGACAGACCGGATATCCATACTTTATTGCCAACATCAGTGGTGGCTTTCCACACCGATATTGGATACAAAAAGGAACTCTGGACCATAAAGTGAAATTCCTTATTCCATCTAGGATCCAAAATCCTACAAAATCCAACAAGGTGGACCATAGGTGCAGGGGGTGCAGTTGCTATGGGGCCCAGAGCTAAGAGGGTCCCACTTTGCCTGTCAAAGTTACATGTGCTGTATATATTTTTCAGCATTAGGTGATAAATAGTGGGCCTTACAAACTTTTACTATGGGGCCCACATGTATCTAGTTCCGCAACAAACATCCTATTCAAAAGACTTGGCGGGCAGGGTGGCCGCTGATTGGCTGAGCACTCGGCCAATCAGCGTCCGCCCAGTCTTTTGAATAGGATATTTCCTATTCTCCCGCTCGACGCTACCCGGACTCTGTTATGTGGTCCCCACTCCCCACCTGCCGCTACCTCTCCAGTCCTGCTGCCACTAGCCCACTACCCCTGCAGCTGAACTGGACCCTGCTCCCCGCCACCTGATGCCACCCCGCCTGTAAGCTCCCCCAGACCCTGCTGTCCTGTAGCTCCCCCGGATTTACATATGATAAATGGATCCGATTTATCACATGTGAAAAATGGCACATCAAGTGCCAAATCATATCAGGAGCTGCCGGGGGAGCTCAGGGGAAGTCGGGACCGACATTACGCCGACTTGTCCTTAGGGCAAGTTGGCCTAATGTATGGGGGCCTTTAGTCCTCCTCTGTTGTAGACTCGACTCCACGTAACGCGTTTCACTCTGAAGCTTTGTCAAAGGTAGATATTGGATACAAAAAGGGACTCTGGACCATAAAGGGAAATTCCTTATTCCATCTAGGATCCAAAACCCTACAAAATTCAACAAGGAGGATGGTAATTATACTTACTCTGCCAATACAGAGTCGGTCCTTATCAATTCCAGGTGTTTATAGGAACGGACAGTAAAGACTGAGTTACTGAGTCCAATAACCTGATATAAACTGCTTGCACAGTATATTTTATTATACTTTTTCTTTTATATTGTATTATCATGTCTAACCCTATGGTTTATTAAATTGTGATTTGATTTTAATATTATAAAAATATGTAAAGTCAATCCAATAGTTGTGACAAAATTTTTTTTTAAGCGCTGCATATTACATTTCTGCTTAATCTGGTATCTTCCTCTTCAGGTTTGACAAACCTGGTCTTTTTGCAGCTGCTACTGAGTAAAGCAGATCAAGCTCATTTGTGCCCCTAAGGGTATCCCTTTATATACCTCACAGGTAGTAGGAATACCCTAATCTTTCTCCAATTGTACACAGCCATATCACCCCGTTTCCAAGATGGGAATGCAGATGGCAGCGCGGGAGGCGTAATTTATGTATAGCCAGATCTCGCGAGAATCCGACGCCAGGCGATGGTTTGCCCACGCGCCTGAAACCGAGTCAGGCGGGAAGCTCCGAACGCCGCTCGGATCCCCGACGATCTGGGCAATACGAGCCCGCACATCTCTAGTTTTTTATACCAAATGTTGACACATTTGACTGATACTGTATCTGTGCACCACGTCCCCTCCTGCATTCGCCATGCTTTGGGTACGGTGCCTCGCTACGATCAGCTCACTATTTTATTCTCCCTCCACGCCCTCGTGCAGTGATGGCTAACCTTGACACTCCAGTTGTTGTGGAACTACACATCCCAGCATGCCCTGCTACAGTTTTGCTATTAGGCCATACTAAATACCGTAGTGACCGTATACCATTATTTATACAATGTGCATTATAACATGATTCATCCTGTACTTTTTTCAGCATTTGCAATATCAATTATATTTTTAAAATATTTTCTCTATATTAATTGATTTTATTATGGCACTTCTTTGATTCTAGAGCTTTATCGTCTAATGTTTACAAAGTGCAGAACATGCATAGTTTCCCGTTCAGATAAAAGAAAGTTCCTCTTTTGAAAAAGTGGAACTGATTTCTCTCTTTGCATTATACCTGATTTTGGGTCTCAACATGTCCTTCCTTATTACATATAAAAATAAGAACCTAAGCTTCCTGTTACTCCCACATATGAAAGAGATATATGAAATCTCTGTATTAAAAAGTGAAGTCCCAAAAGATTAAGAGAAACCAAGATTGCAGGATAAGCAGTGTACAGACTCCATCTAGTGGATGTATCATGTAGTTCCGAGAGGCACAGGGAAATTTACTAAGATGTGTATTCTACTTCACATGTGATGTTGCTATGGGCAACCAATCAGATACTACTTCCTATTTATTTAGCACGATATAGAAGATAGTAGACAGGATCTGATTGGTTGTCCATAGCAACATCACATATGAAGTAGAATACACATCTTAGTAAATGTCATCATCTACTTTCTTTGAATGGGACTTTCATCTAATTCTGTTGTACATGCTTATTTATTTATTTATTATTTATGGTACCTGTTTCCTAGCACGGCCACCCCGATTTGCATCGGGGTGATCGTGTCGGAAAAATCGCGTTGGTCGCATCGCATGCGACCAAATCGATCGACCCGATTTTTACATTGAATCAAATGTGAATAGGGTCCCTGGGACCCTATTTTACATTGGATTCAATGTAAACTATTCCCCAGACCCCCAATTTTATCCCCTGAACTCCACCCCACGATTGACGCCAACCCAAAGCGTGGCGAGCGCAGTGAGCCCGCGAGGGGCGGCGGTGCGCATCCTCTGACCTTTTCATACCCCTACTATCCACGTCGGCGTGGAGTTGAGAATATAAAGTGTGGCGAGCGCAGCGAGCCACCGTGCCCGAAGCGTGGCGAGCGCAGCGTGCCCCGCGAGGGGACGCGTATAACTTCACAGGTATACGCGTCCCCTCGCGGGGCTCGCTGCGCTCGCCACGCTTCGGGCTCGGTGGCTCGCTGCGCTCGCCACACTTTATATTCTCAACTCCAAGCCGACGTGGATAGCAGGGGTATGAAAAGGTCGGAGGACGCGCACCGCCGCCCCTCGCGGGCTCGCTGCGCTCGCCACGCTTCGGGTTGGCGTCAATCGTGGGGTGGCGACGGGGCCATATACAATGTGAAATGGGTCATATTGGACCATTTCACATTGTTTCCTATGTGAGATGGACTTAATCAAGTCCATCTCATCTTGTGCCATTATAATGGCACAAGACCGACGCGATGCTCCCGATTTCAATGTTAAAAATATTTTAACATTGAAGCCTATGGCAAAATAGCGGGCATCACGTCGGTCACGTCGGGGCCCATGTTAATGCGGCGACCGACGCAATGCCCCCGATTTTGCCTTTGCCGGCAAAATGGACCTGATTTCAAAGGAAATCGGGTCCATCGCGGGCATTGTGTACCTTAACTTTAAGGTACACGATGCCCGCGATTGTGGCCGTTCTAGGAAACAAGTACCTTATTTATTTACAGTTTCTCATATAGAGTATTCCGCATAGTCCGTTGCGCTTTGCAATTGGAAACAACAGTGATTAACATGCTTATGTGCTCATTTTCATTTCAGGGCAATATATCTGCTGTGTAGTTACAGTTACACCACAGGCTCACACCTGACCTTTTAGTTATGGGCCAGGCAACCAAATTAAAAATAAATTTGTTTGGACAATAAAGTTATCTGAAGGTCGACTTCCCTTTAAGATGTATGTTGTACAGTATCTTGCAAATACTGTAAACCACCAGCTAATCTAAAGGCTGACTTTTAGGGTAATGCTTGAGTTGTGTTGTGCATAGCCCATGGTACTATGGTATGTTAAAGAAGATGGAAATGGTTGGGGCTGGTAAGGGTTGTTTTGGTTAAAAGTTTAACTTTGTTACCAATAAGAAAGTAAATATTTGCCTCCACTATGGCTAATGTTGTGGTGATCCAGAAAGAAGCCAGACAAAGATCCTACTCAATGTACCAATTATAGACCGATTTCTCTGTTAAATGTGGACCTTAAAATCTAAGCCAACCAATTGGGCCCATGTTTTACTCACTTTGTTCACCCAGATCAGGGCCCTTATTCTGATCGGTGCGGATATTCCCGCATTCTTACGGAGCGGTCCGCACGCCACGGTGTTCTGCCGCGTGCGGCCATCGTCCGTAGAAACGCCCACGGGTCCTCCGCATTCGGACGGACTCACTCTTTAAGAACAGGGCGTGTTTACGGACGACATACAAACCATGCGTGTGCGGGAGAAACACTCCGATTCTGCACGGTATTACAGAGTATTACAGAGTATGCTCGGGAATACCGCATCCGAACGGGAGCCAAGCGGTGCTACCGCACGTAAGCGGAGTATTTACGCCAAACAACCCACTATTATGTATCTTCTGCAATACATCACATGACCCACTTATTCAATTACCTATCCTCATAAAAAACTTCTTATTTGGAATTGGAATCAATTAGATGCCAATATATCCTTACAAGCATGCCTAACACATGCATTGCACACATTAACCCTTACAGCAATTGAAGTGCAATGGTTTCAATTAAAGCACTGACAAGCGTCCTATTAGTGAGTAATGAGTAAAGGAGTCGATTCTATTGGGTTCAGGTGTTAATGCTTGTAGTCATTAGGCGTACGTTCGCCTACCGCATGAACGAGTGGTGTCCGCAAAGCAATAGTACACTTGTGGACACCGCACATTTCTTCCCTTTTTGATCGCGTGCATTCGGAGTGGTATCCGAATGTACGCCCCCCAACATAAGTGTACTCCCCCGTGTCCGCCCATGTTTCCGCCCCGTTTTGCCCACTTTGAAACTACGCCCATGTGTCATTCCGCATGACGCCCATAATACGCCCATATTTCCCGACTGATTGCGGGGAACAGTTTTGTACGGGATTTGGCCGAACAGGTACGGAGTCAAGGCGTGGCACATGCGCGTTGCGTTCTCCACGCATGCGCAGACGCCGTAAAGACGCGATCCGAAAGTATGCGGTAAAGTACGCGTCAATCAGAATAAGGGCCCAGGTGAGATTTATTCCAGGCAGATAGGTTCCAGACAACACTAGGAGCATACTTTCCAACTGTCCCGTTTTTCGTGGGAACATCCAATTTTTTTGGATGTTCCCGCATCCCTCCCAGGGCCAGCAGTGTCCCACAACGTGTGCGGGGGGGGGCAGTTTGGAGTCACCCCCTGTCCCCAGTGCATGCGCACATCTATTTCTGCAGCCTGACAGGCTGGGGACATAGCCAGCAGCTCCCAGAGCCGCTAACCATGCAGCGAAAACAGGTGGTGTGACCGCCTGGCAATAGGCCACACCCTTTTGCTGCAAGGCCACGCCCCCAAAGGCATCCCTCCTCCCAAAAGCTCAATGTTGGGAGGTATACTAGGAGGGCCATTAATCTGATTCACTACATTTATACTCAGCTCCACCGTCCGGTCTGACGGACTGCCCGGCACTTCCTGTGTCCCTGGGGCTGGTTGCTTGGCAACCAGGGATGCTAATGTGTACTGGCCGGGTTGTTGCTTCCACCCGGCGGTTGCCAGAGCAACGAGAGGCACCTCTCAAGTACACCTTCCCACAGCTGGCAGCATTAGGACCGGGGGGCTGGGCTGGACCCTCCTTAGGTGATTGGTCACCTGAGCCCTTTTAGGGATTCAGCCGAGCATAGCACTGCCGGTGATAGCTTCTCTTTATGGCAGTCACCTGTCTCCCTCTGGCTCCTGTTACCCCTGCTGAGTTCCTGGGATTCCAGTTTGCTTCCAGTCCCGGTTCTGGTACTATTGTAAGTGTTCCACATTGGAGCCCTGGTATTACTTCTTTTTTCATATATCAGCAACGTTGTGGACAAGAGTCTTGTGTTTATTATTTTGGTCCTCACTTGTTACTTTCCCTCTGGGATTCCCCAGAGGTCTGTATTATTTGGTTTACATTAACCCTTGTGGGTCACTTCCTACTTTCAGAAATTACCCATACCTTTGTGTGGTTTGCAGTGTTTTTGTGTGTTGTTTATCGTGTTTTCTTGTAGTGTATTTTTGTACTTGTCACTGGGTCGCCTTTGGTTTGCAACTAAGTTGCCCATTCATTTTACCTTCTTCCCTGAAGCTGGCTAGGTGCCATTAGTGGTTTATTCAGGCAGGTTCCCTTTAGCAAGTTTTCCCCTTTTGGCCATTTCCTTTAAAGATCTCCGGTACCTTGTCTCTGCTCAAGACATGGTGGCACCGGAGTTGGGGATGACCTAATTTGCCCCTTCAAAAGTGGCTATTATAGGAGAAGTACTAGTTGTTGCAGGTACCAGTCATCCTTCAGGAAAGGCCAACAGAGGCAGAGTAGGGTTCACTGTAGTCGTCCTAAACAGCAGTCACAGCTGTGGGTGCATACCCGAAACTTATAACACTCCCATCGCTCATCTTGGCCCTTGATGCCGAAAAGGTCTTTGACCGTATTTTTTAGTCATTTGAATTTGGAGTGCGCTGAGCAATGATTTTTTTTCTTGAAAGTTCTCAATTGGCGTGGCTGCATTGTACCGCTCTCCATTGGCACGGGTGACAGTGAATCAGATTGATTCTTCTCCCATTGAGAAAAAAATGACACACGACAGGGCTGTCCCCACGCCACCTTAATTTTTGCATTGATTATGGAACCTATGACAGCGAGGATCTGCAATATTAATGATGTGAGAGATAGTTCTTGTGAAAATATAATTTCTCTATATGCAGACAATGTGTATCACTAGCTAACCCTTCCCAATCTCTCTGACCTCTTTTTGATAAAATTGATCTATACGCCAAATACTTGGGTTATAAAATTAATAAAAGTAAGAATAAAGTTTTGGACTTCTATATACCTCGTGCAACTAAATCCTCTCAAGACGAGTTATTCCTACTCATGTAGCACTCCCAGATAATAAAATATCTGCGGGTATTTATTACTCGTCAATACCACTAACTCTATCAGGCTTGTATTCTTTCTCGAATTAAAACTGGCTTGGACTCATGTATGGATTATTTAATTATTGGATAGGTAGGGTAAATACCTTTACCTTTCCTTTACCTTTTCTAAAGTCTTCCTATCAATGTTCCCTGTATGTATTTAAATCTCCTGCAATTCCATAATTCACATTTATTTGGGCAGATAGGCTTCCTTGTGTTTGTCTGAAGAGACTGGTCTGGGGTGCCGGATGATGCTCTGACAGTAGGGATCCTGACAGGCAGTGTCCCAACATCGGGATCCCGACTGCCTGTGCTTTGACAGGGGGTATCCAGACTCACAGGGTCTATTCTCCCTTGTGGGGGTCCACAACCCCCATAGAGGGAGAATACAACCTGTACGCTTGTCCCCCTGTCGGAGCACCAGCAGTCGGGATCCCAATGTCGGGATACTGACTCTCGGGATCCCCACTGTCAGAGACCCATACCACACCCCTGGTTTGATGGGCTTGGCATTCCTGATATTATATTGCTGTGCAGTGTGTGTTATGGTGCAATCCCAGAGCAAAAAAGGTTTGGTGTGATATTGAGGCAAATGGACTTGGATTGTCCACTGTTTCCTCTCTCCTCTGGCTTCCATGGCTATTTAATAGGCTGGGATTTTGCTAACAAAAATTGCCTGCTAGCCCCTCATACCTCTCCAATTATCCAGATTTTCCATAATTCTGACTTCCCTCCTGTATGCCTAGAACTTTATTTGCTTACTGGAGGTCTGCTGATATCAAATATTTAAATCACACGGGATGACAGCTTTCCTTTGTTTTCTGACATCCAAGCGGTTTTTTATTGTACAACACCCTGATGGGTCCTTACAATGTTAAATGCCCCCCCACTATCAACGCCAACCCGAAGCGTGGCGAGCGCAGTGAGCCCGCGAGGGGTGGCGGTACGCGTCCTCCGACCTTTTCATACCCCCACTATCCACGTCGGCGTGGAGTTGACTTTAGATAGTGTGGCAAGGGCAGCGAGCCACCGAGCCCAAAGCGTGGTGAGCCTCGCGAGGGGACACGGAATACATGAAAGTAATACTTGTCCCCTCGCCACGCTTCCGGCTCGGTGGCTCGCTGCGCTCGCGACACTATCTACAATCAACTCCACGCCGACGTGGATAGTGGGGGTATGAAAAGGTCGGAGGACGCGTACCGCCACCCCTCGCAGGCTCGCTATGCTCGCCACACTTCAGGTTTGCGTTCAAAGTGGGGGTGGCGTGGGGGTGCATTTAACATTGTAACACCCATTAGGGTGCTTATACAATTAAAAATCATATTGGGGGTGCATTTAACATTGTAAGCAGCCATTAGGGTGCTTATACAATTAAAAATCGTATCGCATGCATCGTGTACGGCTATATGGCATGCGATGCATGCAATGGCATAAGATACCATAAGATGGAAATCTTGGGCGCCGTGCTAGGAAACAAGTACCAAAATGTATATAAATTACTATACAGGTGGTATTAGGTACCTTCTCAATTAGTATTGCCCTGATATATTGGATAGATGCTGGAGAAGATGCACCTCTAGAGGCGCATTCCTTCATATTTGGTAGAAATGCTCAAAAATGTTGAACCTTTGGCAAGAGGTCATTGATCTCCCTTTCCGGGTCCTTCAGATACCCATCCCATGTTAACCTTAGTTTTTCCTCCTTACTTTGGGACTCCCAGAGGCAACAAGGCAACAAAATAAATTGCTATGGAACATTGCTTTTACTACCACTTGCGAGATTGCAGCTGATTGGAAACAGCCAGCCTCGAGCCTCCACTTCCATAAGCGCAGCCATAGCCGGTTTCTAGTATACATACCATATGTAATCTATCACTAGTATTCTTCAGGATTCTTCTAAATTATTTGATCAAATTGGGATCGTTGGCTTGCCACACAAAACACCCCTTTTATCCGTTCAAAATAGGTTACTGGTTTTCTCTTTCCCCTTACACCGGTAAACATTCACTAGATACAGGAGTGAGCCTATAAAGAGGCAAACTGAGGCAGCTACGTCATGCAGCTTCTTTGGAGGCCAATAATGTTTAGTTATGTTAATTCTCTTTCTACAAAGTTTAGACCCATAGTCAAAGGGTCAAAGGCAAGAATTACCGCTAAATCTGTTCTTTCTTTACTATCAGAACTATGGTTCAAAGTTCAATCACAAGGTTATAAAACTTTCCATAGTACACAAATAATAATGGATACTAAACAATTGCAAATGGTCAAACATCAGGTATTTATTAAGACCTTCTGGGTTTATTGTTCTTACCCTGAAATTCCACATGGTCTCTCTTGGGCACAAAACTGTAAATCTATCCCAATACTTCACAGTGATATGATAGTGTGTTTAGGGCAACGCGGACCCCTGTTCTAAACTATAAGGTGCAATGTCTCCAGACACTACTGAGTGTTTCATATACTTATTAAGAACATGAGTTCTAAGCTGCCTGAAGCTATGTTTTGTACAGTTCTACCCACATACTCCAATTTGCAAGAACATTGCAGCACATAGATAGTGTAGGTGGTGCCATAATTAATAAATGCTTAATAACAAAAATCTGTGTGGTACATTGGATGATATTGTCATACTCCTGTTAACAATGTAACCACAAGTAACATGCCTTGATTTTCCACATATGAGGTGCCCATTATGTTGCTATCCAACCAGCTGATTGTTTTGGAAGCCAAATTGTTTTATTTTTTTCAAAGACAATGTAGGTTCTGACATGTTCCTAATGTAAATGTAACTTGAGTTCTATCCTACAATGCATCACTGGAGAAGAATAGGATCTTGTTTCAAAATGTCATAGTTGTTGTTTAAAATGGATTTGGATATAAATGGCACACAGTCTGATCTAGCATTGCTCTTTTTAGCTGTAAGAATTCTGGGGGTTATTCAGACTTGATCACTGCTCTGCTATATTGCAGGAATACAGTTATACGGCCCTGTGCAAGCCTGCAAATTGCTTACTCACCATCAAATGATACTTCCACTCTGTGCAGCCTGTGCGTAGCCCAGGATTTACTCAGCGGCCTGTGCTAGAAGCAGTCGGAACAGGGCTGGAGCTGACGTCACACACACCTTCCCCTCAAACGCCTCCTGGGCAGGCCTACGATTTCCCTGGCACTCCCAGAAAATGTCCTCTTACCACCAACAAATGTGGAACCTTTTTTTCATTTTTCCAAACTGCACCATATACACAAAAACCAATCCCACCTTATATAGTGCGCTATTCACATCACTTTATCACTATTTAGTTTTCAAAACCATTTTATATATCCTACAGGTGGCACTTTATACTATCAATCCTACCACACTGTC
The DNA here is from genome assembly GCF_055691185.1 of Crinia signifera. NCBI lineage: Eukaryota > Metazoa > Chordata > Amphibia > Anura > Myobatrachidae > Crinia > Crinia signifera. The sequence continues at coordinate 262,984,607 of NC_139218.1, forward strand.
CCTCCTGACCACCCTAAGACACATACCCCTTACTCCCCCAGACCAGATACATATACTATCAATACATAGGGGCCTATGACTGCCCACCCTATGTAAAGCGAGGTGCTACCTTGCTGAGGCTTTTAGTGCCACGCACAAAGGGAAAATAAATTCAGGTGCACTGTTCAAAGATTAGTAATTAGAATTGTAATAGAATAGAATACAATCCACTTTATTGGCCATGTAGGCTTGCGCACACTAGGGATTTTTTGTGGATTTACATTGCAGCATCAAGCAGGGATGAAGGGGGGGGGAGACATTACATACATTACATTTATATACAAGAAGGAGAGACTAGCACTGACTCAGCATTTTACTGTAATATTGATGTACCAACAATAACAATAATAATGGATTTCTAATATCCTACATATTTCTTAGGTTGGTGGTGCTCCCATGAGTCATAATATAAACTATTATGCAAAAGGAGAAAAAGATGACTCTCTTTGTTGGGGCACAACTTGAGTATAAAATATATAAATTTTTATTGATATACATTAAAATATTGAACTCACTGCAGGAACCTCCAAAACTAGTACAGTTATTTATAAAGTCTCAAGAGAAAAGGGAAAAAAGAGAAAAAAAGAAGAAAGGGGGAAAGCAAGTAATGCTTTATCGATTATTGTATGACAGGGCAGAAAGAACTGTGTCACATTATCTAAAAAATTATATAATTGAAAATAAATTTGAGTGAAGTTAGAGATGAAATTAGAATAAAGATAAGGTAAAGGTGTGTATGTATCAGCCTCGGTCAGATATAATCTCAATGTGGGGATATTCTCCCATGAGATACATTGATAGCCTGGCTGATGTTAATTTTTATGTGACAAGAAAAAAGGGAATAGATAAGGAAAATTCAAAAAAAGACCCAAATTAGGTCTGTAATCTTAATTTCTGTACGAAAAAGATATGTATAACATCTGGGACCATACATTTATGGCGAAAATATTACAAGTACTGTGTGGGCTGTCACTGTAGGTAACCACATTGTATATCACTGTGGTACCAGGCGGTTATGGCTAATATTACAAAAATATACAATTATACATATATATGCGCGCGCAACACATCTGAGCAACCTGGATATATAGTTTAATATCGAGTGGAGATAGATACAGTGTGTTCTCTCTGGTCTCTGATCGTTCCTGCTTTTCAGCCGTGTGTCTCAAGGACAGTGAACGGACCGAATGAGGGGCTTGATCAAAGTAGAGGCCAGAATGTTGAGAACAGCTTAGAAGGAAGAAAAAAGTGGAGATCTGCTGTTGATTTCCAGTGTCCCGTGTCACCCCTGTTGGTCAAAACCAGCGCAGGGGATTAAGCAGTCACTGGATTCAATGAGAGTCCCCTAATGTGGAGAGGGTCATTTATATGCGAATATATTCATCTATGTAAATACATAATATCCACCTCCTTTTTAACATTTAATCCTCCTAGTAACTGCACACTTGTAAATCAAGTCAAATCAAGATTCCCTGTATGTACGTTTTGCAAATGCACAAGGGAAGAGAAACATAAATCCACTCAGAATAATAACAGTCAGATATCAATCCAGGTTACTTATCTATACAGCGCTCTGCATCTTATGCCACAAATGGCAGCCTCCCCGCCTGCCTGTCAGCCGCTCCTGCCTGGACGCGCGTTTCGCCTGTGCTTGTTCACCAGACTGGTGAACAAGCACAGGCGAAACGCGCGTCCAGGCAGGAGCGGCTGACAGGCGGGGAGGCTGCCATTTGTGGCATAAGATGCAGAGCGCTGTATAGATAAGTAACCTGGATTGATATCTGACTGTTATTATTCTGAGTGGATTTATGTTTCTCTTCCCTTGTGCATTTGCAAAACGTACATACAGGGAATCTTGATTTGACTTGATTTACAAGTGTGCAGTTACTAGGAGGATTAAATGTTAAAAAGGAGGTGGATATTATGTATTTACATAGATGAATATATTCGCATATAAATGACCCTCTCCACATTAGGGGACTCTCATTGAATCCAGTGACTGCTTAATCCCCTGCGCTGGTTTTGACCAACAGGGGTGACACGGGACACTGGAAATCAACAGCAGATCTCCACTTTTTTCTTCCTTCTAAGCTGTTCTCAACATTCTGGCCTCTACTTTGATCAAGCCCCTCATTCGGTCCGTTCACTGTCCTTGAGACACACGGCTGAAAAGCAGGAACGATCAGAGACCAGAGAGAACACACTGTATCTATCTCCACTCGATATTAAACTATATATCCAGGTTGCTCAGATGTGTTGCGCGCGCATATATATGTATAATTGTATATTTTTGTAATATTAGCCATAACCGCCTGGTACCACAGTGATATACAATGTGGTTACCTACAGTGACAGCCCACACAGTACTTGTAATATTTTCGCCATAAATGTATGGTCCCAGATGTTATACATATCTTTTTCGTACAGAAATTAAGATTACAGACCTAATTTGGGTCTTTTTTTGAATTTTCCTTATCTATTCCCTTTTTTCTTGTCACATAAAAATTAACATCAGCCAGGCTATCAATGTATCTCATGGGAGAATATCCCCACATTGAGATTATATCTGACCGAGGCTGATACATACACACCTTTACCTTATCTTTATTCTAATTTCATCTCTAACTTCACTCAAATTTATTTTCAATTATATAATTTTTTAGATAATGTGACACAGTTCTTTCTGCCCTGTCATACAATAATCGATAAAGCATTACTTGCTTTCCCCCTTTCTTCTTTTTTTCTCTTTTTTCCCTTTTCTCTTGAGACTTTATAAATAACTGTACTAGTTTTGGAGGTTCCTGCAGTGAGTTCAATATTTTAATGTATATCAATAAAAATTTATATATTTTATACTCAAGTTGTGCCCCAACAAAGAGAGTCATCTTTTTCTCCTTTTGCATAATACATTACATTTAGATATTACATGTGGGGAACACATGCCCGCCGAGCAGCATAGCGCCTAGGCAGCCATCAGTGGCGCCACTGGTCGCTGCAGCAGCCAGGTAGGTAACAATATAAGCAGGGACAGTACAGTTTCACACAGGGAACACATAACCGCTTTTAAATAAAAAATACTTTTTTTGCATAATCTTTTCCATGATTATGGGCTTGCCCACCATATACAGGTAAGCTTGTTGAGTAAGTCCTTTATATTCAAAGGGTTAAAGTCTAGGGTCTAGGACACCCCAAAAATTAGCCCAGCCAAGCATCCAAAGGCATGACACTAGTGAAGCAAGTGAAGAGTTAAAGAGCCACGCTTCGGGCTCGGTGGCTCGCTGTGCTCGCCACATGCTGACGTGGATAGTGGTGTAATGACAAAGTCGGAGGACGCGTTACGTCGCCGCTTGCCACGCTTCGGGGTGGCGTGGATAGTGGGGGGGGGTGCGTTAAACCTATTTTTGGGACATACAAACATTTTTTTTTTTTAAATGGACATACAATCATATTATTGTATACCTAATGTCATGGCATCGCACATCCTATTAAATCGCATGTGATCGCATGTGATTTTGCGGGACATGCAATGCGATATAGTGGGGTACAATGAGCAAATATACATAAAATATACATAAAAAAAATAGCATCACATCGCATGCCGCTATAATGGTCCATGCGATGCAATGCGATTTCCCTACGGTGCCGTACGTAAGAAATCTGGGCGCCGTGCTAGGAAACAAGTACCAAAAATAATTATGTGAAAACATATCATCTATATAAATTGCCTACTCTACCACACTGCACCCCTTCCGACCCCAGGGAGACATACTACCCTTCCTACTCTACCTGGCATTCTAGACATATAGAACCTCTCCAGCCCAGATATACATACTGCCTGCACTGCATATGGACATGTACCGCTCACCCCTGCCCTCAGCTTCCTAGACATACAGTACATATACATTCTGCCCTACCACCCTGCTTCCCACCCAGCCCCAGGGACATACACTACCCACCCTGCCCTTCTCCACTCCACAACTAACCTATTAGTTCCATGGACATATACCCTTGGTTTTGGGGGGGGGGGGGGAGTCGGGTCAATGTATGTTTTTTTATTCTGTGTGGCCAATGTGTTTTGTTTTTGTTTAACAAAGTATTTGTTTTTTCTTATGGGGGTCAGTGTGTTTTACTTTTTCTTGTGCACTTGTTCTTTGTCTGTGCATGCATCTAAGCTCAACCATGCATGTGTCTCAATAGTACAAAGTTGCCTACCCTCCTGCATTCTGCAGGAAACTCCCTGAAATAACAGCAATCTCCCTCATTAGTCTAACAATATCCCTCATTAGTCTAGCAATCTCCCTCATTTCACCTAGCCCACATTACACTGTTACATTTTTTGGGGAAAAAAGGAATGAGAGATAGATACATTTACATTGAATCATCAGCACCATTTCCCAGCACTTTACTAAGTATAGTATCTCTTACTAACTGCTTTGGGGCTCATCTACAATTGGAGCTAAGTAATTTTAAATTACACACCCACATTTCTAGTTGCCACGTTCACAATCTCTTTTCACAATCTCTCCATATATGGAACTAGACACGTCCTTTGGGTGGAGCATGACACGCCCCCTCAATGGGGCGCTTTGCAAAATTCTACTACCAACTATAATCTCCCTGAAACTAGTTTTCAAAAGTAGGCAAGTATGCAATAGTATTTGTGCTGAGTTGCAGTACAGATTCAGATGCACGCACGAAGAAGTGTAATTGACACCCCTGTGAGTTACAGGAGGTTGGCTAATTAGACGTAGCTGTAACATAGTATGGGCATGTTGCTGAAAGTAGTTGCGTATAGAGACATTGCTCACATTCTGGGCCATTCTGCAGTTAGACATAAAACATTACTTTATAAACAATGCTAAACATTATTAATAGGTTCTGTGTCTTGCAGTGAATCACTTAATTGAAGCCTACGTTCTGCTGCATGATTCAGAGAATCCTGGCAATTTTCTGTTGGGAGATGAATCATTTTGGTGTGGCTCAAATACACCAGGTAACTGCCATGGAAACCAGCAAACAGTAAATGCCCATCAAGACAATATCCAACAATTGGCATATGAACACCTCTCATCTCTCATGTCCAGCATCACACATCATTGGAATCGCCCCTGTGAGTTCTCAGGATATATCAATAATCTGAAGTAGCCATAACAGTGGCTACCTTCTCAAATTACCTGCCTCTAACGTCCTTCTCATATGTGGATCCTCTGATATCTCCGGCAACTTCATCTGATGTGTTACCCCCACCTGTCGTTGAAATGCCACCAGTGCTCTCTTCATTACTACGCCCACATCCCTGTAGCCTGCTTTCCCTTACCTCTGTAACACCACTACTCAGGAGACCAGCTTCATGTCTTGTCACCAGAAACTCAACCTTCCAAAAGCTCTGGAGGAGCTTGGAAATGTTGGCCCAGTACCTGCCATTCACAGCATTTATGCAGTGAGAACCATCTGGATAGGCTTTGGAGCAACAAGCAGGGCATGGTCTGGACCATACTCTGCTACACTCACCACCTGCAGCTCCAACACTTCCAGATTGGTAGGATCAACTCTTGATTATATAGAATCTGTCATATGAGAATGCATTTATGCACTGTCTATTGGTCTACATACCTATTGGAGAAAATATTTTGGGCCTTATTGCCTTATAGACTTCCATCTCCCTGCCTGACACCGTCTCCCGGCTCCCTGCGGCATCCGTCGCAGGGGTTAAGATTTGCCGTCAGGGGCAGCGAGCCCCTGCGGCATTGAATACGGGGACAGGTAGGGCTGGCAGCGAAGGCTCCAGCCCTCCGGAACACAGCGACTGTGCAGCGAATCCTTAACAGGATTCGCTGCACAAGGCGATTTTGCTCATTGAATACTGCCCTAAGAGTCCCTGAAGAAAATTTAAATTTCTTCCCATATTCTTCCCTTTTAAGTTAATTCTCTCATTCTGTAGCTCTAATTTCTCTTTCACTAAACAGTCCTACTTCAAAAGCCCTTTTCTCCTCCCAGTTTTACCATCCTAGCCATTTCTTCCTGACCTTTAACACTCATCTGCCATTAGTGTGCTCCCTCAGAAGTTGCCAAACATTTTACCTCTGAATTAGTCTATTAATCCATTGTCACATATGTGGGTTCTGATGGTCTGATGGTAGTGATAGGGGTACATTTACTAAAGCAGAATCTAATTGGTGGATATGGGCTACATCCCCATTTTTCACTCAGCTTTAGTAAATGTACCCCCTAGTGCAGACCTGGCCAAAAGGTAGATCCTGATCTACCAGTAGATCTTGGGGCATCCGCTGGTAGATCACGGCCAAATTATCAAAATAAACGTGAACTTGAACATCTGACGTTTCAGAACGCCAGCTCCCGGTAGTGCCCCTGATGTCATGACGTCACCGGAGTGCTGTGAAGAGCCCACTGCAGCTGCTATATATCAGTCTGGCCCCACAACCACAGATTGTAATGCCAGGCTTACCACTCTGTACCAGCACAGAGGCTCCTCACAGCACCAAGTACATCCTGAGCGACTCCTGGATGTAGTGTGTGGGGTGTAATTGTCAGATATGGGTGGTACAGTGGCTGCAGGCTGATGCTGCTGGAGTACAGCCGCCGCCTGCTCCGTTAATATGATACAATACCCGAGTGGTTCCGTGTAGGGAGGCCAATCCCGGGGCATTTTTTCAATCCCGGGATTCGGGATTGAAAAATGCTCAATCCCGGGATTCCCGGGATCCCGGGATTGGCCTCCCTAATAAAAAAAAAAGGCCCCTCCCCGAGATGTACTTATAAATTTCTTCTAAAGATGCCCCCCGCACGGTCACTTACGGCGGTGGTGGTGACAGGGCAGCAGCTACAGTATCTCCGGCGGGTGGGCGGAAGGCTGGGGGCGTATCAGCGGGCGTCTGGCTTTGGGACTGATGTGCTGACAGGCAGAGCAGCGGCCGGGCTGCGCAGCGTGACGTGATGTCAGGGGTCACGCTGCGCAGCCTGGGCGCCGCCATGCTTGTCAGCACATCAGTCCCAGCTCCCGACAGCAGCACCGGCCACTGAGTGTAAGAAACAGGCAGCCGGGCAGCGTCTGAGCCATATTCTGGTGCTCAGCGCTGCCCGGCTTTAAACAAAAACTAATGGGGTTACTAATCCCGGGATTGGAAGCTTCAATCCCGGGATTCAAATCCCGGCAATTTTAGGCCAAAATCCCGGGATCCCGCCGATCCCGATCCCGGGATTGGCCTCCCTAGTTCCGTGCTTGTGTCCTGGTTATCAGTTGCTGGCTGACTAATAGATCCTATAACAGAAGAGAATGGCTGTGCGCTGTCGGACCACGGTGTAACAGACTGCACTAAAAATAGAAATCAAATGTAATCCAAAAATAAACATAAAGGTATCAAAGCAATTAAAATACAAAATAAAATCTATCAATATGAAACCAATTTCATTTGAAGGTAACTATGGCCAGTATTCGTAATACTATTAGTAATCCAATCACATATAGCATCTACCATTCTTATATATATGATTATATAACTAATAGTAGAGAAACGTGTATGCTGCATGGGTGTATATTGTGTGTAGGTATTTTAGCAATTGTCCGTGTTGATCGCCCCTGCGAATGTGGGGCTGAGAATCGGCTGGCCTGCGAGGCGTGAGACTTAAGCTGGCCCAGTGGCGTAATTAGTGTAAGGCAGCCCCCGCTGCCGCTTGGGGGAGCGAGCGGCAGCGGGGACTGCATGGGCGCCCACAATCATCATCCGACATGCTGCCGCTGTGTGCCGCCTGCCGGGAGCACGGGAGGCGGCATACTGTGGAGTAGCCCGCATACAGGAGCCAGATAGCCGCGCGATCAGTGTGCTGGCCGCTCGCTGCCCCCCACCCCCCGCCTCAGGCGCACGCAGCGGGGCAGAGACAGAGGCGTCCTTTCACCTGCCTATCGCGCGGCTCCGCAGGACCAGAGAGCTGACGATCTCTCTGACACTGGGAGCGGCAGGCACTGATCACGCAGCGGCTCTCACCTGGAAGTAGAAGCAGGGGGACATCGGCGGCATAGAAACTTCTCCCCTGAAGTTGCCTGTCACTCACTTGGCAGCGGCCTGGGAGGGCAGCAGCCAGATTACTGCATGACAGACTTCACGACGACTTCGGCAGCAGCAGGTTAGAGTGCAAAGTGTCACTCATCTTAGTGTCACCCTTTCCTTTGTGTGTATATCTATCAGTGTGTGTTTGTATATCTATCTATGTGTGTGTGTGTGTGTGTATATATATATATATATATATATATATATATATATATGTACATATATATAACTATCTATCTATATATGTGTGTATATATATATATGTATATATATATATATATATATATATATATATATATACACATATACATACACACACAGCACATATCTGAAAGGGATAAATACAACATCCTGATATGGAGAATCGAGGCAGGGTTTCCCGCAGCCTATCCCTAACCCCACCTTGTAAGCACAGTCTAACCCTTAGTTGTCATCCCCCCCACTAGTGCCCAAACCTATCCCCTGACGCACCTCTGCAAACAGTACTTATGTACTTATCCCAGTACTTATGATTCAGCATCCTAAACTCTTCCAGTGCCTGTGTTTTTATGGCAGCTGGGATGTTGGAGTTGGTAAAGTCCTGACCGCATCCCATCTGGAACCCCCCCTTTAGAAATTCTGCGTTTGCCCATGTCCTGCTCCTTGCTCCGCACACAGGCTGCCATATACTGTAGCAACGAAGAGTCCTGCCTTCACCCCCCCCCCCCCCCATTCACAAAGAAGCCATCTTTATAAACCTGGTCCCCTCAGCTCCGCTACCTGATTAGAAAATAAATTGGTGAGTATTCTGGTACCTCTGCGTGTGTGTACAGTGTGTGTGTGTATATGTATATATATATATATATATATATATATATATATATATATATATATATATATATATATATACAGATTAAGTGACATTACGGCATGTGGCATATAGTGTAAAGTGCAGTATGGAGTGCAGCGTATATTCCAAGGGGGATTGTGGTGGTGTATAGTGTAAGGGGTATTACAATATGTGGCGTATAGTGTAAGGGGCATTACGGTGTGTATCGTATAGTGTAAGGGGCATTATGATGTGTATTGTATAGTGTAAGGGGCATTACCATGTGTATCGCATAGTGTAAGTGGCAATATGGTGTGACGTATAGTGTAAGGGACATTACGGTGTGTGTCGTATAGTGCAGTGTATAGTCTAATGTGCATTACGATATGTGGAGTATAGTGTGAGGGGCATTATGGGTGTGTGTGTGTGTGTGTGTGTGTGTGTGTGTGTGTAGGGGGGGGGGGGGCGCCAGTAACTTTTTTGGCAGGGGGGAGCAAAATTTATAGTTACGCCACTGAGCTGGCCATACATCAGAAAGATTGATCTTAAGATCGATTGCACTCATGATTGTGTACAATTTCCCTTGAAATCCCCAGCAGTCCTTGGTGGTTTTTGGACACACAATCTACACACAATCCATCATACAATCAGTCATACAATCCATCTGCTGCATGATTTTGTACACAAGGGGCCTTATTCTGATCTGAGCTCAGTACAAATTTGTTCTTAAAATGGGCAAAACCATGTGCACTGCAGGTGGAGCAGATGTAACCTGTGCAAAGAGAATTAAATTTGGGTGGGGTGTGCTTAAAATTGAAATCTAAATTGCAGTGTAAAAATAATGCAGCCAGTATTTACCCTGCACAGAAACAAAATAACTCACACAAACCTAACTTTCGATATACATGTTACATCTGCCCCACCTGTAGTGCACATGGTTTTGCCCATTTTAAGAACAAATTTGTACTGAGCTCAGATCAGAATAAGGCCCTAGATGTGCACACAATCTGCATACAATCCATCATACAATCAGTCATACAATCCATCTTATGATTGATTGTATGATTGTGTACACAAGATGTGCACACAATCTGCATACAATCCATCATACAATCAGTCATACAATCCATCTTATGATTGATTGTATGATTGTGTACACAAGATGTGCACACAATCTGCATACAATCCATATTACAATCTATTGAGATTGTATGATTGGGTACAATATCTTTCTGATGTATGGCCAGCTTTACTTTTACAGAGAGAATGATTTTAAGCTTAATCAGTCCTAGCACTCTCACAGTGGAGCGAACCCATCGACCAGCACATGTAGTCACCACCCCAGTATACGCCCCAGTTACCACCCAGTTGTGCCCAGTTTTGTGGCTGCGCCAATCCATACGCCCACATTACGACTACTCTGCACGAGTTTGTTCGATAGCGTATTTCTACTCGTAAGGTTGCGAGTGTGCATGTTTGCCCAAACCTACACATGCGCCTTGCGAATGGTACGCATGCGCAGTGGGCTAAGATACACTCTGCAAATGAATTGGTGTCCTGTATTTATGTATGTTTGTGTATGTATGTATGTATGTATGTGCAGTTGTTGATTCTTATATATTCATATCTGCAGAAATATACAGTTACCATCTCTACTGGCAGCAATGCCATGTGCAACTGTGCCCGCCATCGTACAGTTAGATTTACGGGTCTGCAGTAAGGAGTTTCCGGTACTTTCATGCATGCCGAAAATAGCAAAACAAATATCAGTAAATAGGCCACCTCCGAATCAGGCCCATTGACAATGGTAGATCTCCGCTAACTATGTGAAATAAAAGTAGATCCTGCATACCTCCCAAAATGACCCATTCCAGGAGGGACAAAATGCTCTGCTCCTGGACTTGCTGCCAGTAGTTGTTGCAGAGGTGGGACTGCACCAATGTCACAAATTCAAAAAGGGGAGCCACACCTGCCAGTGAGTCCAGACTGTGGTGTATAGGGTGGCAGTTGGTGGGGCTCCCCTATCTGAATTGTGGACTGTGCTGCAGCCCTGCAACTGCCACTGACATGAATGTCCAGAAAGAGAGCATCTTGTCCCTCCTGGAATGGGTTATGATGGGAGGTATTCCCGGGACACAAAAATCTGGCCACCCCTGCTAGAAAACAATGTAACTACAGTGAAAATTGTGTACATATAAAACCTCACATTACCAAAGATTTATAGGGAAATCCTGCCATAAAATAATACATTAGATTCTGATGTGAATGTAATATTTAAAATAAGAAGTGAAATCACATTTCCCTAGGTCAGTCATGCAAAAGACAAAGGAGCTGTGATGTCATAATGGGGCTCAAACCACAAACTGGCCAATCAGGTGGGGTCTGTGAGGTCATAGTGATGTCCTAATCAGGGCTGTACTGAGGCTGTCTCACTCATTCACCTCACAGAACTCCGGGCAGTGCGCAGCTCACCAGCAGGAGGACATACTCACATAAGGTTAGTGACTGGACAGAGATAAGGGCAGGTTAGTGCGATGCGGCGGCAGACTCGGAGCGCGACTACTGTAATATATGACTGATCACCTGAACGACAGGACAGTATTGGATAAAAACAAATCTCCCACCAAGGGGGGCAGTACCGTACTAAGCAGCCACTAGGGCTGTGCCTGGGACACCTAAGGGCGGTGTCTGGATGGCACTGAATAATCCCTGTATGGAGCGGTTAGGGGACGTGTCGCAAGGCACAAATGTGTCCTACTATGCTGCATCAAGTCCCCGTACGGATCCCTACTTATTAATGTGCAGAGGTGGGAGAGATGTATACGGTGCTGTAGCCATTACTTTGTTATTATCTGATACTGTTGTTATAGCTATATCATAGTTTGGGCTCCATGTAAGAGTGATACTAAATTCTGGCAGCATATTGTGTTCAGTGTCCATGTGATACACAGGATATGCCGCTGGTATTTACCATCACACACAGTATCTTTCCAGCGAGGACCAGCGGTGTCCCCTCCTCCGCTGCATCCTCTGCTGTGTTGCCAGCAGCCTGTTGGCAATGGGTTACTGACTAATGCACATACATGACGGCCGTCTGTGTATGTGTATAGAGCTCAGACCCAGTGGGGACATAGGAAACAGAGTTAGAGCTGTCCTATATATATCATTGCAGCCCTAACCCCTTATAGCACCAGAGACGAGTCCTAAAGGGGTTCTGGCTGTTTCTTACATGGAGTCCTAATACCCAGTGCTAGGGTTCTCTCTCCCCCTCTTTCTCTCTCTCTCCCTCTCTTTTCTTGCTCTCCTACCCACTTCCACATATCTATCTATGTATCTATCTCATTTTCTCTCTCTCTCACTGTGAACGTGCGCGTGCCCCCCGGTGCTATAAGGTGCTTTCTTCACCGTGTAAAAGGTAAAAATGCAGAAATGGGGTGACAGAAGGGATGACGGGTTATGCAAGGTTAGTGGGTGGGTGGTTTGGGCAGACTCTGCAAAGTCTCTTAATGCCTAGAGGGACAGGCAGTCCGTCAGCCATGGGTCCCCAGAGGTTTCCCCCACAGGGGGTTTTTCCTCTCCTGAGTGCTGATGGATCACTCTTCATGAGTCATATGGCTTCCACCATCTTGTTCCTCTTATAGGACAAGTGTGTAAGAGTTCAGGAACAATCTTGTTCCAGAATTCCCTGTTGTATAATGCAGAGTAAAAATAATACGCGCAGCTCACCAGCAGGAGGAGATACTCACATAAGGTTAGTGACTGGACAGAGATAAGTGCAGGTTAGTGCGATGCGGCGGCAGACTCGGAGCGCGACTACTATAATATATGACTGATCACCTGACCGACAGGACAGTATTGGATAAAAACAAATCTCCCACCTAGGGGGGCAGTACCGTACTAAGCAGCCACTAGGGCTGTGCCTGGGACACCTAAGGGCGGTGTCTGGATGGCACTGAATAATCCCTGTATGGAGCGGTTAGGGGACGTGTCGCAAGGCACAAATGTGTTCTACTATGCTGCATCAAGTCCCCGTACGGATCCCTACTTATTAATGTGCAGAGGTGGGAGAGATGTATACGGTGCTGTAGCCATTACTTTGTTATTATCTGATACTGTTGTTATAGCCATATCATAGTTTGGGCTCCATGTAAGAGTGATACTAAATTCTGGCAGCATATTGTGTTCAGTGTCCATGTGATACACAGGATATGCCGCTGGTATTTACCATCACACACAGTATCTTTCCAGCGAGGACCAGCGGTGTCCCCTCCTCCGCTGCATCCTCTGCTGTGTTGCCAGCAGCCTGTTGGCAATGGGTTACTGACTAATGCACATACATGACGGCCGTCTGTGTATGTGTATAGAGATCAGACCTGGTGGGGACATAGGAAACAGAGTTAGAGCTGTCCTATATATATCATTGCAGCCCTAACCCCTTATAGCACCAGAGACGAGTCCTAAAGGGGTTCTGGCTGTTTCTTACATGGAGTCCTAATACCCAGTGCTAGGGTTCTCTCTCCCCCTCTTTCTCTCTCTCTCTCTCTCTCTCTCTCCCTCTCTTTTCTTGCTCTCCTACCCACTTCCACATATCTATCTATGTATCTATCTCATTTTCTCTCTCTCTCACTGTGAACGTGCGCGTGCCCCCCGGTGCTATAAGGTGCTTTCTTCACCGTGTAAAAGGTAAAAATGCAGAAATGGGGTGACAGAAGGGATGACGGGTTATGCAAGGTTAGTGGGTGGGTGGTTTGGGCAGACTCTGCAAAGTCTCTTAATGCCTAGAGGGACAGGCAGTCCGTCAGCCATGGGTCCCCAGAGGTTTCCCCCACAGGGGGTTTTTCCTCTCCTGAGTGCTGATGGATCACTCTTCATGAGTCATATGGCTTCCACCATCTTGTTCCTCTTATAGGACAAGTGTGTAAGAGTTCAGGAACAATCTTGTTCCAGAATTCCCTGTTGTATAATGCAGAGTAAAAATAATACGCGCAGCTCACCAGCAGGAGGAGATACTCACATAAGGTTAGTGACTGGACAGAGATAAGTGCAGGTTAGTGCGATGCGGCGGCAGACTCGGAGCGCGACTACTATAATATATGACTGATCACCTGACCGACAGGACAGTATTGGATACAAACAAATCTCCCACCTAGGGGGGCAGTACTAAGCAGTCACTAGGGCTGTGCCTGGGACACCTAAGGGCAGTGTCTGGAGACGCTGAATAAACCCTGTATGGAGCGGTTAGGACGTGTCGCAAGGCACAAGGTGTCCTATGCTGCATCAAGTCCCCCTACTGATCCCTACTTATTAATGTGCAGAGGTGGGAGAGATGTATATGGTGCTGTTCCCATTACTTTGTTATTATCTGATACTGTTGTTATAGATTTATCATAGTTTGGGCTCCATGTAAGAGTGATACTAAATTCTGGCAGCATATTGTGTTAGTGTCCGTGTGATACACAGGATATGCTGCTGGTATTTACCATCACACACAGTATCTTTCCAGCGAGGACCAGCGGTGTCCCCTCCTCCGCTGCATCCTCTGCTGTGTTGCCAGCAGCCTGTTGGCAATGGGTTACTGACTAATGCACATACATGACGGCCGTCTGTGTATGTGTATAGAGATCAGACCTGGTGGGGACATAGGAAACAGAGTTAGAGCTGTCCTATATATATCATTGCAGCCCTAACCCCTTATAGCACCAGAGACGAGTCCTAAAGGGGTTCTGGCTGTTTCTTACATGGAGTCCTAATACCCAGTGCTAGGGTTCTCTCTCCCCCTCTTTCTCTCTCTCTCTCTCTCTCTCTCTCTCCCTCTCTTTTCTTGCTCTCCTACCCACTTCCACATATCTATCTATGTATCTATCTCATTTTCTCTCTCTCTCACTGTGAACGTGCGCGTGCCCCCCGGTGCTATAAGGTGCTTTCTTCACCGTGTAAAAGGTAAAAATGCAGAAATGGGGTGACAGAAGGGATGACGGGTTATGCAAGGTTAGTGGGTGGGTGGTTTGGGCAGACTCTGCAAAGTCTCTTAATGCCTAGAGGGACAGGCAGTCCGTCAGCCATGGGTCCCCAGAGGTTTCCCCCACAGGGGGTTTTTCCTCTCCTGAGTGCTGATGGATCACTCTTCATGAGTCATATGGCTTCCACCATCTTGTTCCTCTTATAGGACAAGTGTGTAAGAGTTCAGGAACAATCTTGTTCCAGAATTCCCTGTTGTATAATGCAGAGTAAAAATAATACGCGCAGCTCACCAGCAGGAGGAGATACTCACATAAGGTTAGTGACTGGACAGAGATAAGTGCAGGTTAGTGCGATGCGGCGGCAGACTCGGAGCGCGACTACTATAATATATGACTGATCACCTGACCGACAGGACAGTATTGGATAAAAACAAATCTCCCACCTAGGGGGGGCAGTACCGTACTAAGCAGCCACTAGGGCTGTGCCTGGGACACCTAAGGGCGGTGTCTGGATGGCACTGAATAATCCCTGTATGGAGCGGTTAGGGGACGTGTCGCAAGGCACAAATGTGTCCTACTATGCTGCATCAAGTCCCCGTACGGATCCCTACTTATTAATGTGCAGAGGTGGGAGAGATGTATACGGTGCTGTAGCCATTACTTTGTTATTATCTGATACTGTTGTTATAGCCATATCATAGTTTGGGCTCCATGTAAGAGTGATACTAAATTCTGGCAGCATATTGTGTTAGTGTCCGTGTGATACACAGGATATGCTGCTGGTATTTACCATCACACACAGTATCTTTCCAGCGAGGACCAGCGGTGTCCCCTCCTCCGCTGCATCCTCTGCTGTGTTGCCAGCAGCCTGTTGGCAATGGGTTACTGACTAATGCACATACATGACGGCCGTCTGTGTATGTGTATAGAGCTCAGACCCAGTGGGGACATAGGAAACAGAGTTAGAGCTGTCCTATACATATATCATTGCAGCCCTAACCCCTTATAGCACCAGAGACGAGTCCTAAAGGGGTTCTGGCTGTTTCTTACATGGAGTCCTAATACCCAGTGCTAGGGTTCTCTCTCCCCCTCTTTCTCTCTCTCTCCCTCTCTTTTCTTGCTCTCCTACCCACTTCCACATATCTATCTATGTATCTATCTCATTTTCTCTCTCTCTCACTGTGAACATGCGCGTGCCCCCCGGTGCTATAAGGTGCTTTCTTCACCGTGTAAAAGGTAAAAATGCAGATATGGGGTGACAGAAGGGATGACGGGTTATGCAAGGTTAGTGGGTGGGTGGGTGGTTTGGGCAGACTCTGCAAAGTCTCTTAATGCCTAGAGGGACAGGCAGTCCATCAGCCATGGGTCCCCAGAGGTTTCCCCCACAGGGGGTTTTTCCTCTCCTGAGTGCTGATGGATGACTCTTCATGAGTCATGTGGCTTCCACCATCTTGTTCCTCTTATAGGAAAAGTGTGTAAGAGTTCAGGAACAATCTTGTTCCAGAATTCCCTGTTGTATAATGCAGAGTAAAAATAATATATATATATTTTACTTAAAATAAAAGTTAGAATTTATTTATTAAATATATTTTGTGTGAATTTGTCTTTATTTATATTAATAAATGCTCCAAAAGGTCAGGAGGTCGCAGCGAGGGCTGGTGGGTAAATGAGAGCAGAGGTGGTAATGGAAAGTAAATGGAGTAGGCTTACACCCTGATCACTGAGGTGACCATGCAAATGGGCAGGGCTTATTGAGTAGGCTTACACCCTGATCTCTGAGGTAACCATACAAATGGGAGGAGCGTATGGAGTATGTTTACACCCTGATCACTGAGGTGACAATACAAATGGGCAGGGCTTATGGAGTAGGCTTACACCCTGATCTCTGAGGTAACCATACAAATGGGAGGGGCGTTTGGAGTAGGTTTACACCCTGATCTCTGAGGTGACCATACAAATGGGTGGGGCTTATGGAGTAGGCTTACACCCTGATCACTGAGGTGACCATACAAATGAGAAGGGCTTATGGAGTAGGTTTACACCCTGATCTCTGAGGTAACCATACAAATGGGAGGGGTGTATGGAGTAGGTTTACACCCTGATCACTGAGGTGACAATACAAATGGAAGGGGTTTACGGAGTAGGCTTATATCCTGATCGCTGAGGTGACCATACAAATGGGTGGGGCTTATGGAGTAGGCTTACAACCTGATCACTGAGGTGACCATACAAATGGGTGGGGCTTATGGAGTAATGAATCAATGCCTCTGACTAATATGTGCTCAAGGTTTGGTAGGGAAACATTATATTTGTATGTGTTGTACTGTATGTGAATAATGCAATATATGATATATGGGTTATTAACTCCTGATAAATAATAATAATAATAATAATAATAAATACAAATAAAAAGAAGATTTAACAAAGGAGGAAGAGAAAGAGGAAGAAGAAGAAGAATTCGATTTCTAAAGTAATTTCTCCAGTTCGGCACAAGACACGTTACAGATAACATGAACGTATTACAGAAGTTTAGGTTTTCAGAGAATACAGAAACAATGAATAAAATACAAAGGTGTGACAGACATTTTGTGTTATCAATGCCAAAGATTATTATATTCCTAATTACAAAATTATCAGAACCAGTCACGGCTCTTTCTACACAGGAAAGTCCCAGGTGAGTCGGCCATCTTGGGCGCACTACGTAGGTTACAATGTGCAATTAGCAATACATGACAATAGGACATACAAGGGTAAAATAAAAAGCAGCCTATACCCCTTTCACATCGCACCTACTGTAATTACCAGGTTCATGCCGGTAAGACCCGGTAATTGGTGCGATGTGAAAGGGGTTATCGGGTCCTGCAAAGCGGTAGCAACACGGCAATATGAACCGGTAAAAAAGAAGGGTTCTTACCAGTTTGTTGTCGTGTTGCTTTGCGGTGTGAACAGGTTACTAAGGTTGAGAGACCCGTTTCCCATTTACACCAATGGAGGAGGCAGTGCTTGGAGCAGCGCCAGCACTAAGCGTTGCCTCCTCCCCCGCCTTTGATGATGCACAGCTACGCCCCTGGGTGAGGTCAGCGAACCGGCAATATTGGCAGTTCGCTGAGGGGATGTGAACAGAGTAAAATGCAGGGTTGCTCCGGGACTGAACCGTTTCAAAGTCTCAGTGGGACCCTGCATTTTGCGATGTGAAAGGGGTAGAACAGGATTCACACTGCAGAAATAGTTCTGCCGCTTACAGAATAAGGAATATGGTCTCACTTTCTGTATCCACATTACTCCGTTACACCATTTTAAAGATAGCTGAAGGGAAAATATCAAACGAGGTTCCAGTCACGGACAATAATTACATATCTGATTGACAGTAAAAAAAATAAATAAGAAAAACGATATTAATTCCGTGTTACATTTGGAAACTGTTAAACTCTGAATTTCATATAATATAGGCATGATCCCACGTGGATTGCTGACAGCTCAGGAGTGATAACTGTGGGCTGTGGTAATGGTTCCAGTGATACAGACTGTTCGGTAGGTTGCGTATGTTAGCAGCCTAGTGAACATCTGCCCCCCCCCCCCCCCCCCGCTGCTAGCAAGCGAGGGAATGTGTTCCCTAACACATCCCCCCACATGTGGCCGAATAGGAGAGAAATCAATCGATGTTCGCACACCATCAAATGCTTTCTTTGGGTGATGCTGCTGGAGCACAGCCGCCTCCTGTTCCGTTAATATACCACCTGAGTATGCGGTTCCGTGCTTGTGTCCTGGTCATCAGCCAATGACTAATAGGTCCTATAACGATTTATCTATCACAGAAGGCGAGTTGTCTTTAACAAAATCCCCCCTCATTTATGGTTTTCAATAAAACAATCACTTGTATTCTTGTGCAGTATATATAGTACACAAGTTTACTGTATTTTTTTTTTGGGGGGGGGGGGGGTTGGGCAGGGGGGTGTAAGAGGTTGCAAATTTGAAGCAACTCTGTATGTGTGTAAGATCAGCCAGCAAAACAAAACCCGTTGTTGGGCCAACTTTGGGCCGAGGTCCATATCTGCTGCCCCCCCCCCCCCCATTATGAGAGCCGTTACCTCCTCCCTTGCGGGTCCTCTTTGGGGGCACCATTAAGTTCCCCTGGGGCAGCAAAATCGATAGGGGAGTGGGGGCGGGCTCCGGCAGTCCTCGGACGAAAATCTCTGCCATCGCAGCCGGGGCTGCAGCCAGATGGATCTTAGACAAGGCCGCAGACAGTGCCCTGCCCGGAAAGGGTTCAGTGTGCTCCCTAAGGTGCACAGACAGGCGCTACCAGGGGTGTTCCGCTAAGAGCTGCCACTTGACAATGGGGTTGTCAATCCCAATTAAACAAGAGCAACAAGAAAAGAGAAGTGGCGCTTGTTTGATGAAAGAGTATACAAGATATTTAATAACAATGAAAAAATCATATCACACAATTACATTGACAATAAAAAATGTAAATGGTAGATACACACTAAGAGCATGGGGGAAGGAGCTGGACCAGAATGAATAGGGGAATATAGCAAGATGGGTATTCCGTCTCAGCTGTCAGAGATGTAACTGATGTTGGGGGGAAGTTTGATATGCCCACTGCCCGCACTGCTAGGTGCCAATGGAACGGCAAACAAGTAGTTCGCCGAGCCCACTCTCACCAAGTGGCTGTACGTGCGCATAATGGTATATGTGTATGCGCAGTCGCTCACAATCGATTCCCAGCGCAAACATGCAGGGGAAGGTGGCGATTAGAATAAGGGCCTACTGTATGTGTGTAAGAGCGGTCAGCAAAACAAAACCTGTTGTAGGAAACATAGGAAGCACAGGGCATGTGAGCCTGGTTCAGAGGTGGATGCAACATATGTACGTACGTATGTATGTATGTATGTATGTATAGTTGTTGATTCTTTTATATTCATATCTGCAAAAATATACAGTTACCATCTCTACTGGCAGCAATGCCAAGTGCAACTGTGCCCGCCATCGTATAGTTAGATTTACGGGTCTGCAGTAAGGGTTTACGGCACTTTCATGCATGCGGAATAGCAAAACAAAATATCAGTCTATAGGCCACCTCCGAATCAGGCCCATTGACAATGGTAGATCTCCGCTAAATATGTGAACTAAAAGTAGATACCGGGACACAAAAATCTGGCCACCCCTGCCCTAGGGCGGGATTTATCAATACTCGCATTTCTGTAGTGAAGTGGAGTCCTTTTTTTCGTGCTGTTTTCGCAGGCTTTTTGCGGAGTTTTCCGCGTTATGTATGTGTAACACCCCATAACTGTGGAATAATAGGTGCCGTGCATTCCAGTTAACCAGGGGTTAATATACCCCAGCACTAGGCACAGCTCAGACCTAAAGAGTTAAACACAGACAGGCTGGAGTGTGACAGGAAGAGAGAGGTCAGAGGTGACTGAGGAAGTTAGCAGCTAGCACAGAGAGAGGAGACTTCTCCATGCAGCCTGCCAGACACTTGAGCAGCACAGAGCTCCAGTAATGAGTGGCAGCCCAGCCTGTGAGAGAAGGAGCCAGTCAGGCAGCGTGCAAACTGTTCTAAAGGGAACACAGCAGTCACAGTGTCAAGCTGCCAGAGCCCAGCAGCCAGAGCCCAGCAGCCAGCACGTGGGTAGCACAGAGCATAGTAGCCAGAGCCCAGCAGCATGGTGTAAGCAGCAGCAGAAGCAGCCGACCGCCTGCCAGGCCCCAGTGTGACCTACCTAACCGTGAGTCTGCCCGTGGGGCAATTAATGATAAAGTCCTCTGATGCAAAGAGGGAGGAACCCGTGTAAGGAGACTTCTCCCCGCAGTATTGACCATATAGTCTGTCAGACTTTCCAGCCTGTTCATTCGACTTAGAGAGAACTGCCTGGCTGTTAAATACCTGCACCGTGTTTGAGGAAGCATTCCCAGTTAGATTCACTTATCCCTCTGCCCCGGTAAGGAAACAAGCCACTATAAGGGCCAACGGAGGCCTCCTTGCCATATTGCTAACTAACTTTCTCAGTGAAGGAGAGGGACTCTGCTTAGAACAATACTGCCACCCAGTGGTTCATGCACCAAATTGCACCCTCCTATAGAATGTACAGGAGCAGAAATTAATTACTTAAAGTCCTATGCATAGGCCCCTCATCTGGACTGACCGGTCTTAGTGGTAGAATGTGTACCCGGGTACTCAGGTTAAATGGTGTATTTATTTCATGGTGATTTGCCGACGTAATTTGTGAGTATACAGAGTGTCGTAAGGTTCACTCGCATTTGGCCCTATCACTGCAGTCAAACGTAAGTTGTGTACCCACTCGCAGTTCAGTGGAGGTTAGTACTGGCTCTCCGAGCCACAGTGATAGGCCGGGTACGGAGTGACTTAGAGTTACCGGTAGCTCCATAGGCCTTGTATGGTGTCAAATGTGATACTGCTGTTTATGCCTTGTATAAGTTCTATTGCATTTATTGTATGGTTATATCGTGAAATGACTGTTATCTTATTCCGCAAAAGAGGTTGATGCTTTAACTGACCGTTTTAGAATAAAAGGTCAAACCATTCCTGTTGTCAAGTGTTCTGTGTCCATTCCTGCATCAAGAGAAGACTCCAGACTGAGATCCGTGAGTTCGGGGAAGCGCGACCCCCACCGCATCCATAAGGTAATCCCTCTTCAGGTGCTTACAATTCTCTGGCGTCACGAACAGGATATAGTCGACGCGGAGTATAATCCGATCCCAGGATGGACACACCACAGGCCGGGGGTGGGCAGGCACCCGTTGTGCCCCCCAACGCCGAACAGCAGGTTGCCGCCCCAGTGGTAATACCTGCACCAGCACCGACACCTCATGCTCCCATCACCCTACCCTACTACTTCGGGGCCCCATGGATGCTGACCTACAGTGGGGACCCCAACAAGGGCGCCACGTTCACGGCATTCAAAAACCAGATGAAGTCTATAGCAGAGCTATACACCCCGAGCGAAGAACAGAGGGTACAGATCCTAATCGGCCAACTCACAGGCTCCGCCCTCAGTGAGGTCGAATCGTGGGATGACAACCAAAAGAAGGGCACCGACCAGATCTTGAATCGGCTGGCCACGATCTTCGAAACCGCCACCCTCCCGGAGTTGAAGATGCAACTCTACGGTCGAAAACAACGACCGGGCGAGACCCTCCGGGACTTCGCCCTAAGTCTACAGAAGGCCCTGAAGCTCATCCAAGCGGCTGACCCAGATGAGGTTCGTAACAGCGACGAGGCGCTCACCCTCCAGTTTGTGGAGGGAGCGTCGAACCCCACCATCAAGACCCAGTTGCGAATCCTGACGATGCAGATGCCGGGGAAGTCCTTTGACGACTTTAAGCACACTGCCATCCTGACCATCGGGAATCACGCCGACCCCGAGATAGAATATCCGGAGATGACGGGGGCTGGAGGACCTGTGGCCACGAGCTCTGAACAAGTCGGCCGACTGAAAGACCGGACCATCCAGAGTGGCCAACCGCCAGCGGGACATCCAGACCAATCCCTCCAGCGCCAGGTGGAAGACCTGGCCCTCGGGATGGCTGCGATGCAGCGAGACATGCGCCAGCTGACACAGCAAACCGCGTCCAACCGCGGGGAGGCCAGATGGAAGACGGAAGGACAGCAGTCGAACCGGAATCAAAGGGACCCACACCGAGAATATGGGAGGAGAGCCTCAGACCAGAACAACCATCAAGGCCGGCCCATCTGTCGACACTGTCAGGAAGGCCGAACCTCAGGGAGAACACCGGGAGTAGACTCAGACCCGGAGGAATGGTGGGCCCAATATGTAGGACAATGCCCGAGGATCCCAGTAGTGATCAACGGGATAGAGACAGTGGCCACGATCGATACCGGGTCACAGGTATCCATGATCCAGTTACCCACTCTCCAAAAGTATTGGGGAAAAGAAGTACCGTTCAGACAGCCCCCCACGCAAGTGAAGGTGGTCGCTGCCAATGGCCGAGAGGTCATCTGCAACGGGTACTGGGAAGCAGATTTGCAGATTGGACGAACTTGTTTACCCAGGCAGGGGTATTTAGTGATCACCTGCGGGGAAGGGAGAGTTGCCCCCATCATCCTGGGCATGAACGTACTAAGGAATTGCCCTGAAGAGCTGATTGCAGCGTTAAGACAGGAACCAGTTAACCAAGACCAGGCTGGGGAGATCACCCAACAGCACATAATCTGCGTCCAGGGGAGCCAAGTGGAGAAGAGAGTGCTGGCCCCGCGTACCCAAGGGACGGTCAAGTGGTTTAACATCCGAAGGGGATATGGCTTCATCAACCGGAACGGCACAAGGGATGACGTTTTTGTTCATCGGACAGCCCTAAGGAAGTGCCACTCGCGGAGACTTCTGTGCGGTCTCAGAGAAGGCGAGACAGTGGAGTTCGATGTGGTGGAGGAGGAAAAGGATGCCAAAGCGGTGAACGTGACGGGTCCAGGTGGGGTGCCAGAGAGAAGAAACCGGCCGGGCCCCGAAAGGCGTCCTTTCCGCAGGCATGCCCATTGGTGCCAAAGTGGACAGATGGAGGCACTGAATTCCCTCAGCCCAGTCTCACGGCATCTACTCTCAGGAGTGAACATTGTCCCCGCCAATAGAGGAGAGAAGCCGCTCGCTGAAGAGGAGTGGAATCACCTCATCCCTATCGTTAACAGTCATCCACGGCGTAGATTTCACCATAAATGGGAGGCTGAGCCCTACGTGGCCACCAAGAGCCCGACGGCAGCAATCGAAGTCCACCAAAGCGGAGAACCAGACGGGACTCGACTGCACTGGGTACATCGCAACCAGCCTAAGTCATGCTCTCGACAGACGGAGGCCCCTACCGTCGCCACCGGGAGCATGCCCAGGGGCCCGCAGGAACTGCTGTTGAACGTAGGGTGGAGCATACCGTCCATCCCGGCTATACTGACTACAGAACCTGTAGAGGACTCCAGCCCGGTACCGAGAATAAGCTCCAGCTGTAATAATCTCATGCCGTTCTGATGTTATATTTATGTATATATGTATAGGTTGTTCATTTATGTTGACACTGTTATAACTGTCGGTAGTATTCGGACTGCGAAAGAGACTTTACGGATTCAGAACTTTGAAAGGTTCGGACTTATGTCTCCGAGAGCGTGGCGTGAGGACACGCACATAAAAAAGTATGGGCGGATGTAACACCCCATAACTGTGGAATAATAGGTGCCGTGCATTCCAGTTAACCAGGGGTTAATATACCCCAGCACTAGGCACAGCTCAGACCTAAAGAGTTAAACACAGACAGGCTGGAGTGTGACAGGAAGAGAGAGGTCAGAGGTGACTGAGGAAGTTAGCAGCTAGCACAGACTTCTCCATGCAGCCTGCCAGACACTTGAGCAGCACAGAGCTCCAGTAATGAGTGGCAGCCCAGCCTGTGAGAGAAGGAGCCAGTCAGGCAGCGTGCAAACTGTTCAAGAGAACACAGCAGTCACAGTGTCAAGCTGCCAGAGCCCAGCAGCCAGAGCCCAGCAGCCAGAGCCCAGCAGCCAGCACGTGGGTAGCACAGAGCATAGTAGCCAGAGCCCAGCAGCATGGTGTAAGCAGCAGCAGAAGCAGCCGACCGCCTGCCAGGCCCCAGTGTGACCTACCTAACCGTGAGTCTGCCCGTGGGGCAATTAATGATAAAGTCCTCTGATGCAAAGAGGGAGGAACCCGTGTAAGGAGACTTCTCCCCGCAGTATTGACCATATAGTCTGTCAGACTTTCCAGCCTGTTCATTCGACTTAGAGAGAACTGCCTGGCTGTTAAATACCTGCACAGTGTTTGAGGAAGCATTCCCAGTTAGATTCACTTATCCCTCTGCCCCGGTAAGGAAACAAGCCACTATAAGGGCCAACGGAGGCCTCCTTGCCATATTGCTAACTAACTTTCTCAGTGAAGGAGAGGGACTCTGCTTAGAACAATACTGCCACCCAGTGGTTCATGCACCAAATTGCACCCTCCTATAGAATGTACAGGAGCAGAAATTAATTACTTAAAGTCCTATGCATAGGCCCCTCATCTGGACTGACCGGTCTTAGTGGTAGAATGTGTACCCGGGTACTCAGGTTAAATGGTGTATTTATTTCATGGTGATTTGCCGACGTAATTTGTGAGTATACAGAGTGTCGTAAGGTTCACTCGCATTTGGCCCTATCACTGCAGTCAAACGTAAGTTGTGTACCCACTCGCAGTTCAGTGGAGGTTAGTACTGGCTCTCCGAGCCACAGTGATAGGCCGGGTACGGAGTGACTTAGAGTTACCGGTAGCTCCATAGGCCTTGTATGGTGTCAAATGTGATACTGCTGTTTATGCCTTGTATAAGTTCTATTGCATTTATTGTATGGTTATATCGTGAAATGACTGTTATCTTATTCCGCAAAAGAGGTTGATGCTTTAACTGACCGTTTTAGAATAAAAGGTCAAAACATTCCTGTTGTCAAGTGTTCTGTGTCCATTCCTGCATCAAGAGAAGACTCCAGACTGAGATCCGTGAGTTCGGGGAAGCGCGACCCCCACCGCATCCATAAGGTAATCCCTCTTCAGGTGCTTACATATGATTTTTTCCCTTGTTTCTTAGGTCTGCGGTAATGCAGACCTCCGTCGGAATCTTTTCGTTGTTTTTTTTTTTTTTTGTGCGCATGCGCAGATGCGTCCTGCTGCTGGCTGGGTTTCCCCGGCTCGCAGCGCTCAGCTTTTGTTTGACTTATCCCTTGTATTGCTGGCGAACTGCAGTTGTGACAGTTCAATTATTAAAGTATAATGTATTTTTACAGTGTGTTATTTACCTTATGAAAACAGGTTGTGCTGTGGGATGTATTTTACTTGTTGTATGGGAGGCAAGATTGGTTCTTTTTTGGAAGGTGTGAGGCACAGATCATCAGGGCTAGGCACTGCCTCTTGCCTAGCCCTGATGATCTGTGCCTCACACCTTCCAAAAAAGAACCAATCTTGCCTCCCATACAAGTAAAATACATCCCACAGCACAACCTGTTTTCATAAGGTAAATAACACACTGTAAAAATACATTATACTTTAATAATTGAACTGTCACAACTGCAGTTCGCCAGCAATACAAGGCGAATTATGTCCAAAAAAAGCTGAGCGCTGCGAGTGTTAATACATAACACAGCGCTTCAGCTACAATACACTGCTATGGGATGATCTTGCGCGCCGGAAACTCCGCGATATTTCAACCCGGGGGAGTTTTTTCATGAACAAGAATCGGAAACTTTATTCATACATCACACGAACAGTCGGCGGAAGCGAAAACGGGATGTCAGCACGACGGTAAGCGTTGATACATCCCACCCCTAGTGTCTTTAGCCTGCCATAACATCACAGATGCAAAGAATCTGTCTTCCCGGGCATCACACAGCTCATTACCTTTGCATTGCAGAGATAAAAGGCGAGAATAGGAGCCATTTGGCAGCTGCTTCCAGTTATGTTTTCCCAAGAATCGGCCATAACATGTCCACATGTTTACAAGAGGAAACAGGGTACAAAGTGGTGACTTCGTTCTCTGCTAAAATAATCAGAGGAAAAGTACAAGATCAGGAGCTGAGTCTGCAGAGATCTGTGCTGAAATACTTTTAATATCTCTGGACAACTTTCCTAAGAATTTTCCATAGCTTCAAAGGAGTACTTGTAAATAGGAGACAGAATAGGATCATCAAAGTCTTATATATATATATATATATATATATATATATATATATATATATATATATTGACAACCTATGTGGATGACGCCATCTGCGCGACCACATCGTAAAATCATGTGACCCTTCATCATGGTCACAAAAAGTAACATAAAAAATATTAAAAACCTTGGGAATGTACAAATTACAGAAGATACTGCATACAGTATAATCCAATGATCAAATGCTGGCTAGTGGTGCTATCTTTTAAGTCTGGGGAAGCCAACTCCAGTCCTCGAGAGCTACCAACAGTTAATGTTTTCCAGATCTCCTCACAGAATCACATGTGAAGTAATTCGCTCCACCTGTGGATTTTTTAAAATGTGTCTGTGAGTAATGAGTGCACCTGTGCAGTAGCTAGGTTGTCTGGAAAATATGAACTGTTGGTAGCTCTCGAGGACTGGAGTTGGCTATCACTGTTTTAAGTGAATGCAGTAAAAGATAAAATAAAAAAATTGATTAGAAAATAATAACAAAGATATATGTAGTCATAAATAATCAGGATTAGTCACTGGGAAAAGGGGCTCTTATGAAGAACTCATTGAAATGCTGCAAATTATAAATATTAATTTAATCCTTTAGGTGCAATTAGAATAAGGCAAAAGATCCATTCAGTTTCCCATTTCAATAATACCCCTTTCAGACAGGAAAAAAAAACAGGAATTTCCCTGGTCCAGGAGGGTAGACCCGGGTTTTTTCTCTGTCTGAAAGGGTCAACCTGGGTCTAAATACCAGGGCTTCAACCCTGGAATTTACCAGGGTTTTTTCCGGGTCTGAATTCCAAAAACCCGGGTCGCCGGCTGTCTGAAAGGGTGCGTCCTGGGTTTTTGGGATTATTACACATTGTAAGGCTCTCCTGGTGGGGTGCTGACTGATTGGTTGTGAGGATGGGCCTCTCTGATTGACTGGAAGGGCATGGCACTGGGGCTGGCCTCTGAGGTCATTAGGGAGCTGAAGAAAGGACAGCATGGCCCACTGGAAGAAGCAAGAGGTGAGAGCTGCTGGCAGTGAGAGGGGAGGAGGTGATCCGCAAACAGATGACTGGGACAGTCAAAAGATGCCACAGTGTACTCAAACATTGCAAATATACCGACAGCCATGTGAGGTAACATGTACCTACCAGTATATAAAAACAATAAAACGTGTTTACAACATATCCTTGTGCCATGGTTAATGCACTGCAGTGAGCACATCACTGTGTGCCTTTAAAACTGTCCTTTTCTTATGACACATGGTATATTGCAGGAAAAATCCGGCTTCTGTGTGAAAGGGGTCGACACGGGAAATACCCAGGTTTTTGTTGTGTGTGAAAGGGGGTCAGCACCTTTCAGCCTAGTTCTAGCCGGGTTTTGGAGGATTTTCTGTCTGAAAGGGGTATGAGAGATGGTTACGATCTCTCCCACAGGTTTCTGGATTAAATATATCATGCGGTATCTAAGGCCAGCTAATGTATGGTTACGTTCGGAAAAAATATATATACACTATATGGACAAAAGTATTTGGCCACAGCTGTTGTCAGTGACTTCAAGAGTGGTACCGTTTGTGAAAGGATGCCACCTTTGTAATAAGAAGGTTTGTGAAATTTCATCCATGCTGGATATTCCAACTATAAGTAATATTATTAAAAAGTGGAAGATTAGGGACAATAGCAACTCAGCCACGAAATGCCCCCTTGGGCTGGGGCCACCCATTTGCGAGGGCAACTCGCTCCCAGGGGTTTGCGAATGGATCTTACACTGTAACATCCATTCGCAGGGCAGGGGGAACCTCCCACATCTTTCGATGGTCACCGACCATCGAAAGATATGGAAGATGCAAGCATATATGTTATGCCACTTGGCAGTATGAATGCACCTGATAGAGCGTCTCTAGTATCAGAGAATAAGTATCTCTCCGGTAACAGGAGAGATACCTATAGTGGAGCTTGGTGTAATGCTTCGACACGTGAATGTACTTGTTGCTATAGGCAACCCCAGTTCCAACAGGGTACTACAGAGGGAGGCCTATAGATTCCTAGGTCCGAGATGAAGAAGACCATAGGAAAATATTCTAAACCCGTACCCCTCGCTTGCAGTACACGGGTTCAGCTAGCTGCCACCAAGCTGACACCCGTGGGCTCTGCACTGAGGGAAAGGGTAAGATATCAGGACCTGAGCTCACCTGAAACACACAGGTTCGGCTAGCTGCCTCCAAGCTGACACCAGTGAGTACTGCACAGTGAGAAAAGTAACACAGGAAATGAGGGAGTGTAACAGCAACCTAGCTGGATCCACAAGGTGGTACAGGGACCCAGCAATTACAGTCACAACTCCTGATTACGGCTAGGTCTGGATCAAGGCGAAAAGACGCAAACTCCAAGACCTATATTACTGTAATCAACATACAATACAATTGCTAGAAACTAACTAGGCACAGGACAAGGCTGACTGACTATCTGACTAGGATTCTGCAGCACCTGCCTAGCCTGAGAGGAAGGTTTATATAGCAGGTGCTGCCACGCCCCACTCAGACATCACAGACTGTGAGCACAAAACCAGTGCCGGATTCCCTGCTGTGAACAGACTGCCTGTCACCACTGCAACAGCAAAAACCCGAACCGGAGTGTCAGCTGCGCCCAGGTTACTTTGCTAACATTATAAAAGTGACTTTGAAGTCACTTACATATACGTGCATGCTGGGAAGGAAATGGGCAGGCAGCTGACATCCGGTGATCCGCAAAAAGCCACCCGTCCGGACACCGGGCTTAATTATCGGACTGTCCGAAATAATCCTGTATGGGTGGTAACTCTTGTACAAACTATCTAGTAAGTTATTGCAATATCCCACATGTTGAAGAATCAGGAACTGTATTGTATTTTTCAATTAAACACTATTTACAACCATCTGAGACAACAGTATGGAAAGACATTCCTTTGTCGAGCTGATAAACATCATGGCTGGCAGCAAGGTTTTCAGACCCCTTGTACCAGTACAACATGTTTCGATTTTTGGAACACAAAATAGGAGACATTTCCATACTATGGATGATATTATGGTCATAAATCAGCAGTTTATTGAATGAAAAGTAATGTAATTTCTCAGTGCAGTTTTATAATATCAGGCACATACACTAAAGATAAGGAAAGCATGAAGTAAAATAAATAGAACAGGAACAAAACTTCCCTTTAGATAATAAAAATGATGTACTGTAGTGAGTTATAATGAGGAAATGAGAGCAAAGAAAAGTTACTCTTTAAGCAAATTATAGTTTGAAGCAAAAATCAGGATGTGCAGTTGGTCACCTTTGGCCATCTCTGCTTGCTGGAAGCATGGTGTACATGTGTCTCTCTTTCATAACATATGTGTTATAATGTTGCAGTATTTGGGGTGGAGTTACCAAATGGGTCCACCCCAAATACTGTGACATAGACGTGGTGTGGAAGCAATCCTAGGGAGCACCCAAATGAGCATAATACTGCAGATGTTCAAGTATGCACCAAGCAGTCTGGAGCCCCCTCAGTGAGAGTGGTACAGATCTACGATGTCTCAATCAACCATGTTATGGTCGACAAAGCTTGGTCGACCCCGTCTAGTTAGACGCCTAAAGTTAGTCAACCACATCTAGATCGACAATAACGGAAGTTAGACACCAGCGTTAGGGCAATGGGAGAGTGGTCAATGGTCATATGGTCAACATGAGTTTTTCACCTTTTTTTGGTTCCGAATGTCATAGGTGGGCTTGGTTCATACTTTAATATCCAAGTGGACATAGAGTGAGGTTATAATAGTGTGCCGAGCATAATGAGGCGCTGTGCCCAAGCACAGCAAGCCATGCGAGGGGACGCTGTGCACATATACAGTGCCCATGGGGACCGCTGTGACATTCAACACCAAAATTCAACATTTCGTTTGTGGCACCAAGCGAACATGGATTACATGTCTGTCTTGTTAGGGTATCGGATAAAGAATGAAACACATAGTTCGGTATATGATTTGTTCATTTGTCAGGATTAGCTAGCCTATGCACAATTGGCCGGTGATAAGTAAAAGTAGGATACATATTGATGAGCTCGTATTGGTTTGGTCTGAAATGATTGGTTTGTGACAAGTGTGCATGTCCTATTTACGCAACATAAGGGTGGGTGGGAGGGCCCAAGGACAATTCCATCTTGAACCTCTTTTTTTGCCATTATGTGCTTTTTGGGGCCTAGATTTTCAAACAGCCATCCTGTCTGCTGCTGCAGTGGACACTCCTAGATGAGCCACATGTTTGTGCCACCCACTTGTGTGGCTTAGTATAGTTATCCAGCTACCTTGGTGAAACCTTTTGCCTTAAAAACAATATTGTGAGGTGTTAAGAATAGACAGGTAATGAGTGGAAATTAATTATATTGAGGTCAATAATAGCGTAGGAGCAAAAAAAAAATCCAAGATTCTGCAATTTTAGCCGTTTTTGCTTTTTAAAAAAAAATCAGAACCCCAAACACGATACACAAAACACGAAAATTGTGGTGTTTTGGAACAGATCCAGATCCAAAACACTGCCTGAGATCCAGACCCAAAACTGTTTCACGGAACACGAAAAGTGCCCGGTGCACATCCCTAAAAAAGATACATTTTTACTAACCATAAATAAAACCATTTTTTAGCCATAATAACCGTAAGTGGAACCATTTTTTAACCAGAAATAAATATTCATAAAAACATTTTTTTATGTCCATTTTTTTTCTTACAGGTATGTCTTTGAATAAAGATTTTGATTTTGTGACTGGGCTGATAGATCTCTACCGCAGTTACTACTGTCCATGGCAGGTTAACTTAAAACAAGAGATTATGCAATGCGGCCAAGGATGAGTTAGTGGAGTATTACAGGCCATTTTATGCTTCTTCAAATACAGAGTGGGTAAAGAAGTTGCAGGACTGTGTTCATCAAAGAACACAACAAATGGAGCAGTCAGAGAGATCCGGGGCTGGCATGGATGACATATAGAAACCCACTCTGTGGTATTTTTCTCAGCTTTTCTTCTTAGTTGAGCAGGAGCCAGCACTATCTGGATTCGACTCCTTCTCAAGGAGTGCCGCAGTGGAGCCTGAAGTGGGTGAACCATCTCAGACCACTTCTGTAAGTATGTTGTCATGTTTTTGTAAAGGCCAACAACTGTTTTTAAAAGGTCCACAATAAAAAGAACAACAGTCCTGTCCATATCACTCCACTTTAGCGAATAGTTTCCCCCCCGGCTGGGAACTGTACCTACCCCATTAAAATAGGCCAAGTATAGACCAAGTTGGCTTTACTATGGGTCAGCAAGCTCCAGACAACACCAGGAGAGTGTTCTCCCTGTTGTAAGCACATTCTGTAAATCAGAGGCCTTTACTGTTGTTGTCTCTTGACAGAAGGCCTTTGACAGGATTCACTGGCAATATATGAATGAGGTCCTTACCCGGTTTGGGTTCTCTGGTAGATTTTTGCAAAGTATCTTTCGCTTATATTCAAATCCTACAGCTCGTGTATTTAGTAATGGGGTCTTGTCTGATTCTTTCCTTATCACCAATGGTAAAAAAAAAATAGCCCAAGTATATCTTCCTGACCTCTTTTGCGCATGCAGTCACCCTGGAGTAGAGTGAAGGTGCTTCCAGAGAAGACAACTGTACAACCTCCTCTGGTTGGTCAGGATCTTGTGGTACTGCTGTGCCTGATGTCCTATGCTAGGTGACTTTGTGGTACAAAATGTCACGTCATTTTAGCTCCTACCCGAAGAGCCACAAATAGCGGCATTTACTGTAATGTGGGAAGACTTGATGATGTGAAGATACGCCCAGCCCGCCGGAAGTCCCACTGAGAGTCTCCTCTATAGACTTCTCCCGGAGAGGAGAAATAATAAGTAGGTAAGTACAGTATGCTTTATATATGCCTATTTAGGCCTGCCCTCCTAACACCCTGTGATCTAGTCCATCAGATAAATTGTAGGTACAATGGACTTATTCTGGTCCATTCACAGCCAGCGTTCGTTCACACGGGACCGATGTTATGCATATGCGCATGCGCAGCCGCATTTCTTCACATGTGCATACACCTGGCGTGTGCGGCCATGGCAAACAGATTGTTGCAGCCGGGGGGGGGGGGGGCGGCGGTGGATAGTTGCGCCATTGTGAACGCTTAGCATTTCATGGGTGTTCCCATGTAAAAGCTGGACGTTCCCATGGTAATCGGGCCAAGACGTCAGTGACATCATCGGATTTCAGCTGCCCGCTCACTTCCTCCGGAGGTTGCATGCAAATCTAAGTGACCAGAGATTTGCGTGCATGTTCTACATCATTCGATGGTCGGCGACCATCGAATGATGTGGGTGTTCATCCACAGGCTCCGAATGGATGTTTATGTTAAACATCTATTCGCAGTCCCTGCATGTGAACACACGCTGCGAGGAGGGTCCGTGCGTGCCACCATTCACAGGGCGGGTTCTGGTTGACTCACAAGGATGTGAATTTGCATCCAAGCTAATCAACCAGAATAACCCCGTATGTGTATGCAATACGATATATCTCATGCAATTTGTTGCCGCTTCATAATGTGCATGCAATATATCGTATATTGTAAGTCGCATAAGTGTATGAGAGCCCTAACACTATTATACAGTACTTAATAGCTTTTAATGCCATTATACTGCTCCCTCCACCCCCACTATAAAGCTGCTGTTCCTATTTCTTCTCCACTTCTCCTTCTTTAAGATCTGAAGGTGCTTCCTGTTGCTGACCCACTATGCAGCAAGTGGAATGTGGATCCCACCATGTGTGTGTAGTGATGCAACCAAAGAATTAATATTGAAGTAGTTTGGTTAATTTTACAAGCATTAGGGTCTGTCATTCTAAAAGGTTCCATACATGCAGTGATCCCAATAGCCAATATGTAAGATTCAAATACATACTGTATATGTGTTTAAAAGTTGGATGCTGTGCTTTAGTCAACCATCCAGATCTGTTCATTTATGAGCACCTTATGGGGTTTTACTTAAAGACAGCTACAATTAGACTTTCTTATTTTGCTGTGTGAGTGCATTGTAGGTCAATGATCACAGCATTTTGCCCTGTATATAGTATGAAAACAAATGCTGTGATATAAACAGATTGGGTTTTGATCAGCCTGTCTCTGTCACAGAGTTGTAAAAGGGTCGGACTTGCTCACATTTTCACAGACTGGAAAAATAATTTGCTGGTGAACTAATTGCGTTTGGATGTAGGACAGGATACCAATAGTGATATTTTCGCAATTCACTTACAGATTTACACAGGGTGGGTTTTCATTCAGTCTGGGCGATGGCTAACCTCACAGCGATCAGGTCTGAATCAGGCACCTGCAGGGACAGGAGCTCTGAAAGGAGACCACCCCTGACATGTGCTATGAGGACTGGTGGGGGTGCTGCATGCGTGGTCAGAAGTGACTGCACTGTATAGCGCAGGGCTGGGCAACACCGGCCCTCCAGATGTTGATGAACTACACATCCCAGCATGCCTTGCATCAGTTTCAGCATGGCCACATAGCAAAACTAATGCAAAGCATCCTGGGATGTGTAGTTCATTAACATCTGGAGGGCCGGTGTTGCCCAGCCCTGGCATAGCGGACACTCCTGGGGCAGCTATGTAGGAAAAATATCGGAAATCAGGCATCATCGCATCCAGTGCTTAAAGTGGTCCTGGAGAGGAGGTGGACACCCCCCCCCCCCCCTTGTGAAAAAAAGGGGTGTGGTCTCACAAGAAGGGGCAACGTCACAAAGTAGCATAATTACATTCTCATTGCTCCACATGTAGTGTCCCTTGTTTACATTACACAGTAGTCCCCTTACACACAATGTCCACAGTAGCAGTGCTGCTTATACGTACAATTCCCACATTTGTAGTGCCAGTTATATAGATAATGCTTACATTGGTATATTCTCCCCGTTGTTGCGTGGGTTTCCTCCAGGTACTCCTGTTTCCTCCCACAATCCAAAAATATACTGGTAGGCTAATTGGTTCCCAACTAAATTAAGACGTGTTCAACATGTGGTGTGCTCTGCCTGGGTAAGGTGGGCGGACATAGGTGGAAAGGTTCCACCTCCAATTTGAACTGACAGAATGCAGTACCAGAGTTTTTCCGACCCACTTTAACCCCTATTGCATCCCCCATAGAAACCTGTGCAGGAATGGAGGGATTGCAGTACTAGATATTGGAGATATCGGTACTTGTGTATTTGCAGGGCGCCCAATTTACATATGTACAGTATCGTAGGAAAATCGCATTGCATGCTATTTTGCGGTGCTATGCGATGCAATTTTCCTTAGTTAATTTTTAGTGCACCGCTGCCCGCGGATTGCATCACATTGCATGCCATTTGCGTTGTGATGCGATTTTTCATTGTATAAGCGCCCGTGTGATGAGATGTGATGGTACTTCATTTTAAAAGCACCCATGCACCCCCCCACTATCCACGTCACCCTGAAGCGTGGCGAGCCCCACGAGGGGACACGGTTACGTGTCCTCCCGACCTTTTCATACCCCCACTATCCACGTCCGCGTGG
This sequence comes from Crinia signifera, assembly GCF_055691185.1. Taxonomy (NCBI): domain Eukaryota; kingdom Metazoa; phylum Chordata; class Amphibia; order Anura; family Myobatrachidae; genus Crinia; species Crinia signifera. The sequence continues at coordinate 263,019,731 of NC_139218.1, forward strand.
AGTTGATTTTATAAAGTGTGGCGAGCCCAAAGCTGCGAGGGGATGCGGAATACATGTAAAGTAATCCGTGTTCCCTTGCGGGGCTCGCTGCGCTTGCCACACTTCGGGATCGGTGGCTCGATGCACACGCCACACTTTATAAAATCAATCCAACGCCGGTGTGGATAGTGGGGGTATGAAAAGGTTGGGAGGACGCGTAACCGCGTCCGCTCGCACGCTTCGGGGTGACATGGACAGTACTTTTATTACATTATATTACAAATACCTAACTCAAAGTGAACCACCATCCTAAACTGATGTCATGATCATGATGTATAATACAATAACAATGTAATGTAAGGCAGTCCCGTCCACTCCCCACCTACCATAGAAAATAAATCTTTCATAATGAAATCATCATTATGTAGTAACTTTACTTAATACAATATGTTTGTTTACAGTACCTGTGGTATGTGAGGCTGTGTGATCTACTGTCTGTCGTAGGCTCCACTGCTTGCTGGGTTCTCTATGCATGGCCATCTTAACGCATGGACCACGATTCTAGGGGCCTATGAGCTGGAACAGGCCGGTGCCTCCAGAGCTATTTGGAAGGCAAGCAGAGAATGTTTACTGCATTGGCGTAACTTTAAAAAAAGCTTCAGGTGATCCAGACAGTGGCAGCAGTAGACCCTGCAGACCCCCAGTGCCCACAAGCCACCCAGCGCCCCTGTAGGGTCTGATGGGACTATTACTATGCCACTGGCTCTGATAGTGAATTGCACACAAACAGAGTAGACAGGCAGCATTCTCTAGCTGCTTACCACCAAGCAGCCAAACAGTGCATGGCTGTAAACATGATGATTGGTGGATTGCTGGAGCTATTCACCAATCAGAAAGCATATGTGGGACTGCAGAAGAGGTAAGTAATGATTTTTCTTTATTCCCGTGAATGGATGGGGGGGCCCTAGCTCATTGCTTTGCCCAGTGCCTACAATTCAATTAATACGCCTCATGCTCCGTGCTGGCACTGGCTGCTGTGTTAAGCAGCCCATACACGCTGCTTTGTGAGCGTGCTTTCCGTGCTGTGCTAGCACGGATCACATTGCATTGCATTGCCTGTGCACACGTTGTGCATGCAATGCGATGCAATGTGATGAAACCTAAGTACAAAAAGTATGTGCAAGCACATACTTTTTGTACTGTGCGATGAGGTGCCGCGGGAGCGCGCACCTCAAAGCACATATCTGGACAGCACGCATAGCAGCGTTCATGGGCAGCATTAGGACTGGAATGGGCTGGGGCAGGGTGGCTTCGGTGGGTCCTCCCCACTCCGATACTCAGTGCAGACAGCAGGATTCGGGGATTGCGAGCAGGTCAACCTCATAATGGGCCTTATTCTAGTTCACTCTTAGAGGCAAATTCCTTCTTAGCTGGACAAAACCATGTGGACTGCAGGTGGGGCAGATGTAACTTGTGCAGAGAGAATTAGATTTGGGTGGGGTTTTTCTTCAAAGTGAGATCTATATTGCAGTGTAAAAATAAAGCAGCCAGTATTTACCCTGCACATAAACAAAATAACTCACCCAAAGCTAAATCTCTCTGCACATGTTACATCTGCCCCCCCTGCAGTGCACATGGTTTTGTCCATCTAAGAAGGATTTTGTCAGAAAGAATGAACTAGAATAAACCCCATGGTTTTGTTCAGCTAAGAAGGAATTTGCCTCTAAGAGTGAACTAGAATAACGCCCAATGTCACGATACTGCATGATATCCGATGCAGGCGCAGTACTTCTCCAGAAACAGATTATTGGAGGCCCTAGGCAGGTTTCCTTGTGGGAAACCAAGCTTTTCCCCTGTGTACCTAACTAAAATCTCCCCCCTGCCATCCCCACAGTCTAAACCTATCCCCCACTCCCCTTGCAGGCTAACCCTAACTGTTGGCATCCTCAGAATGTCACCATTTCACTTTGCAACGATTCAGATGTCCACGTTGTGACATTTCAACATTCTGAGTATTTTTAGTTGGTGAATTTCGACATATAGGGCCGTATTCAGTAAAGCAAAACAGCTTATAAGTTTGTACAAGAAAAGTGAAGGTGTTCCTCCCAGTGGCGCCCTGATAAGAAGAATACGTCCCTGTTAATAAAGGGACGGTCCTCTTCTCCGTATATACGTGGTAGTGTATAATACCCCAGACTTCCCTCTTTTTGATAAAAGGGATCCTCTTCTCCGTATCAAATAGAAAAGCCAAATACAGGTGTTATTCCCTTGGACCAATCACAGGGGGAAGAATTCCCTCCAATGGCATGGATACCGGAAAAGAAAGTGAAAAGATGGTACATAGAATAATACCCTTTATTTAAACACGATATAAAATCCACAAAAAAGAGGTAAACAGTGGCCAATTACCCAGGTGTTGGAGAACTTAGGTTGGAACAAAAGTTCTCAAATGCGCATGAGAGGAAGGGGAGTACCCGGGATCCACCTTCACATCCAGGCAAAAGGGGTAACAGGTCCAGTGTCCAGTCCTCACTAGAACAATAGGCAACAGGAGCTCCGAACGTTTTCGATCATCCACTGTGATCTTCTTCAAAAGGGAGTGCTCCTGTTTGCCTCTCCTACCTATTTAACAGAGTCTAATCCAATCAAATGTCCTGAGTTTAAAGTCCTCCTATCATGAACACCAATCAGAATACAATGTCCATGATTCTATGCAGATCGTAATAAACAGCATTATAGCGGAAGTGACCCGATTCCGGGTTGCGTTCCACCTGTAATCAGTATGGACGCAATACCGGAAGGGTCATACTTCCGGGTTGCGTTACAAGTATGGAGTTCCCCGGGTGGTAGTAGACGTATCTGATATGTCGCATCACTTCCCCCGGATGTGTGGCTCCGTGTGACCGTCCGGGGAAAGTGATACGGAGAAGAGGATCCCTTTTATCAAAAAGAGGGAAGTCTGGGGTATTATACATTACCACGTATATACGGAGAAGAGGACCGTCCGTTTATTAACAGGGACGTATTCTTCTTATCAGGGCGCCACTGGGAGGAACACCTTCACTTTTCTTGTATTTGTTTGTTTTTATGATATTCAGGGATATCATTTAGGTGTACCTTCCCGCGGGCTGCCTAGGCGCATAGAGGGACTCATTTCACCCATTCTGTTTCTATTACAGCTTATAAATTTGTGTCTGGAACACACCTTGTTGCAATGCAAGGAGAGCATATTAATTTATTTGCAGGGAAAGGACTGTACAAAGTTGTACATTGACAAGTCAGTGACAGCGGCCGCCATGTAGTGCACCTGTACCAGGGGAGGATGCATTCACATCAACCGCCCCACTTTGCCACACATGGCTGGCTACTGCATCGATAATAATCGCATATGCACTAAGATATGCGATTGTTATCACAAAGGGCAGCTCTTGTGTTTAACCCTTGGCTTTAACCCTGCGTGCAGGTTTTAGTGCATACACAAATGCAGTAAAAACCCCGATAACCGCGTTTTTACCACGTTTTTGCTTTAAAGCGCAGGCACTCTGCTCTCCCAGAGTGTACGCAATCACCCAGCACATGGCTGCCGAGTTGCAGCAGGTGAGTCTCTAGCACAACTGCTCCTGGGGTAGGGACATAGGAACTGTATATGTATTATCAGCATATATATATATATATATATATATATATATATATATATATATATATATATATATATATATAAACTCAGGCAAATATGCCTTATCTACATGGTGGGTAGGGACATAGGAACTGTATATGTATTATCAGTATATATATATATATATATATATATATATATATATAAACTCAGGCAAATATGCCTTATCTACATGGTGGGTAGGGACATAGGAACTGTATATGTATTATCAGTATATATATATATATATATATATATATATATATATATATAAATAAACTCAGGCAAATGTGCCTTATCTACATGGTGAAGAATGTTGGGTATTTGGGAAATGATATATTGACTGGTATCAATTTGTAGTGGTAATAATAATAATAATAATAATAATAATAATAATAATAAACTAGGTGCCCCATGCGAAAATTTTGCAAGCGAATAAAGGGAGTGATTGAGTATGGCTCGGAAGGGGCCGAATTTCACCCTGTTCCGATGGTGGAGGGTCTGCAGATGCGCATATTTTATGCATGTGCAGACCCCTTTGGGAAGTATTCACACTCAGCGAGGCATTCGCACGAGGAGGGAGGGGGTGGGCAGAGGGCGGCTGGATGGGAATGGCCAGCATTTTATGGGTGTCCACATGAAAACGCTTGGCGTTCCCCTAGGATCGCAGGTGTGGCAATCTTCGGCAGATAGCTGCAGAAATAAAAGTCCATTTTCACTGAATTTTATTTCCGAAGAGGTACGGAGGGGAACCACGGGGTGGCGGGGGAAGGCTTACGTTCCCCCAGCGTGTGGCGTTAAGCCACTTGTTAAGCACCAAACGAGCGAAAGGTACTGAATCAGGCCCAAAATATGATTCATTTTATAGGGCGAGATTCACTAACACAAAATGCTGTAAAAAAACAGTTTTCGGGGTTTTTACCGCATTTTCATATGCAGCAAAGCTTCGCTGCGGAGGGTTACGCCAGTTCTAGATGGCGTAACCCCATGGAAGCCTATGGGCTTTCCTTCGCATCCCCTGCCACTCCACGCACCCCCCACCGATCTGCACCGCATCCCCCTCACCTGAGTCTGGGCAGCCTCCTGCTGTGCTTCCCAGACCAGTGATCTCCTCCTGCCTGCACCGCTTCTGGGTGCAGGGAGGAGGAAGAGGAGCCCTCTCACAGCCGGCTGAGGGTTAAGGGAGGGAGGAGGGACCCACAGCACATCGAAGGCTATCGCCTTTGCGTTAATAATCGCATGTTACTGCATATGCGATTATTAACAATGCGAGTGCCGGCGATGTGCTGCGGGAGGTTATTAGAGAATCCCACCCATAGTGAGGTTGGTGGGTTCTAGTAGGATGAAAGAAGAACCGGTTCATTTGTATCCATTTCCAGTAGCAGAGCAAAACTGAATCATCTTAGCTGTGCCGTATCAACACATCCAGGGAAAGAAGTCTAGGGCCAAAAGTCTATTTTTTTACTTAGATGTTTAAACAAACAATATAATGTGCAATTCTAAATGAACAATTTGTGAGAAGCAGAAAACTTTATAGTATCTTATTTATACATTTTGGTTAAGTATGAAGGGAGAATAAGGGATAGTCACCAAAAATCACCTTCTATAAATAATATAATTATAATAATAAGTTAGCATAACAATCAGTGCATCAGTGCCCCGTGCTATCATTGCACACACAGGGCAGCTGGCCAGCTGCAGCGTCAGCCGGGAAGGATTTGGGATGTGAGGCTGTGTGTGACCTAGTTATAACAGACAAGCATAACGCGCTGGGACTGGAGCTCGGACACAGAGGTGCAGAGAGAGGGGGAGGGGTGCGCTGTGATTGGCTGTCTCCCTTTCCCACGCTGCCGCCGCTGCCGGGGAGATGGTGCGAGCCGCTGTGGGTACCACCAGGTGGTGACTCGCTGCTGTCAGGCGCTGGGCGGCGGGAGGGGGAGGAGTGCAGCGGCGGTTGCTAGGAGAGGGGGAGTGATGCCCCTGTCACCCGCACTCCGCCGCCCCCGCCGAGCCCCCCAGGGGGAGGAGCCGCTTTCACATGTTTTCCGCCAGCTGCAGCAGCAGCGATCAGACATGGCTGAACTGAGCCGAGAATTGGTGATCCGCTTCTTGATCGAGCAGGGCGGCCGGGTGCCCAACCAGCAGCTGGTGGACCATTTCCGGGCGCAGCTGACCGAGCCGCCCCCTGGTGAACCCCGCGCCGCCGCCCGCCAGCTCTTTAAAGACATCGTCAACGAGGTGGGCAGCGTGCGGGCGGAGGACGGGGTGAAGTACGTGTGTCTGCGGAGACGGTACCGGAAAGCCACGCAGCCCCATCCCGACGGTGACCCGGCCACTTCTGAGCCCGACGATCGTACCGATCCCAGCACCGAAGCTCCAGGGACGCCCGCAGTGAGCCCCGGAGAGGAGAGCAGCCCGGAGCCCAGCACCGGGGAAGAGACGTCAGAAGAGCCGCATCCAGGCTCCAGAGATGGGGAAGAGACCGGAGACGAATCCACGGAGAGCGGAGTCTCCCCGGCGTACGAGGCGGCCCCGAGCATCTCCGTGACCGTAGAGCCGGAGGAGAGCGGGGACGGGCACCCCGAGCAGCAGCCCCCGGAGCAGGCTCCGTTCAGCAGAAGGACTCCCCGGAACAGCCGCAGGGGCGCCCGGGAGCCGGTGTCACCACAGGTACGGCGGGGAGGTCTGCTGCTCCGGGCCGGGGTGCGGGACTCGGACAGCTCGTCCCTGCACAGCTCCTCCTCAGTGTCCGGGAACGAGGAGGAGGAGAGCGGCAGCGCTGGGGGCTCCCTGTCCGGGCAGGCGGCGCTGGAGCCGCAGGAGCACGCCTGGATGCTGAGCTCCTGCCGGGCGCGCTGGGACGGTCTGCAGGAGCTGCTGCTTTCCGAGCCCGGCCTCATCACCCGCCGGGACTTCATCACCGGCTTCTCCTGCCTACACTGGGCCGCCAAGCACGGACAGCATGACCTCCTGGCCGCCCTGCTCGCCCACGCCCGGCAGCACCAGGTGCCTGTCAACATCAACGCCCGGGCGTCCGGCGGCTACACCGCGCTGCACCTGGCCGCCATGCACGGGCACCTGGACGTGATGAAGCTGCTGGTCGGAGCCTACGATGCGGACTTGGATATCCGCGACTACAGCGGCCGGAAAGCCTGGCAGTACCTGAGCCCGGACACTGCCCACGATGTGCAGGCGCTGGTGGGAGCTCTCCCGGCAGCCGAGGAGGAAGATGACGGGGAGGACGAGGGCAGCTCCGGCTCCGGCCGCTGGCGGCTCTCCAAGGTGCTGCCGTCCCAGCTCATTGTGCACCGGCTGGTGCAGCTCCCGGAGGACGAGCAGGACGGGCGGGCTGAGATTAGCAGGAAGGGATCCGGAGGCGGCCGCGGGGAGATGAGCAGGAAGGGATCCGGGGGCGGCCGGGGGAAGCCTCGGATAAATAAGATCAGGTTCAGGACGCAGATCATCCACAGCAACCTGTCCGCCAGGGACACGGGGGAGGAGGAGGACCGGTTGCTCAAGAGCCCCATGAGGCACCGGCCCAAGTCCAACGTGTTTGGCTGAGCAGCGTTGGTGCACCTGGCCTGATATTACCGCTGTAGCTGTGCTCCCATCCGGTGCCCCCTGTATAATGGCCTGTCACCTGCACTATGCCCCCCTGGGTAGTGGGTATACCGCTAATCAGCGCACCCTCCCTCATACTGATATATCCAGCCCTTGGAAAGAGAAAAAGTGGAGGAGCTGTCCTGCTACTATAAGCACCCAAACGCTGTGCTAGATAAGGACAAGGAGCAGAATGTCCTATGCTTCAGTTCCATGAAGCAGTACATCCTGCCACCCAGGGTTTTAAGTGGTCCTGGGGTGGGGTGTACCAAGCAGCAGTGGTACATCCCGCCGCCCATCTGTGATGCTCATTGCATATGTACTGACATATATGATGATCAATGCAAAGAGCATCTCTCCCGATAAGAGCTGCCCTTTGTGATCCCTGTGGCTGCTGGGTCTGTGACCACGGGTGTCCCTCTGTGCATGCGCAGAGAGGCTGGCAGCTGTGGGTCATGGCGGAGAGGAGTCATAGGCTTCTATGGGGGTACGCCAGCTAGAGATGGAATAACCTGTTGCAGTGAAGCCCCGCTGGAAGGGGTTTTAGTACATTTAAAATGCGCCCTTGGAGAGGAGGAGGAACTTATTTCTCTCTGCCACCTAATTCCCCTCCCCGCTTTAGGCATAGCCAGGGCCAGTACTAAGGGTGTTTGGCACAACCCCTGCAAACTATAATGCTTTTCTGCTAGAATTATCATGCAAGGTCAAGGTGGAGGTTGACCTAGATCCACCATGCCATTTGTGGTGGAACTCTGTTACCCCCACACACACACACACACCCACACCGTTTAACTTCTGCTGCCACCTATCACATCTATACTAATGGTGTACAGTATGTACTTACTTACACAGTTAGTAATAAAAAGCTATATTTACCACATTTCCCCATGCACTAAACCCGCACATCTGGACTTACCCTGTAGAAGCCTATGGGCGTAACTCCGCAGAGCAGGTTGAGGCATCTGTCGCAGATCGCTCCCAGCATGCCCCGTAGCCACCTGCATCACTCTGTGTATGCTCAGAGGGGTGTCCAGTGCCGAGTGAGGATAGCAAAGGACAGCTTTTATCGGAAGAGCTGTCCTTTGCACTACTTATCACATATGTTAGTTCATATGCAATTAGTATGGATGTGAAGCCCTCATGATGTGTGGTGGTATGCACTAGCGGAGTTTAGTGCATCCTGCCCTATCTGAGCTGTCCTTTACTATCACTGTACTTCCAGGTATCGGCCTGGGAGTCCCTCTGCATATGCACTAAACGATGCAGCAAAAGTTGGCATTACCCTCCACCTCAAAGCCCACGTTTCAGGGCCTTAGCTCATATGGAAAATGCAGTCATATTTAGTTTTTGAAGTTTAGGCCACATTTTTCTTTTAGTACATCCTAAAAGCTGTCTGGGGTTGCCTTGGACAGTTTCTCCACTTTATCCCCCTCCAATGCTTGATACATTTCCCACTAGGGGGGAGGGTGCTATATGGATCTGATGGTAAATTGGGCACCCATTCTTCCAGTGTTCCTCAGCAAATTACCTGCTCACACATCCTAACCTGCTTGGACCTAGGTGAGCCAGATGAAGCCAGTGCATACCTACAGTAAGTGGCCTAGCTATGTACTAGTAGTGACTGATGAACATAAATACATAGACATATGTATATTTATGTATGAGGTACTCGATTTCCCAAATAAGTGACTAAACTGACTTTTTACAGGAAAATATTGCTGACAAGATGTGATTTGCCCTTGGGACTGAAACAGAGAGATTTCTAATGGACTAATATTGTTTTAGTCAATCGTTTTGCACATTTGTATCCTCTAACTTCAATTTCATTTTAGACATCTAAGCCAAATCAAAGCTGCTAAAGTGATTTATAGGACTGAGGCCTGTAATGTGACAATACAGGCTGTAGGGGGTTTACATGCGTCTAGCACTTGATTCGAAATCATGCAATATACAATATTTATTGGAAAAAAGTATGTTGCTTTTATTGTTTATATGAAGAATTCTAAATAACTATTTTTGTATCGCAAGCACCAAATATCCAGTGACTTCACTTCATTAGCACTTTTTGTAAATAACTTTAACATTCCAGAAAATACTAGTAAATCTGACGTGTGGCACTTCATGTAATAATGTTTTAGGTTTCAAACTTGGACTTATCTTGTACAATGTACATGTTCTTCTAGCTTGTAGTTCTTTTCTGTTACTAAACATGCAAGTAAACGTGAAAAAAGAGTTGTCTGTGTCACTGATCTGTTTATTTCAAATACAATAATAGTATATAACTGGTTCTTTTATAAAGGTCTAGTCTAGTACAAATGTTCCTGAATTATAACATAACCGAAGCACTGCTACCTAAATGCTTTATTGTACATCTACATCCTACTGCCCCATTCCTTCCTCTAATATGTAACATATGGCAACCAATGAGGCTGACTGCTTTTTAAGCCTTAAACTACATTGCTGATGCTGCGAGCAAACTGAAGTCTTTCCCACATTTTATTCCTGGCGGGAGTGCGGCCAATGAATGAGATCTTTGTGTGCAGGGTGTTTTATAAACCAGAATGCCTGCAGCCTCAGTGATCTCGTTAACCCCTCCACTGCTTGAAAAGCCTGGAAGCCATTGTGAAGTAATGTAGTTTAGGCCATCAAGTAATGAAGAGGTTAGCTTCTCAGTCCACTAGCTCTTTCATTTAACATAATGTTGTCTCGGAATACTTTACCTGATCGCCCAAGAGTTTCTTGGCTCCTGAAGTAGTTGCTATGAGAACACACAATTTGTCTCCTTTAGGACACAATGATTCTTCTATTTATTCATGTGTAGAGCCACAAACTTAGTAGTCACTCAGTCCCTTCCTATTTGTTTAATGTTAGAGTGACCTTGTCAGACTCCTAATTAACATTCACATATGTATTGTTCTAATTCCCTGGGTTGCAAAGCAAGACAGCCAATGGCCTATGAAATCCTGCCTTTCTACTGCTCCTGGGTACAATTAATATCTCCATCTACAGTATATATGTGTGTCATGTGCGTTATAATTAGGGAAACATATAGGAAATACAGTTTATTTTTCTATTATTGTTTTGTAAAATATGATATACTTATAAACAACGGGGCTATCAGTTTTTATTACTTTGTCAGATCCTTGCTTTAGCTACTTAAAATACACCTTAAGCCTGAAATATAATGTGTTACATTCAGACAGATCTGGTTTCTCAAAATTGGAGTTTTGTCACATACACTGCCCCAAATAGGATCCTGCTTTATTGCCAAAGGTCACTGTGATGTAACACTTCACCTGCTATTGTCAGCCCAGCTGATTCATCTACAACCTCAGTAAGCATTGCATTGTTTCATGAGATCATCACCTAATGCTATTCCTATCACTGAAATGACCACCTTCCTACATTTTATTCTATGTAACAGTGATGCTTTAAGAAAGAACACACCTTAGAATTACGAGATTAAACATGAATCATTCATTCCCAGCATACCAAACTGGCACAGCCCATAGAGTTGGTCCTGTTTTTGGCATCTGTCTGACCTTTATCAAGTGCAAAGGAAGTAGATTAGTTGCAGTGTGAGTAAAGGCAAATCCCTAAAAATAAATAGACAATCAAGTATTAATAAAATATGCAGCAGAAAACCAAATCTCAATGCACAGAAGTCTAAAGAACGGGTGCTGAATGTGAATTCTCCTGTGCTATAATGTAAATAATATCTTATTACAGAATTTTATTAAAGTTGCACACCTTTGAATTAAAATTCTCTCACTATAGTCAAGTAGGTTGTATAAATGTTTATATAGTACATCTAGTCTTATTTTTCTAACCACATGGAGGCCGAAATTGGCAGGTGCATACACACTTGCTGATGCCGACAGCGATGGCGGGGGGGAGAAGGACGAAGGAGGACATTGTTAACGACCTTCAGGAGCATTATCGTGCATATCACTATTGTATCATCTAGTGTGTATGCATTGCTACTTTTCTAACCTAATAGTATACTTCTGTTGATTAGCAACATGTATTAAAGTAGTTACTACAGAGAAAAAAAACTTTTCTCTATGCACACATGCATCAATATCACCGTTGCCATAAGAATGTATGTTTATGTTGCATGTGGTTACACATAATAAATAAATGATAATGCTTGTTTTCAGGGTTTTTACCGCATTTTCATATGCAGCAGAGCATTTACCGCATTTTCATATGCAGCAGAGCCCCATTGCTGGGGCTTCGCTGCGGGGGGTTACGCCAGTTCCTATTTGGCGTAACCCCATGGAAGCCTATGGGCTTCCCTTCACTTCCCCTGCGCGCCCCCCGCCGATCCACGCTGCACCCCCCTTACCTGTGTCCGGGCAGCCTCCTGCTGTGCTGCCCGGACCAGTGATTTCCTCCTGCCTGCACCACTTCTGAGTGCAGGGAGAAGGAACCGGAGCCCTTACAGCTGTGTAAGGGTTCCGGCAGGGAGGGGGGGACCCGGTGCACATCGCCAGGCATCGCTTTTGCGTTAATAATCGCATATGTTACTGCATATGCGATTATTAACTATGCGAATGCCGGCGATGTGCACCGGGATTATTGGTGAATCTCGCCCATAGTCAGGATCCCCTGCCTATATGTGTAGTGAGTCCAGCACTGGCCGACATGTAACATTTTCCTTTTACATGAATTACATTGTTTTTTTTGCCTGCCTGAGATAATGCACATGGAGGCAGATGTATCAAAATGTATTTTACGTTCTGTAATTACCGGGTCCCACTTCTTCTGCTTAACGCGGAGAAGCGGGCATCCGTCTCTCCTTAATGTATTATGTGCACCCTTGCCTATAAGGACAGCCGTTATGTTCTCAGTCCACGGCTCTCCTTATCGGCACCTCTGTAAGGACCGCTCATGCACATTTAATTAAAAACAGCTCCCTCCCCCGGCTGGCCCACTGGGCATGCGCAAGATCTCGCTATTATCACAAGATCTCGAGCGCAGCCTGCAGCCAGCAGCAGGGATAGCATTGTCCCGCTGTGAGAATAGACAAAGCTAGCCCGGGGCTGGCGAAGAGGCAGGAGCTGCTTAGTGGGCGTTGTATGTCTGACAGCTGGTCGTACATCCCCCGAGCTGTAAATGGGAGGCGGATGGAAGGGGACAGAATGTTAAGCGGCGGGGTGTCCCTAGTGCATGTTAAGTGCACTATTGATACATTGAAAAAATAATTTTAACACCCCACCCCCAGATAACTAGCGTTAAGTGCAGTCATATCCAAGCAGTCACTTGGTGGAGACAGGTGAAAATACATTATGGTGGTCACCAACACTAATAATTGCAAATAAGTTTTTATTTGACAATGAAGTTATTCAGGGTTGGACTGGCCCACTGAAATACAGGGGAAGTTCCCAATGGGGGATCTCCACTAAGGTTACAGGCTGTAAATTATACATTGTAATGCTATTAGAGCGGGGCTGGCCAAACAGATCATCGACATCTATGAACCATTCATGTTTTCCAGACCAACCACCTGGCGCACAGGTGTAGTCATTACTAATACCCCTTTCACATTGCAAATGCTGGGTCACAGCATTTGCGGCGCATCAAGCAGGGGAGGAGGCAGCACTGAGGTGAGGCTGCTGCCTCCTCCATAGAAGAGAACGGGACCCAGGTCGCTCGACCCAGGCTACCTGTTCACACTGCCCAGCAATCTGGGTCTGACCCGGGAATAACATTGCTTTTATCCTGGGTTGGATTGCCGGGTTGCTGGACCCGGGATATTCAAAATGGCCCTTTAACATTGCACGCTGACCCGGATTGACCTGGCAACAACCCAGGATCCACCTGAGTTATTTGTGCAGTGTGAAACCAACACATTTGACAGATCCACAGATGGCTTGGATGACCTTTAATGTTGGTAAATCTTGAGGACTAGTTTGGCCACCCCTGTAATACACAGTCAGTTACTGTAGCTGGTAGAGCAGGACCACTAATGAACAATGGTACTTGGTGCAATTCTATAGGAGCTACTGTTCAAAAAGATTCACGATCCTGCCAAATAAAGTGGATTTATATGCTGCCCTATCCCTGGCCTTAATACCCTAACCCCAAAACTCTCCCTAATCATAACCCCGAATAACCTTACCCAAACTGATAAACCAACCCTAATATTATATCACTAATGCCCTAAGTCCGTGCCTCAAACTAACCCTAGTATCCTAACCGGATCCGCTAAAACAACTCTAATACCCTAACCCATAAACCAGTCCAGTAAATTAACTCAAAGTACTCTAACCCCAGACTGGAGGTGCCATATGGTTTTGTATCTGTTGGTAAAATTTATGTTTCTATGTTAATTATTCAACCTTTATTATCTAGGAAAGGTTATTGAGAAAGTTATTGCGAATCATCTGGAAACCCACCTGACAACTCATGATATGTATGATCCATTCCAATCAGGATTCAGGAGAAGACCTAGCACTGAAACGGCCCTGGGAGATGTGCTGTACTTGTGTAGTATCACGGCTCCCACGATGGGCATTGTACAGGGAAAAATCGCATCGCATGCGATCTGATGCGATGCGATGTCATTTTTCACTGAAATTATGGACATGAGTTGAAATCATGTAAAATGCACCCCAAATGTCATTTTTCACACTGTACCACCCCCACTATCAACGCCAACCCAAAGCGTGGCGAGCGCAGCGGTACGCGTCCTACGACCTTTTCATACCCCCACTATCCACGTCGGCGTGGAGTTGAGAATAGAAAGTATGGCGAGCGCAGCGAGTCACCGAGCCCGAAGCGTGGCGAGCGGACACGGATACCTGTGAAGCCCGCGAGGGGACACGGATACCTGTGAAGGGCTCGCCACGCTTCGGGCTCGGTGGCTCGCTGCGCTCGCCACACTTTCTATTCTCGACTCCACGCCAACGTGGATAGTAGGGGTATGAAAAGGTCGTAGGACGCGTACCGACGCCCCTCGCCGGCTCGCTGCGCTCGCCACGCTTCGGGTTGGCGTTGATAGTGGGGGTGGTACAGTGTGAAAATGACATTTGGGGTGCATTTTACATGATTTCAACTCATGTCCATAATTTCAGTGAAAAATGACATTGCATCAGATCGCATGCGATTTTGATCAAAAATGCATAAAAACACGGTAAAATCGCATTGCATGCCATCACATGCCACTACATATGGCATGCGATGGCATGCGATGGGAGCCGTGATACTACACAAGTACCGATGTGCTAAATGATCTTCTGATGGAAAGAGACAGAGGTGATTGTTCCATTTACATCCTTACGGATCTCTCTGCAGCATTCAATAACGGACCATGGGCTTCTGGTTGAGCACCTGAAACATTTCTGTGGACTGGATGGCACAGTACTAAGCTGCTTCAAATGATTTCTCATTGAGGTCACAGAGATTGCCATCTGGAGTATACTCATCACCATCAGTGCTACTGCCATGTGCTGTCCCACAAGGTTCAATACTATTCCCCATGCTTTTTGCAGTGTACATGCTGCTACTGAGTAGAATAATTAGGCGCCATGGCCTGGTCTAGCATTGCTATGCAGATGATACTCAACTGTCCTTTGCTGTGGGTACTGAGAACCCAATAATAACCCTAAATGGCTTTCTAGCTGAGCTTCAGCAGTGGATTAGGTCCTTATGTTAGGGCCTAAATACCAAATGACAAGACTGTAGCATAGCCATCCAACTGGATTGACAATTGGGGATACAGAACTAAAAAACTCATGTGCGGAATCTTGGTGATGTGCTGGGTGGTGGCTTGATGCGTAAACACCAGCTATCAGCCACAATCAAATCCTCATTCTGAGGAACATAGCTAGAATCAAACACTTAATTCCTTCTGAAGATCTTCCAAAAGTCATACATGCATTTGTATCATCTTGTTAGATTACTGCAATGCCCTCTACTTTGGTCTCCCAGTAAAATAATGACACTGATTACAGCTGGTACAAAACACAAGTGCCAGGCTGTTAACCAACTAACCAACCCCATTCTAGCCACATAACTTCAATTCTATACTCCCTTATCTGGCTGTATATAATAGTGAATCATTTTCAAGATTAACTTACTGAGTTTGAAAGCCCTACATGAGCAAGGCCCAAGGTACCTAAAGCAGCTTTTGATTCCATACTGTCCCACCTGATTACTGTGATCAATAGATGAAGGACTTTTATCAGTACCTAGAATCTCCCGTAATTCATCTGGGGGCCGAGTTTTTAGCCATGCGGCTCTGACTGTATGGAACTCACTTCCCCGCACAGTTCAAGAGGCCCCCACTCTAGAATCCTTCAAAAACAGACTTTCCTGTTTACTCAAACATTTCTGTAATTCCCTTAAGTATCAGTTATGAAAATCCTTTGTGTACTTCATTGTTCCTGTACTGTATTACATTCATTTTATCTGTTAAGTGAGACTTGTTGTAGCCAATGTATAAATATCCTGCTCAGCATCATGTATAATTTACCTAGGATCCTTCTAAAAATGTGGCTATATACTGTACTATCGCTCATTTTAACACTTCTGAGGGATATTGCTTATCTTATCGCCAAGCCAGCACATTCCTGCATGTATGTTATATGTGCTAACCAGCTCCCCCATGCACTATGCAGCCAATACTGGTGACTACTTTAGTACAGTGCCTTTAACATATTCAGCTCCAGGCCCATGCTGCCATGAATCTGGCCCCTTATCAGGCCAATTGCTTGATATTGCTTGCAATATAGTAGTATGTGTTCATTAAGGCTATAGTGTGGCTGACAAATTACAAGGCAATGTGGGTTTTAGCTGTTTTGTTACTGCCTTATTTCTGTCTACAAACTGGGATAGATGATAGAAACAACTAAAAAAAACTCAGCAAGAAGGAAAAAGACAGAGACCTAATTTATAGCTCCTAATTTATTGTAACTAATCTTGGCTTTTATTCTACCCACATAAGCAAAAGCATTTCAGAAACTCATTAAACGGCTGGCATCACAGCAACATAAATAGTAGTATGTAAAGTAATCCACTCATGTATTCAGCCCTGTCATGTCACACTAATACACATTAATATGCACTGGAGGAATTTACTGAAGCTGAGTAAGGAGGTTTACTTTAAAGGGACATTAGTTTGCTTATAAGTGTGTGTGTGTGTGTGTTTATATATACCATACTTACCTACTTTTGCTGTCTCATCTCTGGGAGAAGCCTGGAGAGGAGACAGCCAGGAGCGCTACGGAGATCTGGGAAACCCAACCCCCCCTTGCGCATTTCCTCTGCTCGCCATGCAAACACCTAATTTGTGGGTCTACGAGGAGAAGCGGGGCCAAAATTACGCAATTTTACTCATTTCAGCCCCGCCCAGAAAAGCCACAAATCATATTTGCACTGTTAGCGGCGGAGATGATGGGGGGATCCAGGGGCATGCAGTAGGATTTCTGGGAGGGGGACCCAATTTTTGGGAGGGTTGGCAGTATGATATATATTCACACACATTTGCTTAGATATCTTTAAAGCTAGGTACACACTACAGTGCATCTGGAAAGTATTCACAGCGCGCTTCACTTTATCCACATTTTGTTATGTTACAGTCTTATTCCAAAATGGAATAAATTAATTTTTATCTCAAAATTCTACAAACAATACCCCATAATGGCAACATGAAATAAGTTTTGGTTAGATTTTTGCAAATGTATTAAATTGTAAAATCTAAAAAATAATATCTACATAAGTATTCACAGCCTTTGCTATGAAGCTCAACATTGAGCTCAGGTGCTTCCTGTTTCCACTTGAGATATTCCTACTGCTTAATTGGAGTCCACCTGTGGCAAATTCAGATGATTGGACATGATTTGGAAAGGCACACACCTGTCTATATAAGGTCCCACACTTGACAGTGCATGTCAGAGCACAAACCAAGCATGAAGTCAAAGGAATTGTCTGTAGACCACCGACACATAATTGTCTTGAGGCACAAATGTGGGGAAGGTTACAGAAAAAGATCTGCTGCTTTGTAGGTCCTAATGAGCACAGTGGCCTCCATCATCCGTAAATGGAAGAAGTTCTAAAGTGTGTACGGAACCCCCAGGACTCTTCCTAGAGCTAACAGGCCGTCTAAACAAAGTGATTCGGGTAGAAGGGCCCTAGTCAGGGAGGTGACCTAGAACCCGATGGTCATTCTGTCAGAGCATTCCTCTGTGGAGAAAAGAGAACCTTCCAGAAGGACAACCAATCCACCAATCAGACCTGCATGGTAGAGTGGCCAGACAAAAGCCACCCCTTAGTGAAAATCGCATGGCAGCCTGCCTGGTGTTTGCCAAAATGCACCTGAAGGACTCTCAGACCATAAGAAACAAAATTCTCTGGTCTGAGGAGACAGAGATTGACCTCTTTGGCGTGAATGCCAGGCATCATATTTGGAAGAAACCAGGCTCCTCTTATCACCAGGCCAATACCATCCCTACTGTGAAGCATGGTGGTGGCAGCCAGGGCAGCCGAGAGGTACAGTTTGCTGGGTCCAGGTAAAATTGTGGGGGCATGGCCTATTCACGGGAGGCGTTTTTTAGAGGGGGGTGAAATAAGACTCTAAAGTCGAGAGGGGGGGGGTGTTATTGTCCCCCCTCAGCAGCAGCACCACACACCTGCAGCATCTGCTGTGCTGACAGCAGGCTCAGCATGAGCTCTCATGCTGTCAGCACAGCACAACATCCTGTAGTGGTGTGTGCTTCTGCTGGTGCCTGGGAGACACAGAGGGGGAAGGGGAGTGGACCAGGGCCCCTGCTGGGCCCCTCCAGCAAGTCCAGGCCCGGGTAATTAGTACCTGCTCCCCCCTCCTCTCGGCAGCACTGGTGGCAGCATAATGCTGTGTGGATCTTTTTCAGAGGCAGGAACTGGGAGAGTAGTCAGGATAGAGGGAAATATGAATGCAGCAATGTACAGGGACATCCTGGATAAAACCTGCTCCAGACTGGGGCGATGGTTCATCTTTCAGCAGGACAACGACTCTAAGCACAAAGCCGAGAGATCAAGGGAGTGGTTCAGGACAACTCTGTAAATGTCCTTGAGTGGCCCAGCCAAAGTCCGAACTTGAATCCAATGGAACATCTCTGGAGACATCTGAAAATGGCTGTGCACCGATGCTCACTATGCAGCCTGATGGAGCTTGAGAGATGCTGCAAAGGGGAATGGGAAAGCTGCCCAAAGATATGTGTGCCAAGCTTGTGGCATCATATTTAAAAAGATTTGAGGCTGTAATTGCTGCCAAATGTGCCTCAACACAGTATTGAGCAAAGGCCGTGAATACTATGTACCGTATATACTCGAATATAAGCCGAGTTTTTCAGCACATTTTCTTGTGCTGAAAAAGCCCTCCTTGGCTTATATTCGAGTGAGGGTCACACTGCGGGGGAGACGGGAGGACGGAGCTGCCAGAGGTGGGACCCGGCATGTGCGCAGGCTGCCACTCACACTGACAAGTCCTCCGGCGCAGCCCAGCAGCCGCGTTCAGGAGCGCACAGTCCACCTCCGGGTCACACAGCAGCACAAGGAGGAAGCCGCGGCCCTGACCACCTGCAGCCGCCGGGAGAGAAGGAGAGCAGACCAGGGCGGTTGCGGGAGGGACGGAGTCTCGCATGGCCCCAGCACACTTCAGGTACTCCGCAGCAGCGCATGTCCCACAGTGTGGGGGAGGGGGGGGGGGGAGGGGAACCACAGGCTTATACTCGAGTCAATAAGTTTTCCCAGTTTTTTGGGGGTTAAATTGGGTGCCTCGGCTTATACTCGGGTTGAATTATACTCGAGTATATACGGTATATGTGATTTCTTAGGTTTTTGTTTTTTATTAATTTGCAAAAATCTCCCAAAAACTTTTTTCAAATTGTCATAATGGGGTATTGTGTGTAGGATTTTTAGTTAAATATTAATGAATTTATTAAATTTCGGAATAAGGCTGTAACATAACATAATGTGGGAAAAAGTGAAGCGTTGTGAATACTTTGTGGATGCACTGTATAAAATATGCTCCATGAGCGATATCACTAGTGTATGCCAGCAAACTCTTGGGTGAACGATATTATGTATACACACTGAATGATGTCACCCAGCCCCCAGCTGAGCATGCAGTTATTAATGATATAGTCAATTTTAACAACCCACTGGAGCGCGCATCATCAACGAAATAGTGCATACACACTGGACAATATGCGATATATATTGATAATGATAACTTTATCGTGCATATTGGTAAAGATATATCGTCTTGTGTGTATGCACCTCAAATCTGTACGTTTTTCTGCATACTGTGTCAGTGCTTTAAGGTGGGTACATATTTTGGACGATTAGTCATTTTGAGCCTAATTGGAATGACAAAGTATCCACATTGACTACTGGGTATGCACTATTGCAAGCTCTTGTGCATTATTTATCGCACGCAGGTCTGAAGATATCGTTACTGATTTTGTTAAAATCGTCTAGTGCAGTGGTTCTCAAACTCGGTCCCTAGTACCCCACACAGTTCATGTTTGGCAGGTCACCTGTGGATTTTTGAAATGTGACAATTGGTGATGGTGACCTGGAAAACGTGACCTGTGTGGGGTCCTGAGGACCAAGTTTGGGAACCACTGGTCTAGTGTGTATGGCCAATCTTACATATATACATATCTATCATTAAAGACTAAGGGGGAAATTTACTAAAGGAAATTTGTAAAAAATAGGTGTATTTGTATCCAGAAATACACTTATTTTTGACATTTACTATCCCGAAAATATGGCAATTCGTATTCGTATTGATAGCACATCAATACGAATACGAATTGCCGTATTTTCGGGATAGTAAATGTCAAAAATAAGTGTATTTCTGGATACAAATACACCTATTTTTTTACAAATTTCCTACAGTAAATTTCCCCCTTAAGTATTGCAAGATGTATCGTTTAGTTCTTTGTAAAATTGCATTGTATGTACTCACCATGGGCCTAATTCAGGATGGATTGTTAATCTGATAAATAGCAGTTGACCATGATTAGAAAGTCGCCGCTGAGACAGAAAGGAAAAAACTTGCAAATGTATTGCAAATAGCAATATTTAATGTGGTCGGAAATGCTGTTGCTAATTGCACACACGCATGCGCAGTACAGCTGATTTGCATGCACTCGTTCAATAATCACGGATTTGCAGATTCTCTAAATAGCGATATATTCTGAATTAGGCTTTATATAATTTGCTCTGGAGATGAAGGGGAATCGCTGATTGCACATCATCTAGTGTGTACCCAGGGTTAGGCAAACAGAAGATAAAGAGCTCTTTTAAAGCATCACCATTCTTCTTATTGTTTTATCAGATAAGGCCTATTGTATACCAATAGATAATTACTTTGTACCATTCAATATCACACACAGTACACTTATGCAACACACTTGTAATAGGCAAAGAAATGGTTTCGTTGCTCGGGAAAAGGACCTGCATTGTACAGTACAATAGTCGCCTATGCACAAAGGCATTTACATTCCTGTTCTCAGTACACAATCCCAGTTCCGCCTACCATAAAACTCTTGGGAAGAGTTATGGCTGTTTCGATATTTGGCTTTAGGCCTAGGAGACATTGCCTGACTGAGCGCCACTGAAAAAGTTACAATACTGGAAAATGTAATACGCTTGCTCTTAGCACATATTAGTATTTCTCTAAAGGATTAACCAGCAGCGGCTGCAGCACCGACCATGTAATGTAGGGGCGGATCGCTAAGCACATAAAAAGATACATGTTTTTGAGTATGTAATATATGTGGGATGGATACCCCGGGGACCGCCAGTACTGTATGCATTGGGTGCTATGCATTCCGCGGGAACCAGCATTACACACTCTTTGTAAGCCTTTGTAAGCACATACTCAGATGCTGGGGACGGGCTTAAGAGTGTATGATGGCGTATGCTGATTCCCGGGCACTGCCGGTCCCCCCTGTACTACGTGGTCGGCACTAGGGACTGCAGCCGCTGCTGATGTAGGGTTTCCATACATCAGCTCATAAATGTAGCTCTGGCTGGCTTTAGGAAATAGGCTGATGATCACATACTTCCACAGTAACATAACACAATGCCAGAGAAATAGGATTAGGTACAAGGCATTCCAGGACCGCAGTAATGCCTCGAATACAATAAAGCTTTGGTATGCAGTCAGTGGATAGACACTATCCACTGACTAGGACGATCACTAATGGTCCACAGTGACTACGTCGACACCTAAAAAGGGTCGACATACCTTAGGTTGACACAAGCGATTGAATCGATTGAAGTGAGCCATGCGGGGGACACAGTACATATCAACGTACGATTACATAGGCCCCAAAAATTCATGAAACACACATGTTGACCGTTTAACTGTCTACCTTGCCCATGTCGACCATAAGCTTGTGTCGACCTTTTAGCAGTGACTGTCGACTCCATGCCGACGTGGATAGTGGGGGTAGGAAAAGGTGGTATGACGCATACCGCCGCCGCTCGCCACGCTTTGGGTTCACGTTTATACTTGGGGGGTGGCGTGGGGGTGCATTTAAGCATTGTAAGCACCCATTACGGTGCTTAAAAGTACACATTAGGGTGCTTATACAATTTAATATCGTATATGCATTAAAATCGCATCGCATCGCATGCCATCGGGTGTATGGCATGCGATTAAAAAATCAGGCGACTAATTATCGGGGCACGTGCTAGTACACAAGTACCGATTAAACTCTCATCTTTGTAACTTTCCCCATTAGAGTGATTAAACAGTTATCTAAAATACATTTGATCACTCAAACACATAGGGGCAGATGTATCAATCTGCCTCTAACGTTTGTAATACACCGTTTCCCACTTCTCCTGGCATAACACTCAGAAGCAGGGACAGTTTTCACCTTAATGAATTATCTTTAAGTTAGTGAGTAACGATAATCATTAACTCACCTTTTTGTAGTTTTTGCATCTCAAAGAAAACGCCTCTTTCTGGACATGTGCCCTCTGGCCGCATCTCCCCTTGCCCACAGCAGCTGCCCCCGTCCCCCGGTAGGCGGCATTTTAATCTTTAATAAATAAAAAAAATTAAAGTTAAAAATCACCCCACCAGCTATTGGAGCTGGCAGGGAATCCGTGCGGCAATGTGTGGAAGCCGCGGTCAGAGGGGTCCCTGCAGTGATGTGATGTCCCTGCACTGCAGTGGAAATAACTAGTGCTATCCCCCAGGCGGCGGCGTGGGAAGCGCAGCTGGTTTTGAAACCACTTGCCGCAAGATGATTGGCTGAATCTCAAGCCAATCATCTTGTGGCAAGTGGATTCAAACCCAGCTGCGCTTCCTGCCGCCCTGCCCAGGGGATAGCTAGTAAAAGTCCTTTTACTAGCGTTAAGTGCTACTTAAGCACTTAACGCTGGTTAGTACATGTGCCCCATAGGGCCTTATTCTAGTTCATTCTTTCTGACAAAATCCTTCTTAGATGGACAAAAGCATGTGCACTGCAGGGCGGCAGATGTAACATGTGCAGAGAGAATTAGATTTGGGTGAGTTATTTTGTTTCTGTGCAGGGTAAATAATGTCTGCTTTATTTCTACACTGCAATATAGATCTCACTTTGAAGTAAAACCCCACCCAAATCTAACTGTCTCTGCACAAGTAACATCTGCCCCACCTGCAGTGCACATGGTTTTGTCCATCTAAGAAGGATTTTGTCAGAAAGAGTGAACTAGAATAAGGCCCATAGTAACAGTGATTACAACATTTTAGTTAAGTCAACATAATGGTATGTTCCTGCCCAAACTCAGTTATCTACACTCTGCCAGAACCTGCAGATGTCATGAACAGACCGCTGTAGCAAGGGAATCTCAAAGGCCATATACAAACAGGCACGGTGTAGCCTTTCCATTGCTTATTATTACAGACCACAACATCTGCAGAGCCATGTGACGCCCTTTCCAGAATAATGAGGACCCAAAATAATGATTCAAAGGATATTTAAAGGATTTCACCACTAGATTACTATTAGTAGAACATAGACCTAATATATCTGTTACTGAATACATTACTGACAAAGGTAGACTAATAGAGGTAGCAGGAGTATTTTAATAGTGGAGGGTGCTCTGTGCAGATGACCAGGATTCCCCCCCTCCTTTGAATAAAAAATGGCATGAACGCATGTGCAGAATCGCAGCATTCTCCTTGGAGATATGGCAATGGCACCATATTTCTGTTGATTAGTGAAGATATTTATGAGCAGATGGCTGGCAGGATGGTACAGTAAGTAAAGCACATGGGTGCAGGTATTGACATATCTATTATGGATGCAGGGTGTGCTATACAAAGTAGGGTCCACGCTGCACACCCTGCTCTAATATTTCATCACGTGCCTTTCTGGAGTCCCATGTCTGCACTGCAGTAGCAACAGAATCCAGGGTGCGGGGATTATGCACTAGTGAGGAGGGTCAGGCTGTGGAGCGTGGAGGGGGGGGGGGGGGGGGGTTGGGGTTAGGCAGTAGCAGACAGGGTCAGGCTGCAGGAGGGGGGTTCAGGTTAGGCTTATGCAAGAGAGGGTTAGAATGAGGGGGGTAGGGGGAGAGAGTTACATCCCTTACAGTGCACCTGTTGGGATTCTCAGTATCATGATGTCTGGGTCAGACTTTTGACCACCGTAATCCGCCCTGCTGGGATATAATTTGCATGGGTTTTTCTTACCTACACCTTGTCAAGCACTGTGGAATGCACGTTGAACTTCTCTTTGTAATAAGGCTTTGAGGAGACTGATTTACCAATATACAATTTAAACTTCTTTTGGTAAAAAAAAAAAAACTATTTGCACTAACACCTAGTTATAAGCAGCAAAGGCAAATTTAGGGTAACGTGCAATGTGACATTATTGCTGGATTACTAGCTTGTTTTTGTTTTGTTCCAATTTTGATTATTTTCTTATATTTATTTTTATATAATATTGTAATTGTATACTGGCCGGGTGTGTGTTATGTATTGTAATAATAAATCCTTTTCATAGCAGTATTAATTTACCTGTTCCCAAGTGCTTTTCTTTTGTTATTTTGTTGTTTTATGACAAGGAATTACATACACTGGATATATATGAAGTTTGGGTCTTTATTTTGTAGCAGGTCAACAGCTTACCAGGTAGGTTACATCATCGTACTATTACATTACTGGCCTATCACCCAGCTGCTTTTCAGCATTAGTAGCTTCTGCCCTGGACATACATATAACAGGAATCCAAAGGTGCTACTAATCAGCCAAACCTTGGTCACATCAGTTTAGGAACTAAAGTTCCAGGACTGGAACTAATTTTCCTGCTGCTGCTCTAAAACTGGACTGCATCTTCCACATTACCCTCATATATAAATATGCTGTCCTTGCCACAGTTTGTATGTATGAAGGGTTGAGTAATACAGAAAAAATAGCAACAGGGAATACCATACCCTCCAACATGACCCATTCCATTAGGTACAAAATGCTCTGCTTCTGGACTTCTTCCTTAATTTAGGATTGCCTTCACCTGTGCTGGAACACCGTTATCATCACTGAACTAGTTCAACACAGGTGACTGCAATAATCAATTAAGAAAGAAGTCCAGAAATAGTGCATTTTGTACCTAATAGAATGGGTCATGTTGGAGGGTATGGAATACAGGTAAGCTAAAACACCAGATCAGCACTAGAATTAGTAATTACCATCGAACATCGACAGCAAAAAACAATAGTTATTCACAATCGATGGTAAAAACACCACAATAATTGTTCCGGCCTCCCCGTGCTTAGAGGGTGATTCAGCTTGGTTTGCAAAAGCAAACACCTTGTTTAATGGACAAATCCATGTGCACTGCAGGGGGGGCAGATGTAACATGTAGAGAGAGAGTTACATTTGGGTGGGGTGTGTTCAAACTGAAATCTAAATTACAGTATAAAAATAAAGCAGACAGTATTTACACTGCACAGAAACAAAATAACTCACCCAAATGTAACTCTCTCAATCTGCCCCCTGCAGTGCACATGGCTTTGTCCATTAAAAAGGAATTAGCTTTTTGCTAACCAACCTAAATGATCTCCTTAATGCCAAGTTGATTTTGCCATGCTATTGAATGCCGCTTTAAAAAAAAGTGGGAATACTCTGATTGAGGGGCAGATTTATTAAGCTTGGAGAAGAGATAAACTGGAGATAAAGCGGAGAAAAGGTAAAAGGAGATAAAGCACCAGCCAATCAGCTGTGTTTGAAAAAGACAGTTGGGAGTTGATTGGCTGGTGCTTTATCTTCTTTTACCTTTACTCCGCTTTATCTCCAGTTTATCTCTTCTCCAAGCTTAATAAATCTGCCTATATCTCTCACTTTCTGAGAGATTCAATTAAAACAAAGCCCGAACCCTGTCCCCAGCTATACCGTTTGGGTGTGTCATTTTGTGTAAAATAAATAAATCAGTTCTCCAAATTAATGTTGCTTTTTGTTGCCAAAACTTTTTTCTGCTCCTACGCCAGTAAATTCCCTCATAACATCACGTTAAGCTAACTCATAATTAAATAAATGATATTCAAAGCTTACGTGGTACATAGACATGAGTCAGCATGTAAGGCGTGTTATATTTACCAGAGGCTCCACCAAAGTAACGAGCAAGCCTCAGCTGGACTCACCTGTGTTACAGAATGAGGATGTTTCCTATCTGTAGGACATGTCTATAAGTATGACTCTGCTTTACATTCCTCCGTCATATGTTCCCACCTCCCCCTCCAGTCATTCCAGACAAGTTATATATACTTTCCTGTAGCCATGTACCTTAAAAAAATGAATTCTTGAAAACAATACAGAAGCATCTGAACAGATTTACTGAAAGCATTCATGACACCTTCACCATCTTAGGTGCAAATACATGTTTAGGGTTCCCTAGCCTTACATAAAGACACTACTTTTATTCTGGCAAAGAAGCATTTATATTCCCTCTCCTATCCAATGGGGTATGTAACAGTGTAATTAGGGATGCCAATCCCGGGGCATTTTTTAAATTCCAGGAATCGGGATTGAAAAATGCTCAATCCCGGTATTCCTGTGATCCCGGGATTTTCACCCCACCCCCACCAAAAAAGCCCCCCCCCGTCCCCCACATTAACTTACTTGGGGGGGGAGCGGGTGGAGGCAGTGGGTGGGCTTTGCGCCTGGTGGTGAGGTGCCAGGCGGCTGAACTTCTGAAGTGCAGTCGGGAGCGAGATGCGGGAGGGGTTCGACGACTTTGTGCGGCCTGCGCAGCGTGACCTATGACCTAATCACGCAGGCCACACGCCGAAGTAGGGAACAGCCAGGCAGCGTCTGCCCGGCGTTAGACTGCGCAGTCTAATCACAAAATCCCAGGATTGCATACTCCAATCCGGGATTGAAATTCCGAACATTTTGGGGCCAAATCCCGGAATCCCGCCGATACCAGGATTGCCCACTGTAAGTGCAATGCTATTTGCTTATTGCTGAAACTTGGGTTTATTCACAAATGGAAAATGGAAAATTATGAAAGCTCATCATTCTGAGTGTAAAATAGCTATTTACCTCAGGTAAACTGTATATTAAGCTCTACTGCCTAATGATAAACTACAGTATTTGCTCTGAAAGGAGTTTATTGACTAATACCCCTTTTACACCAAAATCCCTGGTCGGACCCTGGTCTTTGAACACGGGAGTTTCCAGGGTTGGACCCAGCTTCATACCCCATTTACACAGCACTGTGACCCAGGTCGGACCCAGGTCTGCGCTGTTTACACTAAACCTGGGTCAGCACTGCTTTTCCCTATGGATGACATTAAAAATGTCTATTTTAGGACCGATAAACTGCCATCCAACCTTTCCTCAATGATGTAAAATAAAAATGAAAAGACAAGTTAGCATTGAAAAATGTTGGTTTGTTTATTTTGTAAAATGTTTTTCAAAAAGTTTTATTCAGTGCTCAAGCATACATAGCGGTATAAAAGTGCAGCATCACCCATGTGCTCTCCCCAGCCCCTTCCCCTGCAGCCGCAGACCGAATCTCCCATGTGCTCCCCCCAGCCACCTCCCTATAAATAATACTGCATCCAATTAGGATTTGTGTGCCCGTATCCTTCCTGGCTGCTGTCTTTTGCCACTGCAGCGCACTGTGGAAAGGCGTCCAGCACTTCTGGTATCCTTTCAGCACTACCTGGATGTCCCAACCTGGGTTGGGACCATTTACACCGCCCACAACCCAGGTCCAACCAGTGTTCAACCCTGGTCAGGACCTGGGTAGGAGACCAGTGTTACTGGACCTGGGTTGGCCCCTTTTACACCAAAGCTGACCTGGGTCCGACCTGGGTCCAACCTGGGTTATTCCTTGGTGTAAAAGGGGTAAAGGATGGGAGTTCTATTGAAGATGGGATGCGCAGCGCATAGCAACCAATCAGAATCTACTTATTTATTTAGCACCCTCTCAAAGAGGTATGCAGTCCCTAGGTCAACAATCTCTAGGTCGACAGTCACTAGGTTGACCACTAATGGTCGACAGTCAATAGGTCGGCACCTAAGAATGGTCAACATTGACAGGTGAACACAAGGTTTAAGGTCGACATGGTCAACATGAATAAGGTCAACATGAGTTTTTCACTTTTTTTTTTTTTTTTTTTTTTAAGGTGGTTTTTCAGACTTTACCATCAAATTAGCTGCCTTTGCCTGTGATTAATTGCATGGGAACATGCAACGGTAGCACTATTTGGTTACACATTTTCTTATCAACTGTCCTTGTTGTAGTGTTTTGAAAGGAAACTTATTGTACACCATTTGCTGCATGTCCTTTGTTGTCGTGCGCTATATTTCAAACTACTTCTTATTGCAATTTTACCTTTTTATGTAATCCCCCCAAATCTATGAAGCTTGGGACAGCCTACAGAGATTGAAACCATTGGCAACTATGGTATGCATATAGAACTCTACCATAGAAATCCTGTCTGTGAACTGTATTGCAGAGCATCACTGAACAGCAAAGCAGAGATGCCCTATACCAGAAGACCTTGCCAGCCAGCTCCAACACACCTGATGTCATAATGTTACACAGCAAGTCATATGGATGCAATTACTATGTAGCAGGGTGCTTCTCATGCGCCCCTCAAGATTGGGGCAGGTGCATAGAGGCAGCAACAGCGTTCTGTGCCCTGGTCGGGGGCACCACACACCTGCCCAGTAGAGGAACTATTAATGAATGCCCTTCCTAATATTTCAACACAGATACACAACGCACTTGAGTTCACTTTAAATTAGGCTATTTGGAAATTAAATGGTTAATCTAATTAAAATTCTTATTGCACTGTAAATCTTTTGTTCATCTTAACCACCCACAATTGATTTGTCCTAATAGGTTTAGTTTTTATGGTGCGTTCATCTAGGGATTGGGCACTTTATTGTATTCAATCTTCTGCTTGTATTACACCTGTGTATAAGAAGCAGCGTTCTGTGTGTCAGTAGAATATAGCAGATGTCAGCTGTTTTATGTCACCAAGGTCTATAAGATCTGCTTTTTGTCTTCTAGAACACGAGCTGCCCCTAGAGATTCTAATGTTATTGGACACAGCATGTAGTGTTTTAATAGCACAGATAAATACTGTCCTACTGTTCCATTGAAATGAGATGTGACTGCTGTAGCCTGTCACACATAAGCTACAGCATGTTAAACTAGGGAGAACCGAAACAGCAATTTATCTGGCAGATACAAATCTGCCCAGGAATGCTTATGGTAAGGCTATTAATATTTTTTTGACCATTTGTAAACTGTACAAATATATTTGTTCCAAAAAAGCCAGTGTGATCCTTTATCTCCTGGGGGGGGGGGGGGGGAGGAATGTGATATACTAATTCGATATCGACGGCCGCCAGGACACAGTGGGTTGCCAACATCGCACAGGAGGGAGGAAGGGATGGTGGGAGGACGGCACGTGGGGGGAAGGAGGGGGGAGGCTACATTGAGCAACATTGAACTGCCTTCGATCTAGCAGATGGAAGCAGAAGTAGACTTGCCTGCCAAGTCTATTTCTGCTTCCAATCCTGATGCCATGGGGCTGCGCATCGTGATCAAACCTGCATCGAATGCAGCTATAACTGGGTGACTCAGTATTATTTTCGATTTAATTCGGACTGTATAGTCCAAATCGAATAGAAAATGACACTGAATCGCTCCGTGTGTACATAGCATTACATTCAAAATGCTGACTGTCAGGCTTCCGCCATCGGGATTCTGCACAATGTCGGGATTCCAGTGCCTGGCATCCAGGGGGGACATTGAACATATAACACAAGCAAAAGCATAAAATGAAATATTCTGATCACACAGGTAGTCAAGCAATACATTCACAAAGTAGAATACAAAAATAAAACTTGAAAAGAGTTGCAGTGCCGTTCTACATAGGAGTTCCTCAGCAAGGCTAAGTAGGGTCATTATCGTCCAGTCACAGTGAATACCACGAGGTGGAGGTGGAGGTGGAGGAAAAGCATCGAATGAGCAGAAATTGTATTGCCAATGGGTGTATAGCCATTTAACTTAATGTTAAAAATTTAATATTGGTACTTGTTTCCTAGCACGGCCACAATCGCGGGCATCGTGTACCTTTAAGTTAATCGCGGGCATCGCGTCGGTCGGGACCGTTAACATTCAAAAAATGTGAAATGGGCCAATATGACCCATTTCACATTATATATGGCCCCGTCGTCACCCCACAATTGACGTGTACCCGAAGCGTGGCGAGCGGCGGCGGTGCGCGTCCTCCGACCTTTTCATTCCCCTACTATCCACGTCGGCGTGGAGTTGAGAATATAAAGTGTGGCGAGCTCAGCGAGCCACCGAGCCCGAAGCGTGGCGAGCGCAGCGAGCCCCGCGAGGAGACGCGTATACCTGTGAAGTTATACACGTCCCCTAGCGGGGGTCGCTACGCTCGCCACGCTTCGGGCTTGGTGGCTCGCTGCGC
This sequence comes from Crinia signifera, assembly GCF_055691185.1. Classification (NCBI taxonomy): domain Eukaryota; kingdom Metazoa; phylum Chordata; class Amphibia; order Anura; family Myobatrachidae; genus Crinia; species Crinia signifera. The sequence continues at coordinate 263,049,912 of NC_139218.1, forward strand.
TCGCCACACTTTATATTCTCGACTCCACGCCGACGTGGATAGTAGGGGAATGAAAAGGTCGGAGGACGCGCTCCGCCGCCCCTCGCGGGCTCGCTGCGTTCGCCACGCTTCGGGTTGGCGTCAATCGTGGGGTGAGGTTTACGGTGTAAAATTGGCGGTCTAGGGAATATTTTACATTGAATCCAATGTAAAATCGGGTCCCAGGGACCCTATTCACATTTGATTCAATTAAAAAATCGGGTCGGACGCGTCGGTCGCATCGCATGCGACCAAATCGCATGCGATGCGACGACGCGATTTTTCCGACACGACCACCCCGATGGAAATCGGGGTGGCCGTGCTAGGAAACAAGTACCGTAATATTCCATCCTAAAAAAAATATGTTTAAAAAAAATAAAATAAAGACAGAAAGCACTCGCATTATAGCCTTCATAATGACAGGACAGATAGGGCATAGGCTGCTGGTGTGCTTTGGGACCAAGAGACAGATGCAGGGCCACCAATAGGGGGTGCTGTGGGTACAGCTGTCTCGAGCCCCGGCCTCTGGAAGGGCCAAGGCAGCTCATTTTGCCCACCGCAAAAAGTGATAAAGTGGAGAGAAATAAACAACCAGCCAATCAGCTCCTACCTGTCATTTTTCAAACCCAGGTAGGAGCTCATTGGCTGACTGTCATCACTCTTCCTTTTATCACTTTTAAAAGCTTGATACATCTGTATGAGTCTGGCAATACCTGATACAGACTATGGGGGTAGTTCGCTCCCCTGGCCAATGGTGCGGGTCTGTGCATGTGCATGGGCGAATATGTGCATGGGCAGACCCCCTTTGCGACTTTATGAAGGGGGGGAAGAGGGTGGGCAGGGGACTGGAACAGGGGAACTCCCAGCATATTATGGGCATCCCCATTAAAATGCTCGATGCTCCCCTGCTCGGAGCTGGTGGCTGACATCGCATGCCGTCGACGCCTGCCCCAAATTCATCCATCTCCGTCAGAAATAAAGTCAGTCTAGACTGACTTTTATTTGAGAACGGGAAATAAAATAATTTGATGTTCAACCATCGAAAAAATGTTTGCACATGGGGCTGCATGCAGTTGGCAGGTGGCGTTTACCTGTTTGCTAGGCTCTGACCATACTAGCAAACATGTCTGAATCAGGCCGAATATATCATATTGCACAAGTAAGACATTTTCCCGTATATTCCTTGGGTTCTTGTATGGCTTATCTCCCAGTGTAACCTTTGTAGTGCTCCCACCATGGCTGCCTCACCTGGTACGCTTGTGGAAGGGATGGCAATACATGGACCTGAATGTGTTATGACCCTACTACAAGCTTTAGGATGCTGAAACCACCACATTTCTGTCATACAATTTAGGCATGACCTATTCCACCCATGGTAATCCTACAAAGTGCACCAAATATGGCTGCCTCACCTGGTACCTGTCATGAGTGTCATCATCTAGTACTAAGGCTGCTCTCCATAACCTAGTGCCGAGACCACTCTCCCTACCTACAGCTTTATATCCTGGCTATCCCTGCCATGCTCACTTCTTGCCTTCAGGCCTCCTCCTGTCTGTCTCCCCCTCTCTCTAGACTGTAAGCTCCTTGGAGCAGGGTCCTTTTCCCTCCTGTTCTCACAGCCCTCTTCTTGCATTTCAGTTACAGCTCTCTAAGGGGTAGAAGTGACCCATGGTAACCAATCAGCACTGAAGTAACATCTATAATTTGCATAATATAAAATTATACAGAGCAGCGGATTGGTTGCCATGGGCCACTTCTCCTCTGGATCACTTCTCCTTCCTTATCACTGCTTCATACATCTACCGCTTACTCCCCTACCATCTTACCCACATCTCTTCTCACTTGTGTTCAATCATTTCTACCACTGACTACTAGCCCCTGGTAACATGCAGACTGCTCCTCTGCTTCCCTACAACTCAGCTGTGTTGTGTAATGAGAATTGTGCTGCTAATTGTTACCTGTGCTCTGCTTTTGTTCTCCAGTTACTGTTATGTTTAGTTCTGTGTACCCTGTATGGTTCTAATATTCACCCTATGGGCGGTATTCAATGAGCCTGATTCGCCATGTTTTTATGGCGAATTTGTGCTGTTTGGCGAATTTCTGACTAAAACGGTGAATCACCCTATTCAATGACCACATGGCGAATACATTTGAAGGTTTTTTTCGCCATGATTCACCGAGTAGGAATCGCTATCTTTTTATGGAGAAGTGGAATGTGAACTTTTAAAATAAAGTGTTTTGTTTTTTACATTTGGTGTAAAAAAATCAGGAATTTTATTCTGAGGAGGGGCATGCTACTTTTATTCATGTGCTGTAAGCACATGAATATATATTTAATTTAAAAATATATATATATATTTTTTTTTTACACAGCAGCCAGCAGGGGGCGCCGGAGCCGAGCCGCTCATTACATATTCATATATTCACTGCACCCGATGTTACGATCGGGTATAGTGAATATACACTCCCCTGCTGGCACCCCTGGGGGGCAGCCTGTGCTGCCTGGCACCCGGGGAGCCCACCTGCCCCCCACAAACGTTCTGGGCCAGGCAGAGAGACTTCCATCTCTCTGCCTGGCACCGTCCTCAGGCTCCCTGCGGCATTCGCCGCAGGAGCTCATATTCGCCAGTCAGGGGCAGCGAGCCCCTGACACGTTGAATACCGGAGCCCGCTGGCTCCGGAACGTGGCGAATGTGCAGCGAATCCTAAAAAGGATTTGCTGCACCTCGCAGGTATTCACATTGAATACCGCCCTATGTACGGTGCTGCGAACCACTTGTGGCGCCTTATAAATAAAATATAATAATAATAATGTTGATATGAAGCGGTTTGGGCAGCCAAGCACATCAGCCATAGGTATTGCCCTCAGCCAAAACCTGCTCCTGTGGTATGACGTTATTACTGTAACAATTTGGCCATGAATTTCAGCTGCTGCTGTGCCATCTAGACACAGAAATCTGATCACACTACGCACCTCAATGTTGTACCATGTTCCTCCAGCACCGCCATCTTACACCTGATGTTGGAACAGTATGACTGATATGAGGTGCCATCTAATGGCCAGGAGGGGAAGCAAAGCATGGACCTGCTGTGGCATGGTGTGAAATTCGAATGCAATAGAGAATATTACACACCTGAAGGGTCTTTTTACCTTACTTATTGAACAATCCTCGTATTTCATATTAATCTTGTCTATATTTGGTCTTGTAAGTAATGCAGGTGACCACTACCACATGCTGCATGTGGGACCTTAGTTGATTGTGGTCAGTCATTCACTGCCTGTCTTAGGGTAAGTGGCAGTACCATCAACAGCAGCACATGAATGTTACAGGTATCAGGGGACCTGTTGGATTCTGGGAATGCCACACCACGACTAGGATATAATCAGCCACAATATAAATGATATATTTTGGTTATACTCTCCCCTCTTTACAGCAAGTATCTGTTTTCTTTGGGAAAACACAATTTAAATAATCTCCTCCTTATTTAAACAAAGCAGTCACTATATGTCCAACAATCTCCTTTTGTGTAAGGCAGTAAATGCAGGCATTTTCCGGAGAATGTTGGCATTTTGCTTAAATAAAGTTATTATAATGATGTAAGACACACATGGTTACTGATCAGTAAGGGGATTAGTTTTCTACACAAGATTCCTGCACCAAAGTGATGCTTAGTTACATAAGGACTGTTTTTTTTCTTCCAATTACTTCAATACTAATTAATCTCTTTCAGCATGCCTTTTGTTTGCATGCTAATACCATTATGCTGGCAATTATGGATATCAAAGTTCCCAGTGGCATATTATCTATAATTGGTGCAGGGTGCATGGTGCACACAGAGACAAGGGTCAAGGGAGCATCATACCACACACCCTTCACCCAAGACAGGCTCTCCGCATTGCTGTACAGCACCTTTCTGTCTGATCTCATACAAATGGTTTAGGTCATCAGTTGATGGTATTCAGCATTACATATAATATAATAATTTTATTTATAGATGCATATTCCGCATGGATAAACATTAATAAATGTCTAGGTCGAAATTACCAGAATACTAAGTATGTTACTATTTGGGGAGACCCTGATTTTGCTCCTGGAATGTCAGAGCTAGGTTATGATAGATGGACGAGGCAGGGCATAATGGCGGTTTAGGATGTGTTTGACCCTGGTGGGCATCTCCTCTCGTTTCAAGACTTATCGGCTAAATATTCCCTATCAAATAGGGACTTCTACATGTACCTCCAGGTCAGACATTTTATACAATCAAAAAAGGGTCCCATGTTGGATCCTGAAAGGCAGGATGTGCTGCAACAAGTGTTTAGCCTGGGCCCTTTAGATTGAAATACTCATATGGTGATGTCCTCCCGGCTTCACCAGAGGCAGTCTGGAACGCAATGGTACCTAAGTGGCAGGTGGACATCCCGGGAGTGACTTCGGTACAAATGCTGCATAAACATATAGAGAAAACATTGAAAGTGCTACATTCTGCCATGTTGCAGGAAGTACATATTAAAACATTGCATAGAGTGTATATCTCACAAGCCCAGAGAAAATATTTTTCCCGGGGGAGTTGGGGATATATCTCAAATGTTAGGACAAAGTAATGATGTTTATTAACACAACATGCAGCCTGCATCTCATTAAAGACCCTCTAACTATGTTGTGCGCAAATTTCTCCAATTGGAATATACATGACCGAAAAACTGAATGGTTTCCATTCCTTACTATGGGCTAGATTCTCTAAGCTTCAAAAGTGATAAAATGGAGAGTGATAAACAGCCAGCCAATCAGCTCCTACCTGCCATGTCACAGACTGTGTTTGAAAAATGTCAGACAGGAGCTGATTGGCTGACTGTTTATCACTCTCCATTTTATCACTTTTGAAGCTTAGAGAATCTGGCCCTATAACAGTAACGGTTGCGAAAAAAATATTTTACGCAATTGGACCACCTCATCTCCTCCTTTTTTACAGGAAGTTAAAGCAGCTTTGACACAGCTGTTGTATTTTGATAGAAGGGCCACTCTGCCTATGGTGGAGGAAGGCTTTAAAAAGTTTCATGCCAAATGGTGAATGTATATAAGCTCATTGGAGGAAGATGCGCAGAAACATGTTATGAGGATATTCGAGGGAACAACCTGGTACCTGCATTATCTGATGGTTAGGAGTCGGACGCACCGAGTCTTGGTTGTGGGAGGGAGAGGGAGGGGGAGGGGATTTACAGTTTAAGGGATGTTGTACTGTTGCTAGAAATTAGATTTATTGTGTTGCAATGTATAGGATATCTGGCGAATCTGACGTTTTATCAAGAATTTATATGTCTTTGGACAGCTTCTATTGGAGATAGATGGGAGAAAGAACAAGGAATTAGCGGACATAATATCTCATAATAAGGTCTTAAGGAACATATAATTGTGTTTTTGTGAAATTATTGTTATTCAAGCCTTGATTAATGATTAATTATGTTTAATTCGCCATTGTTCAAGCATGAAACAGCATTGATGTATACATGTAATATTCCACTATGACAAAACTTAATAAAAATTGTTTTGGAAAAAAAAAACAATAGATGCAGCAAACAGAGCTAGGATTATTTGATTCAGAATTAAACCCTTCAGTGGTATGTCCGAAAATTTTCTGGGTTGAGCTACGCTGCTGGTGCCACCGGAATATTTCTGTGCACCGATTCCTAGGTGTGCACCAGTGGTGCCTTCAGTGGTGCACCATCTGGCAGCACCACCTGACTGCCCCCCCCCCCCCCTAATCATCTCTCCTCCTGTCATTTGCCCTGCCGATTGCACACTGCTCCCCCCTCTGCAGATCCTTCCCACAGCTGGGTGCCCGGGTGCCCGACAGGAGCATAAACAGCACAGAAGCAGCGGCAGCCCCTATGTGGTATTTTTGGTGATAAAAAACCCCACCTGGGAGGTATACCATGCCCCAGGAAAACCCACCACTGAGGTGTTAATATACGCTCAGTACTCTTAAGGGGCATACACACGTTGTGATTCTGGCTACTGACGATTTTGACTATGTGATTTTCCCAAATTTGGCTACATGCACTTGAGATTTTGACTATGTACAATTTGGTCTATGGCCAAATGCACTGTATGTGAAATAGTCTAAATTTACTTGCCTTCACAGTCTATTTTTCCTTGCGATACCAACCTCGCGGGGCCCTACATCGGTATCGCAAGCAGGGTAAACCTCTGTTTCTGGACTTCCCTGGTAATGTATGATTGCCATCACCTGTGGGGAGCCAGGTAATTGATAAGAAAGGTGTTTCACCACAGGTAATGGCAATCATACATTACCAGGGAAGTCCAGGAACAGAGCATTTTCTCCCTGAAGGAGAGGGTCAGGTAGGCAACCATGGTTAAAATCGTAAGCCACAAATCACACCTTGTGTATGCACCTTTAAGCAATTTCAAAACAGCTACACACTTTTTAATTATATAAGTCACTATAGTTGGGCTGAGCAATAGACAGTGTCCCCCCATCCCCTTTTTTAAGTTCTTAAGGTGCCCATACACGCTGCGATTTCAGCATGCGTTTTGAACTTTTTAAGTTCAAAACGCATTGCATCGGTTTAAATCGCAACGTGTACCTGCAGGAATGCGATGCGCGTCCTCGCGGGTACAATATTATAAAGCACAAACCGTATCTGCAGGCAGTACTTTTTGTGCTTCATTGCATCAGTTTTGGAGTACATGCAATGCGATACGATGTGATGTCCATTAGTGACTATTAACTTAAAAAAAAAAGAGAGAGGCTGAAATCGCATCGCATCACACCCGCACAGTACAGTACATCGCATCGCATTGCATGCCCTTCCAGTGCCAAAATCGCAAGATACCTGTAAAGTTCAAAACGCACAGCACATGAATATCGCAGCATGTATGGGCACCTTTACTTGGGTTGCAAAAATAATACTAGTTAATGGCAGGTGAATGCTGATTTTAGAACATTTTTCTAAAATTGCCATTGATTGGACTAGAATAGCAAGTCATAATTGATGTTTTGCATGGGTGTGTCTATTGCAGCATTAAACAGCACAACAGAACACAAACTAAAACCAGATGACTGCTGGCTCAGCTGGAACCAGAGCTTTTGCAATCAAACAAGAGAAAGGTCACATTCTTTGCATACAAGGTCAGCATTCTAGCTGGGATGAAGAGACTGATACCAGCCGCTCTCTGCTACTGGTGACAATATAGGCAACAATGTGCATGTAATTACCGTACCTCAGCTGGGTTAAATGCAAGATATACTTAGAAAATATAAATGATTCATATGAAGGGAGTGAACTTTATAGGAGATGACGATCACATAAGGGAAACATCTCTGAGAGAGATTAAGGTGGATGCATTGCTGATAAAAAAGTATTTAACACAGATAAGAGGGTTATTCAGACCTGATCGCTGTCCCCATTGATTGGGGTGTGGTATAGGACCCCAACAGTCAGGATCCTGACAGTCATTAGGCTGACTGCCCGGACTCGGGTGGGGCACAACGAAGCTCCTTCGGGGCTCGCTATGCTCGCCACCTATTCTATTCTCCCTCTATGGGGGTCATGGACCCCCATGATGGAGAATAGCTAGTGGCCGTCGGGATCCGAGTGTCGGGGTTTTAACAGTCGGGATTCCAACGTCGGTGTAATGACTTTTGGAATCCCGACTGTCTGTCAGCTATCCGGCACCCATTGATTGAAGGTGCACAGAACACCAACCCTGGTTCTGCCTTGTGGGGGAGGGGATTGTCAGGAAAGAGAGTTCCACCACCTCTCCATGACCACTTTATGCCCTGGTTTGAACACACCCCACCCAAATGTAACTCTGCACATGTTACACCAGCCCTACCTGTGGAGGGACTTATGGTTAGGTTGCGGGAGGAGTGGTTAGGTTTATGCATTTAGAAGGTGGTGATAGGGTCAGACTGCGGGGCAGGGGAGTAAGGTTTAGGTGGCAGGTACAGGGGTTAGGTTTAGGCAATAGCAGGGAGGGTTAGGGTTACATTGCTAAAAGGGAGGGTTAGTGTTATGGTATTCTGACCACCAGCATCCTGACTGCCGATCGTCCATATTTATCCCACAGGTTCAATGCCATCCGCTGAGTGATTTGACTATACATCCAGAGTAACCAGTTGATCCGAAAAATGCAGAAAAAGGGACAGTGGGTGTCTTTTCATTTATGACGCTTCCTTTGGCTTCAGCCAGGGCCAGATTTAGGGGTCAGGCCGCCCCTAGGCACCACACTTTTGAGATCAATTTTCTGTCAGTAATTTGCATACACAGTAGAATAAAGCTGGGTACACACTGGACAATATTTTTAATGATTTTGCAGATTCTAACGGGTCAGAATGACTAGATATAAATTTTATCCAGTGTGTACATTCAGGACGGAGGACATTGCTAGTGAGAGACATGCTGCGGAATGCATGGTCACCCTGCCAGTCCTCCATCTGACCCTGCCTAATGTGGCTGACATCAGAAAATATGTATGCACTTGCCAATCCCTGTAACTGCCAATCTCGCTGGGTACACACTCCATTAATGCTGCATTCTCATTGCCGCCACTGCAAAATCCCGGGTTTTTTTTGCCGGATTTTTGGGGGGGCACAGAGCTTGTCAGCTCAACAGACCCCCGTCACACTGCACCTAAGACCCAGGAATTTCCTGTGTCTACCCCTTTCACACTACTTTCCATGGTCTGCCTTCCAACAAGTGTGTGGAATGTAATAGCAGCTTTGATTGGGTGTTGGGAAATTTGTACAAATTGCTGTTATAGGCTGTTTAAAGCAGCTTTTATTGGCTGGCTAAAGATGATGTCACATATCACATGATTACATCCCCCAATGAGCTCGTTTTTGTGTGAAAAACCCAGGACTGTGCTGTTCACACTGCCATACACCCATACCTCCCAACATGACCCTCTCCAGGAGGGACAGAAGGTTCTGTTTCTGGACTTACCTCTTAATTATTGATTGCCATCAACTGTTTTAAACAGGTTAATTGAGAAGAAAGGCGTTTCAACAGAGGTGATGGTAATCCTAAATTAAGAGAGAAGTCCAGAAACAGAGCAATGTGTCCCTCCTGGAGAGGGTTATGTTGGGAGGTATGTACACCCATGTATTACCCAGGAAAAACCCTGCAAAAAACCTGGGTGTAATTCCAGGGGCATAACACCCGGGAATTTCACAAAGACCCTTTCACACTGAGACAGGACACGGGAATTTTCAGCTTGCCCTGGGAAATACCCGGGTTTTTGTGGCAGTGAGAACGGGGTATTACTCAGCTTAAGACAGTTGTTGATAGCACAGAAAGCAGGTGAGCTTCTGAGAATCACTGTCTCTGTGGAATGGCTTTTCCGATGTATAGACCTTGGGTGTGACCTATATCCCAGCAGTTATGGACAGCAGGTGTCAACATATGTTGGATCCTGTCCATGCAAATAAAGTAAATCTGTAAATAATTTTACGTAGTAACTAATTTAGGAAGTTAAATTAAGTCATAAATGATATAGTACTTTGTCTTTAATTAGGAAAGTATGCACTGAATACCAAAGTAGTGACACTAACACTGGAAATAAAAAACAGGAGAAGCCAACATCACATATTTTTATTTCATGCCATAGTACAGAGGAAGCCAACATGCGGCACTCAAGCTGCGGTGGAACTACACATCCCAGAATGTCCTGACACAGAGGGTGAAATTTAATAGGATGAGAGATTCAGAAAGTGAGAGATTTGGTAAGAAATCTCCAGTTTTCATAAAGCGGCAATCATTTTCACTGCAAAACCAGGTTGATTTTGGAGTGAAAATGATTGGCGCTTTAAAAAAAACTGGAGATTTCTTACCAAATCTCTCACTTTCTGAATCTCTCATCCTATTAAATTTCACCCTCTGTGTCAGGACATTCTGGGATGCGTAGTTCCACAGTAGCCAGGGTGCTACATGTGACTTTCTGCATTATATATTATTTGAGAATATCTCGTTTATGTATTTATTCTAAGTATGTAAAAGAAGACATAAGTTATATTGAACATTGTACACAGAGGGGGTTATTCTAGATGACACTCTCCCCTGCACGTACACGCGTTCTCTGTCCCGCTTGCACCTAGCAGTGTGGGGCATGGGGTGGTGGCTAGGGGTCATGCCCAGTGTTTCATGGGCGTTCCCATGGTGGTTCGCCCGTGATGTGGGTGCAGGGGATGTTGGTGTGTGTTCGGCCAGGTGGCGGGCAGCGTTTATGGGCTCGTTAGGCAGTGAATGTATGCTGCCTGGTGAGCCAAGCTGAGTCAGGCCTGAAGTTTACAACTATCTGAGAGCTTACTGCCACCCCATAGCTATGTACAGAGAGTGTCACACTTGTTGAGCCCAGAACCAGTAAGAAGCATCATACAGTCAGGTCTCAGGGCTGACTGAGTTGTACTCATTAAAATAAATGTATTTACTAGACAGTCAGGTCTTGTATAGTAGCGTGTTCACATTTTTATTATAAAGTGAAGCATCTATAAAGAGTGAGGGTGTGATATGTTTCACTGATTGGCTTCTTTGGTCTGTAGCTGCGCAGTGCGCATACTGTTTATCATACACTAATAGGTAATTAAATTAAACAAGATATAAAGGGCCTGATTCAGTCCGCTCGCCAAGCAGCCACCCATCGATATACCATGCAAGGGGATGTACACGAGAATATTCCCTCGCATGTGGCCAAAGGCGAGAGAAATCATTCAATGTTCACCCCCCCAAAAAAAAGGGCTCCAACTATGCAGTGTGAGAATGGCCGATGGGTCAGTCTCACAAACATTCAGAAGAGGGTTCACCTGTGCATCCCATCTCACAGTCCAGCAGCGGATGCATGTGCACCATCGATTGCTGCAGCAAAGGTTGAGTGGTACTAGACAGGAGCCATCATGTCCTCTATTGCTGGTGTTAGCAGGACTCCTGGGATAGAGCAAATGAACTGTGTGTGTGTGCACCGCAGAGCTCTGTTGGAAGAGCAGCGGTTATCTTTGGATCCCACACCACACAGGTGCTTCAGCTTACCTTACTTACAGCACTCGACCATCAATGATGTAGGAGCAATGCCACTGTGCAGGTGGCGCTGTGCGATTCCTGGCTGTGCTGTGATTGGCTGGCTACCTGGAAGCATGCCTCCAATTCACTGCGATTGGGCATGTTCCATATGCATGGTATGTGCTTACAGCATTTGTGTTTTTAGTCTAAGAGATCACTAGCTGTCACTCCATGAGGATTGATACAAAGGAGGCAGTGCCAGTATAGACCCCAATGGGCTCAATAAAAGGTATGGATTGGGGAGCTCCTAGCCCAGTGGTAGCCAACCCTAGCCCTCGAGAGCTACCAACAGTTCACATTTTCCAGACAACCTAGCTGCTGCACAGCTGCACTCATTAATCACTGACACATTTTAAAAGATACACAGATGGAGCTAATTAGCTCACTTGTGATTCTGTGAGGAGACCTGCAAAACATTCAACGTTGGTAGCTCTCGAGGACTAGGGTTGGCTACCCCAGTCCTAGCCCATACATATATTTTCTATCCTATAGATGTCACCAACATTATTTAATTTGTCTTCCTGATAGTCAACATTATGACAAATATGCACATTTTAAGTATTTTATTTGAAAGTTAGACAATAAAATGAATAGATGAACAGGACATATATATTATTGGATAAATATGGTCTAAATTTCATTTCTGATTCATGAGTTTATTGTATTCTATGTAATTAGTAACTATAATCTAAGCCACATACACATGGGGCGACTTGTGTTTAGCAATCCGAGCTAAGCAATCTAGGGCAGGTGACTCTGGGCGGTATTCAATGAGCCTGATTCGCCATGTTTTTATGGCGAATTTGTGCTGTTTGGCGAATTTCTGACTAAAACGGTGAATCACCCTATTCAATGACCACATGGCGAATACATTTGAAGGTTTTTTTCGCCATGATTCACCGAGTAGCATTCGCTATCTTTTTATGGAGAAGTGGAATGTGAACTTTTAAAATAAAGTGTTTTGTTTTTTACATTTGGTGTCTAAAAATCAGGAATTTTATTCTGAGGAGGGGCATGCTACTTTTATTCATGTGCTGTAAGCACATGAATATATATTTAATTTAAAAAAAAATATATATATTTTTTAATTTTTTTTTACACAGCAGCCAGCAGGGGGCGCCAGAGCCGAGCCGCTCATTACATATTCATATATTCACTGCACCCGATCGTTACGATCGGGTATAGTGAATATAGGTCCCCTGCTGGCACCCCCCGGGGGGCAGGCTGTGCTGCCTGGCACCCGGGGAGCCCACCTAACCCCCACAAACGCTCTGGGCCAGGCAGAGAGACTTCCATCTCTCTGCCTGCCACCGTCCTCAGGCTCCCTGCGGCAATCGCCGCAGGAGCTCATATTCGCCAGTCAGGGGCAGCGAGCCCCTGACACGTTGAATACCGGAGCCCGCCGGTTCCGGAACGTGGTGAATGTGCAGCGAATCCTAAAAAGGATTCGCTGCACTTCGCAGGTATTCTCATTGAATACCGCCCTTTGTGGTGGCTAGGTCCTCCATACACACATAGGGCCTTATTCTAGTTCACTCTTTTTGACAAAGGTACTTATGTAATATCTGGGCTCCCATTTTTCTTATGAGACTGCGTGCGCTCGCCACGCTTCGGGCACGGTGGCTCGCTGCGCTCACCACACTATATAAAATCAGCTCCTTGCGTAGTTGGATAGTAGGGGTATGAAAAAATGGGGTGCATTTAACATGGGAGCCCAGATAATACATAAGTACCCAAAATCCTTCTTAGATGGACAAAACCATGTGCACTGCAGGGGGGGCAGATGTAAAATGTGCAGAGAGAATTAGATTTGGGCAAGTTATTTTGTTTCTGTGCAGGGTAAATGTTGGCTGCTTTATTTTTACACTGCAATATAGATCTCACTTTGAAGTAAAACCCCACCCAAATCTAATTCTCTCTGCACAAGTAACATCTGCCCCACCTGCAGTGCACATGGTTTTGTCCATCTAAGAAGGATTTTGTCAGAAAGAGTGAACTAGAATGACCCCCATAGAGAGGTGTGCTGAGCGATCTGTGCTAACCAGTGTTGTTTATGCAGATGCGGACAATCTATCTAGATTTTGCCTGCATGTTCTAGACCAGGCATTCCCAACCACGGTCCTCAAGGCACACCAATAGTGCAGGTTTTAGTGATATCCAGGCTTCAGCAAAGATGGTTTAATCAGAATCCCACAGATACTAATTAAGTCACATGTGCTCAAGCCTGGATAACTAGAAAACCTGCACTGTTGGTGTGCCTTGAGGATCGTGGTTGGGAATGCCTGTTCTAGACAGATAACTTATGGGGCCTACACACGCTGAGAATTTGCTGAGTGATGCTAGATTGCTCAGCACACAGCAATGTGTCAGAGATCTATGCTGAGCAATCTGTTAGGGCCAGTGTTCTCCGCTGAGTTAGTACGCTCATACCCCCACTATCCATGTCGGTGTGGAGTTGATTTTATATAGTGTGGCGCGCGCAGGGAGCCACCAAGCCCGAAGCGTAGCGAGCTCCGCGAGGGGACACGGAACACTAAGCAAATAGCTTAGTAGGCGACCAACTAGCATATAAGTACCGAATAGTGTTATAACTGTCGAATATTTTGGAACGGATTTTAAAACCAATAGCACTTCCAAAGTTTCCTTTTATTTGCCATCGTTATCTCTCCCCTTCAATCATATACATATAAACATTATTACGGTTTTATACCTCCCTATACTCAGATGACCATCTCCACTCTCCAGTAGCAGCTGTCTCTCTGGTGAGATCGTTACCATGAGGCTGCTGCCCCCCCCCCCAAAAAAAACAACAAAAAACAATAAAAAAGTGTAAACGGGTAAACTTGGTCATCAATCCGTCCCGGTTCCTGTTAGAACGGGGTCTCTGACAGCTGAGAATAGGGAGCAAAAGATTACGGTAGCGCCTAGATATTCTTCACTGAAGGGACCATTCCCGATGTGCACTAGGTCAACGTTATCTTCTATTGGGAACAGTAAACCGTGGAGCAAACAAAAACCACTGTGGTGAGCAAAACCACAAATAAAATAACCTGAAACAAACCCTAATATCCCATTAGTTAGTTCTGAGATGAGGGTTTCAGGCATGTGTTATGACTATAGTTACAGTATGCAGGATTCCGAGACATTTGACATAGTAACAGTGCCACCTACTGGAGAGAAAGTAATAAAGTATTCAAATAATAAACATTTAAAAGTATAATGCTATTTTTTTTTAAACTTGCAATTGTTTAGTAAATTGTATTTAGGGTCTGTTACCATATAGGCATATAGATATTGTTTTATACCATCATTAATGTAATGTGATTTTAACCATAGTATATATTATGTATGTGTATATAAAAATAGGAATAGTTTAATTATTAGGATATCAGAGTTTAATGTTTAGACATTGTACTAGTATAGCTTTTTGTTTTACTAAATAATATGAATGACCACTTTGCAACATATCAAATGCAACTGAATTCATTTAGGAAACAAAATGTCTAAGGCATGCTAAATTAGCAGATATAGATGTGTTGATTCCCCCAGTTACATAATACTTATTAACCAAGTATAAACAAAGTAATGTACTTCACACCCCAGGATGCAAATAACAGAACAATAAGACAAACGGGTATTTAAGGAAATACTATTTAGCACAGACTGTATATGTCTTGCTATTGTCTAGTTATATTACAGGACAAGATACAACTGTTTATAGTCACACCCTAGAGGTGGAATAAACCAGGCGAGCTTCAAAGAGAACAAACAATGTCAAAATGCCATCAAACACAAGGTCCCACCATGCCCACCTGCTAGAACATCTGAACAAACAGGAAAACCATAAAACTTGACATCTGGGAATATCCATAATGCCCTGAGAACAGGCAAACCCAATGGGGGAAGTTTGTAATATAAGGGAGGTATGGATAGTTAGTAGTGAGTTCAGATCAGAGGGACGGCTGAGAAGGAATGGGCTGGAGTGTTGGTTACAGGTAGCTATTGATATTCACTGGTCACTATGACCATGTAACTTGTAAGTATATAATTTATGTCAGTATCGTAGCAGTCTAAGTCTGTCAATTGTTTTAATGTCATTTTATGTAATATAAGCAAGGAGGCGTATATAAATATATATATAATAGCATATACATAAATTACTGTGTTAATGTATTCTGTAATGGTCTGTTTTGCCTGTAAATAAATATCAGACTTTCTGAGCTAAAATTACAAGTCTAGAACTCTTATATTTTGGGAATTAGATTGATTAGTACTCTGCATATTGTATTGTTAAGTCTATTAGAATATAATTGCAGATGTCAAATATATATGTTATATCAATACAAGATATAATAAATATATTTTATATAATATTTCACTCTCAATAATTATTATTGGGATAAGAGAGATATATGATTCCTAAAACTCAACAATGGCGACCACGGACGGGACTTGTACATTTTGGTATCTGATTGTATGATTATAATATTTATAAGGAGTAGCAGATGCGTGAAGCTGGCTACCTAACCTACAGAATCACAGTGAGGATGTATCTAGGAAAACGTAATACTATTGTGTATTTTTATCTTGCATTGTTTGTAGACCTAGAATAGCGTATTGGTGAAACAGAACTGATATTCCATTGTTACAATTATCTGGGAGTGCACGCTTAGATATTGATATATGGCATCATTCAGCAATATTTTTAACTAATACTATATTTACTAGGCTCAGCACAAGGGTTGGTTAGCCTGCTGACACATTGCAAGATCACAGTGGGGTATGTTACTAAATAGGCACATGATAATTGTAAGGCCTAGAATAAAATAGAATGGAAATGAGCATTTCCAAATAAATGATAATTAGTACCAGATATTAGAGTTAACTTTGAGAATCCGGACACTCTCATTGGGAGGATATCTTGTGTACAAAATATAAATATAGCATTGCAAAACGTGTGCAATGCTGAATTCACATAAAGTTGCAGTAGCATTCAGGAAAATGCCCAAAACTGTTACTTTAGGATCTATAGATAAATCAGGTTCATGCCTCAAGAGGGCATGCCTGAAAATGAATGCAAAGGTGCATTCCTTCTTAAAATCCCTAAAGGTTAAGAAGTGCACTCAGAAGAATTCTGAGACAAAAGTAAATGTTCTGGCAGATTGTGAACAAACTGCCCAGATCTCTCATGAAGGGATCACAGAAGCACCCAGCAAAGGTGTTAGGAGCAGGGATGAGACCACAGAGGGGCTCATTCACAAACAGACTACAAAGTCTGAAATGGTCACAGATGCTAATCAGGGCTCTGTAATAGAGGAAGAAAGTAATATCGTTTTGATTAAGGGGGGAGATCAGTACAATGAGAAGGAGAGTGATTCTGCAGAATCCACTCTCATAGTCCCTATTGTGACAAAAGAAATTGTGTTGCCCTCAGGGAAAGGGGAACAGACAATAACCTTGTATACACACACTCCAATTGTAGGTAAAGTTGTCACAGAATTAAATGAGCAAATGTATTCAGCCACAAATATGTTTGAGCTGAGCAATGGCATGAATTTGAGCATGCATGATCACACAAAAGGTTCCACCATCTCTGTAACCCCCACACAGCAGTTAGAGACATCTAGTGGTGGAGCAAATGTTTGCAGTCTCTCAGAGAGACCAAATGCAAAGTGTCAATCTAGAAACACCACACCAAGTTTCAGCAATGATACAAAGTGTCACCAGGATGAATATGTTTTTGTACCCTGGAAACCTAACAATTTTGTTATAGATCTGGACAGGCAGAAAGCCCTCCTGAAACCTGCAAAAGGTATCTGGCACGGATTAACAAGTTTCTCTCCCCACAAGAGTATTTTCCAGGGCTGGCAAAATTCTCCAAGGCTGAAGAGTCGCACTGAACAGCAAGCACTGCAGATGGAGAAGTGCTGGATTCAGACCACTTCAGGGAGTGCAAACACAAGTCAGACGGTGGTATCACTTATTTTACTTGTAAAACCCAATGTAGCCATTGTTTGCTTTGAGAGGATCTCACATGTTAAACCAGCCCAGTTTTCCAAGTTAAATTTGCCCAGCATCATATATGCAGCAGAGTTTGTGCTGTCAATGACACACAAAACTACAGAAAGTAAAGACTGCCACGGACCAGCAACCATTGCTAGTTATCCTTAAAAACCATAGTTATGGAAAGTCTGCATCTGGCAGCATAGAGGAGAGAAATGGTACAAACCAGAAAACATGGCCAGCAATGTTGGACCAGTAGATAGCACAAAAGATATAGCAGCATTGTCACACCAGTTTGTAAACAGCAATAATAGTAATTGTATTTCTTTTTGTTTCAATTTTAGCCCTGCACAGCAGCCTGATGGACGCAAAGTTTTAAAGAAAGCCCCAAGTCGCAACAACAACCTCTACTAACCCTTTTATTGCTGCAATTATGCAAAGAGCCAGTCTCCTGCACAGTCAGTATCTGTGACCTAAGGTGAATCCAAAAACTGTCACATGGACAAAAATCAAAGGACTTTTTTTTTTATTAGTTTCTTTTTCTTTCTTCAGTCCTTCAGAGAAGGAAAAGGTTTAACTACAGCAACTATTATTTGTTTTCTGGACACATGGACAAAATCCCCTTTTCTCTTCTTCAGGAGAAGTTCATTAACCCCCTCACTACAGCAATCATTGTTTGTTAGTTTGTCAGGACACTGTGACACATGCACATTCCATTTACAGTGTGCATCATTCTAACCACCAAGTATGCAGAATCCTTTTGTACATAGTTTTTTTTTTAATTGCCGATCAATTCACACATATGATCTTCATTCTTATGTCATTGTATATACCTTGTAAATATTTTATTTTTTCTTCATATTCTTCTTATGAGTATATGCTGATTATATATACGCTTCCTTCTTAAAAAGCTTCAAACTAATTTAAATATCAGACAAAGAATGGTATGCCCTACATCAAATTGGAAAAGAAAAACGTTTTGTTAGTTGTTGAGATGGACCAATCTCTTAATACAGACTTAACCAAGTCTAAGAGAATGAATAATAGCATAGATGGAATATTGTAGTTATTGTATATGCACATGGCTGCATATCACACAACACTGGAAGGAATCAGATATAGTCAAACCCATTCTTAACAGATATCTAATATTTGTTTGAAGCAAAATCATAGTCGTTTGTTGTATTGATAGGATGTTGTCATAGATATGTCAAATCAAAATATTATTGTTAGTTATTGGATTTAGCTGGTGTATGGTTATTTTAGTTTAAGATAAGATAGTATATTGGACAGGATAGGTAAGAGATCAGAGACTGAATGGTAAATTATTATTCAGTGAGGAAATGTAGTATAAATGGAGTGGATCCTTTAGAATCTACCCCAGACATTTACCTGCCAATGCCTGAAGATAAAGGTTCTTATCAACAAGTAAAGCAAAAATACTTGGTTAAAGTTTCAACTGCTGTATTCAATGTCACAAACTGTTTTGTTCAACACAACGAGGTTGGGGTTAAAGAGAGACATGGACACTTATCATGATTGCAGCGCGATAATCTTAAAGGACGCACAAGGACACTTGTCACGATCACAGCGATAATCGTAAAGGACGCACAAAGCGAGCGTGCTAAGGACTGCATTAATGAGGCTTATCACGTGTTTTTGCAAAACTGTGGTGAAGAAATTTATCAAGACCACAGCACTCCAAGGGCCACACATTCCCTTTATACACGTAAATCAACATTGCAAGCAAGTCAACAGTGTCTATGAAGAATTCTACTTCTACGGCCACCACACTGCAAATGTAAAGTGTCTCCAAGAACTGCAACCCACACAAGTGACAGCCCTCAGCCAGGAAATCACTGTGAGCAACAGTACAAGGAAAGTGTCCTCACTCATCGACCAAACAAGATCTACAAGGCAAGCTGTGGCGTGGCATATAACTGTCTGTAGCAATGAAAATATTTTCCTCATGAATACTGAATATAAATAACCTCTGTCCCTGGTCAAATTTAGTTATTATAGGGTAAAATAGGTTAATTAAGTAAGGATATTTTATACCAATGGTTAATGTATGGTAATTTACTGTGTGACCAATCAAAATAGTTTATCATGGTCACAAGCGGGGGACTGTTACCATATAGGCATATAGATATTGTTTTATACCATCATTAATGTAATGTGATTTTAACCATAGTATATATTATGTATGTGTATATAAAAATAGGAATAGTTTAATTATTAGGATATCAGAGTTTAATGTTTAGACATTGTACTAGTATAGCTTTTTGTTTTACTAAATAATATGAATGACCACTTTGCAACATATCAAATGCAACTGAATTCATTTAGGAAACAAAATGTCTAAGGCATGCTAAATTAGCAGATATAGATGTGTTGATTCCCCCAATTACATAATACTTATTAACCAAGTATAAACAAAGTAATGTACTTCACACCCCAGGATGCAAATAACAGAACAATAAGACAAACGGGTATTTAAGGAAATACTATTTAGCACAGACTGTATATGTCTTGCTATTGTCTAGTTATATTACAGGACAAGATACAACTGTTTATAGTCACACCCTAGAGGTGGAATAAACCAGGCGAGCTTCAAAGAGAACAAACAATGTCAAAATGCCATCAAACACAAGGTCCCACCATGCCCACCTGCTAGAACATCTGAACAAACAGGAAAACCATAAAACTTGACATCTGGGAATATCCATAATGCCCTGAGAACAGGCAAACCCAATGGGGGAAGTTTGTAATATAAGGGAGGTATGGATAGTTAGTAGTGAGTTCAGATCAGAGGGACGGCTGAGAAGGAATGGGCTGGAGTGTTGGTTACAGGTAGCTATTGATATTCACTGGTCACTATGACCATGTAACTTGTAAGTATATAATTTATGTCAGTATCGTAGCAGTCTAAGTCTGTCAATTGTTTTAATGTCATTTTATGTAATATAAGCAAGGAGGCGTATATAAATATATATATAATAGCATATACATAAATTACTGTGTTAATGTATTCTGTAATGGTCTGTTTTGCCTGTAAATAAATATCAGACTTTCTGAGCTAAAATTACAAGTCTAGAACTCTTATATTTTGGGAATTAGATTGATTAGTACTCTGCATATTGTATTGTTAAGTCTATTAGAATATAATTGCAGATGTCAAATATATATGTTATATCAATACAAGATATAATAAATATATTTTATATAATATTTCACTCTCAATAATTATTATTGGGATAAGAGAGATATATGATTCCTAAAACTCAACAGGTCTTATTCAGTAACAATTACATATGATAAGCTGCTCACAGCTTAGCATATGCGATCCTTAAGGTGCACATACACGTGGCGACAGGGCAGTGCGATGAGATGCACGCTCCCGTGCACATCCCATCGCACAGCACATAAAATCTCTGCAGCCCGTGCTTTTAGTGCCAGATTGCATCATATCTAGTACAAAAAGCACGGTGCTGTAGCACATTGTATGCTTTTTGTACTAGATACAATGCAATCTAGTAATAAAAGCATGAAGTTCATCGCACCGTGTCAGGGCATCTTTAAGCAAAGCAAATGCATTAGATCACATTGCAGTTTAAAGAGGAAAATTGCAACCATGTCTCTTACTCACTCACCCGAAATGCCCTCATTTCCAGAAACGCTAGCCGCCCCTCCCAGGGGGATGCAGTTACAATCCCGGCGGTCGGGATCCCGGCGTTCAGAATCCCGACGCCGGAATCCCGACCGCCGAAATGCCGACACATTCTCCCTCCGTGGGTGTCCACGACACCCCTGGAGGGAGAATAAATTAGTATGCCGAGCGCAGCGAGGCACCGGGCCCGCTGCGTGGCGAGTGCAGCGAGCCCGCAAGGGGGGGCGATCCACGTCCCCCCCTTGTCGTCATTTCGGCTGTCAGGATTCCGGCGTCGGGATTCTGAACGCCGGGATCCCGACCGCCGGGATTCAATACTGAATCCCTCCCAGGGAATGCCAATGTCTGTCAATCAGACATAGGCATGCAAACTCAGGACAGCATCCTTGGATAAAGTGCAGGTTGTACAGCACGAGAGGCTTCAACTCGTTTTCATTTTGGCCCACATAGCTCTATTCGAAGACTCTTTGGGCATACATTAGTATGCTTTGAACAGTAAATACTAATACTGCAGTCAATGGGTGAAATTTAATAGGATGAGAGATTCAGAAAATGAGAGATTTGGTAAGAAATCTCTGCATTTTTTAAGCAGCAATCATTTACACTGCAAAATCAGACTGGTTTTGCAGTGTAAATGATTGTCACTTAAAAAAAAAAAAAAAATCCAGAGATTTCTTACCAAATCTCTCACCTTCCGAATCTTTCATCCTATTAAATTCCCCCCAATATTTGCAGTGTTGAACTTTCTTTTTCAAGACCTCAATTCACCCTGGCATGCTGTCAATTGACCTCTGGACCATATACTGACTGATGGCCGCCCAGTCTTGCCTAATCAGTGCTTCAAGTTTGTAAGAATTTGGGGGGGGATTTGTTTGTCCACCTGCCTCTTGAGGATTGACTACAAGTTCTCAGTGGAATTAATGTCTGAGAAGTTTCCTGTATATGGAACCAAACTTTCTTTGTTTTGTTCCTCGAGCCACTTTCTTCACCAAACTGTTGAATGGTTGGGAGATGTTGATCTTCGAGGATGTTTTGGTATCATTCTTTATTAATGGCTGTGTTCTCAGGCAAAATTGCGAGTGAGCCCACTCCCTTGGCCAATAAGCAACAGCACCCATGAATGGTCTTAGCATGCTTTACTGTTGGCATTACACAGGACTGATGGTAGCGATAACCTTTTCTGACAAATACCCCTTTCACATTACAGATAAAACACGGTAAATTGCCGATTTTAAATGGCTTTAAAACGTTTCTAGCTGTAATGTGAAAGGTCCAGAGAGAATTTACCGTTTTTAAAATACCTGTAATCCAAAATGGGTTAAAAGCAGTGTCCTACCGTTTCAGAGCCAATCCATTTGTATTGTAAATGGCTCTGAAACGGTATTTACAAGTCATAAGCAAGTCACAGAGGGTGATAGGCTATCTCCCTTGTGATCTCTCTAGGCACAGGCAGGAAGTAAAGAGCAGAGAGGAGACTTTTTTAACCCAGTGCATACTGTGCAGGTTTTGGGATCATTTGGTCAACAGTCCTTAGGTCGACACTGTTGGGTCAACATGCTGTAAGGTCGACAGGTGTCTAGGTCAACATGGCAGAAGGTCGACAGGGTTCTAGGTCGACATGGGTGAAGGTCCATAGGTGTCTAGGTCGACATGGGACAAGGTCAACATGGGGCAAGGTTGACACATGCATTAGATCGACATGAGTTTTTTCACTGTTTTTGAGCTGACATGTGCCGACAGGCGGTATTTCATGCCCTACCATCCACTAGGGCATGGTGGGAGAATAAAATAGTGTGCCCGAAGCATTGTGAGCGGCTGCGGTTCACTTCCAACTGTGTCCATGTTGACTGTGTTGACATTCGGGTAAAAAAACAGCGAAAAACCCCATGTCGACCTTGTCCCATGTTGACCTAGACACCTGTTGACCTTCACCCATGTCGACCCAACGATGGTTGATAAAACGATACACACCCTTTAAAATGACAGCCAGTTTTCTATGGGTGAAATGGGTTGAATGTGAATGTTACAAAAACGGTATTGAAATGGTAATATACCAGTTACAACATGTAATGTGAAAGGGGTTTAACTGGCTTTAGACCCGTTTTAAGAAACGTTTACAAAATGGGTTGAAAGCAGGTTTGTAATGTGAAAGCAGCAAAAGACTGTCTGGACGCGTGTTTTTCTAGATGCACCAAACAATCTAAAAGAGTAATTCTTGACTCCAGTTCTTAGCAGTCCAAACCCTGTACCTTTTGTAGAATATCAAATAATAATTGGATGCAGTATAATTTATATTATTATTATTTTTTTTTGGGGGGGGGGAGCACATGGGAGATGCTGCACTTTTATACCGCTATGTAGGCTTGAGCACTGAATAAAACTTTTTGAAAAATATTTTACAAAATAAACAAACCAGTATTCTTCAATGCTAACTAGTCATGTCTTTTAATTTTTATTTTAAATCATTGAGGGAAGGTTGGCTGGCAGTTTATCAGTCCTAAAATGGACATTTTTAATGTCATCCATAGGGAAAAGCAGTGCTGACCCAGGTTCAGTGTAAACGGCGCAGACCTGGGTCCGACCTGGGTCACAGTGCTGTGTAAATGGGGTATGAAGCTGGGTCCAACCCTGGAAACTCCTGTGTTCAAAGACCAGGGTCCGACCAGGAATTTTGGTGTAAAAGGGGTATAACTGTTGCTTTACTTCTACTTGAGCAACTTCTGTACCATCATCAAGCTACTTCACAAATCATTACAATGGTGACATATAATAGATAAGACCATTTAGAAATATATTTTGTTTTGCCTTTAATGTCACGGTTAATGTTATGACTATTGTTATGTTATTTGCAAAGTAAACCACCTACTCAGATGTAATAATTAACCCCCCCCCCCAAAAAAAAAAAAAACAGCTGGACATCAAGAAAAAGCTCAGATTATTATGTGGCCTCTCCACACCTCTGCCAAGAGAACACCAGGACCAAGCCTACTACCCACCCCTCCATCTGAGGATCTCTGGACTGCCCCCAAGTCAGTGGCGTAACTATGGAAGGTGCAGGAGATGCAACTGCTATGGGGCCCAGCTGTTGGGGGGGCCCCGGCTGGCAATCCCCTGCACCCTTTGAAGTTTTTTAAATGCAGTCCCTGCGCTCTCTCTGCCAGCGGCGCCACCGTAGCCTCACACTCCCTCCACCACCAGTCCAATTCACCCACAAGTGGCACTGCTGCAGTCCTGCACTCCGCTACCCCTGCCAGCAGTGCCGCTGCCAGCCCATGCCCCCCCCCCGGGCGGCAGCCAGAGACAAAAGGCAGATGACACCCGGCACAGAAGAACCGGCGGTACCGAACAGGAGACCTGGCCTCAGCAGACAGGGGACCTGGAGGTGGGGGGTGTAACATTGAAAACTTAAAACTTCTTTTGAGTACACAGTGCCATTTGCACGGGAAGGAGGGGGGGGTTGATGCTGGGGGGGCTAGGTCACGGAGGGGGATTGCTGGTAAGTATACTGGCCTGGGTACATCCCGCCTGCACTGTGGATGGCTGTAGAAATCATTGTTATAATTAAATGGATAGGACAGCGTCAAAGCAAGAAACACAGGGCCTGATTCAGACCTGTTGGACAGGCTGTGGCCAAAAGGGAGAGAATGATTTCTCTCTCCTTCGGTAATAAAAGTCAGTCTAGACCAGTGGTCAGCGAACTCGGTCCGCATTACCCCACACAGTACATGTTTTGCTGGTAACCCAGCAGGTGCACAGGTGTACTAACTACTCAGTCACATATTATAAGGTCCGCAGGTGGAGTTAATTATTTCACTTGTGATTCTGTGAGGAGACCTGCAAAACATGCACTGCGTGGGGTAATGAGGACCGAGTTCCCTGACCACTGGTCTAGATGCTCCCTGCTAGAGTGAACGGTGGGGAAGGGGACCCCATTCAAAATTTTGCCATGGGGCCCACACAGTTCTAGTTACGCCCCTGCCCCAAGTCATCCACTCATGCATACTTTAGCCCTACCATGTGCTTTTCCTGCAATGTGAACCTCCACTGATTTCTCACTTCAGCAGCAATCTACACAGTTCATCCCAGATAGTTCCTCCTCAGCCAGGATGTACTTCATGTGGAGCTTCCCATTGATTGTATAATGCAACTACACAAGTGGCAGGTTTCACGTATACGCTTTGGGTTCTTGTATGGCTCACCACCCACAGTGTAACCTTCTTATTGCACACAACATGGCTGCCTCATCTGGTACGCTTGTGGATGGGACATAAATGCCTTGGCCTTACAGTTTTACTGGTACCCTACGCGCTGAGCTTCATTTTTTTTTTATCTGTATAATGCTTTGATGTTGGAGAAAGAGTGATATATAAATAAAATAATAATTATAACACTGTTTGCTGCGGTTATGTAAGTATAGTGTTATATGCTGTGCTCAGTGATAAATAATCGTAAACGATCTCAGTAAGAACAGCACCAAGGTAGAAAACTTAGATAGGAAAATAACTACAAATTGATTTAGAAGGAGCTGGCTCTCAAGCTTCGAAATAGAAATGGTTTGCTGTAGAATGGTCAAAAAAGCAACATGGCAAAATGTGTTTTTGCAAACTAAAGTATTGAGAACACCATGGAATGTGAACAAGGAGGAGATGCAAGCCTAAATAAATATTTGGATTCTCCTCAGCTCCAAGGACGTGGAAGTAAATACAAAGGAAAATTGGAAAGTAAGTAGTACTGTAGGATGAAAAACTAAAAAACCATACCAAACATGCACCAATTACGTGTAATGATTCAGTAGAATATAAACAAGGATACTGCAAGTAACCTGAAGGAAAGATTGTAAGGATGTTGGAATACAAAGGCACACCCCAATAAAGGAATACAATAAATATTGGTACCTCAGGCCCCTCCATTTCAAAGTGCAGGCACAAACAGCCACATTGAATATTTTGGACTGCTGAAAATATTGCCACACATTAAAGACCCCCGTAATGTTTTGAAGCATTTTAGTTACACTAACCCGTGTTCGAACACATAATATAAATATTTGCATGAACATATATTTTGCCATAAAGACAATTATTGCACCATAAATCATGTGTTTATAAGCCATATGAACTGGCCACAGCTGTTTAAAGTTCAAATAAATAATTATAGGGTTTTGAACAGTCATAACTGTAACTTTACCATTGCAGTTTCCACCTTCTTACATTTAAAAAAACAAAATGCAGCATCTGAACTAAAGTTGCTTCCTGAAGAAATGGAATTTACTAGACCGGATCCACTGTATGAACACAAACCAATTTCATCTGGAATAGGTCTTTAAAGAGCATATTAATGAATATTAGAATAAGGCCATAAATTATGTGAATATTAAAAGGAAACAAGCTAGATTGGTATATTTAAATAACTTTACGTCATAGAATCATTTAAGGAAAAAATTATATTATGTAGAAACTGCAGTTTACAAAAATAATGTCCATAAGACACAAAACAGGTTTCAGGAATTTGCATAAACAAAATACTATGTTAGTATGGCAAACAATAAAATATAAAATAAATACTGTATCAACGAGAAATGTTACAATTTAACACTGCAAATAGAAAATGATTGTATTCACAAAGGTTACGACACTAATACACAAAGGTCAATATTACATTAAAACTATCACTAGTGAGCAAATCTGAGGGGAAAAAAAGCTATTATTTTGAAAACTCCACTGATTTTACATAAACAGGTTAGCAACAATATATCTAAAATGTACCGGTCACCTCTAGCTTCATGCTAAGCCCTGTTATGAGAATGTATACTGACTGGCTGCCTCTATAGTATGTAGACAACTTATGAAAGTACAGTGAAATTACCATGACTTTTTGTATGAAAAAACAACAAAAAAAAATCTAAAAACTCTGTTTTCAAAAGGCATGCAATTAAAGGAGCAATACCACAACAAGCTTATTAAAAAATATAGCTTTTCTACAGCAGAATAAAGAGCACAAATTGTAGCTTTGATACAGATGGTGAAATCAGTCTCCTTCGTTGTCAGCCTCCTGGAAATCCAAAACTGATTTATTGACATCTTCTTTGTGACGGCTTTCACAATGTGTTTGATGTTTCTTGAAACCCCTTGCATGGTCAGTCTGGAAATTACATCTGTGACATTTAAATAAACCTTTGGTGTGAGAAGAAAGATGGTTTTTCAGATGGGTCTCCATCACAAATGACTTCCCACATGTTTTGCATACAAAAGGACTTGGCATGTTATGTCTGGTGATCAAGTGATGCAAAATAGGGCGTCTTTTTAAAGGCCGGCAATCGCACAGCAAGCAATGATACCTGCCTTTTACACGTCTAACATGCTTCAATATTTCTTCATCTCTGAGAAAAGCATCTTTATCATCAGATGCATCCAGGGTATCTGGTCCATTTAGAGAAATGTCTCCAGTGTCTATAGTGTCAAGTCCATCTTTGGACCATGATGGATTACTAGCATACTCTGAAAAATGCAAAACCTCTTTCGATGAATCTATTGGGTCTTTTAAAGGAATAGATGCCCCGTCATCAGCAATTCCATCTGCTTCCGATGATGGAGAAGATCCCTTTAATAAAGGAGCTTCAGCCTCTTCTACATATTCAGAGTCTTTAGATTGAGTTGGAGTAGAATTTCCTTCTAAATATTTGGGCATATTTTTGGACTGAGGAGATATGTCCTCCTCTTCTGAAAACTCCATAATGCTCTTCGGCATTGCTGGAGTGTCTTCGTCTTCTGAAAACTCCATAATGTCCTTTGACAAACCTGGTGTTTCTTCGTCTTCTGAAAACTCCATTATATTTTTAGATGCGTTTGTAGTTTCCTCCTCTTCTGATAAATCCATATTTTTAGAAACAATGGTAGTCTCTTCTTCTTCTGAAAAATCTACAATGTTTTTGGGTAAAATAGTAGGTTCTTCTTCCTCATCTTCTGAAAACTCCATGATATCCTTTGGCAGCACTGGAGTATCCTCCTCATCATCATCAGAAAACTCCATCATTTCTTTAACTGGGGCAAGTGCCTCCTCTTCCTCCGATGAATCTTCAGGCTCTTTTGATTGAGCTAGACCTCTGTCATCTTCACTTACATTATCAGTAATGTCATCTGGTGGCATCTCATCCTCAGATATGTCCTCAATCCCCCTAGACTGGTCAGCCAGCATTTGAGCTTCTGGCGATTCAACTACATGCTTTGTTTCAGTCACAGTTTCTTCATCTTCTGAAAAATGTGGTATGCCATCAGGTAAAGCAGGCTCTTCATCTTCATCAGAAAATTCTGGAATGTCTTTAGATGGCGATGATGCTGCATCATTATCAGAAAACTCCATCTGAACCTTGGCCTGCACAGAGTTTGCTTTGCTAATATTACCGCTATTGCTGCTTGATTCAGAATCAGGTAAATCCGGGTCACTACTAGATTCTTTGGCCTCTGGGGATACTACACTTGCTTTCTCTAAGCTGCTGCTTTTAAATTCACTGTCTGAATAATCTTGGTTATCCTGACTTGGCACTTTATCTGGCCAAGATGTGAGTGTGTCATTTTCTTCAGCTTTTACAACTTCATGTAACTCATCCTTCTGCTCCTGTTCATCTGCAGATTTCTCTTCTTCACTTATCCCACTTTCTGAGTCATTCTTATCAGACTCCGCTACCGAGGAGGCTACTGATTTAGGCTCTATAATAGGCTTTGCTTCATTGCTCCATTTCTCAGGTGCTGCATGCTGATCTAAAATATGATAGTACACACTGGAGAACGTCTTACTTGTGAAAAAGCATCGGTAACAGTGGAACAATCTTGCGCTTTTCTGGTAAAACACTAGTTTTCCTAAACCAGCTGTATCAATTTCTTCACAGAATTCTGGATGAATGGTGCCCATGTGAATTTGTACAGTTTTATAGTCACTTCCATGGAAACCACAACGGTTACAGTCCAGCTCATTGATTTTATGCATGACTTCCATTGTTCAACGTTTGAATGCCGGTAATCCTGAATCAATGTTGGTGTAAATCGCTGAATATTGAAAAAAAAAATAGGGTAAACAAGTTAATTTGTGAAATTTAAAAAAAAATGAGCACATCTGAATATATTTTTTTATATAACTGCCTTGATTTTTTAAACTATTTATTCTGGACTTTCCAGCAGCAATTGACCTAGCCCTGTTTCTTTATTATCTATCCTTCTATTGGATAAGGGCTTCACATCATCTGGGGAACTAACTCAGGCTAAAACAATTGCCCTCTCTCTCAGAAATAGGGCACTCCACAAAGATCAGTTTTCAGTGCTCCTCTGATTTCTTCAAGCAATAATAGCACACATTTTCTGAAGACTAAAAGGTGCCCAGACACTAGTGCGATTTGACACTTTTTTCCCCCAATTTCGATAAATCGGGCAAATAAATTATGGGAAAAGTGTCAGATTGTATGTCATTTACTAAAGGTGCATACACACTGTACAATTTTTTTGAACAATTTGGTTGAAAGACATTTCCATTGAACCCACTGTGCTAGATGGAAGATGTTGACAAAAGATATTGTCAACAAACAAACGATGAATGATGATGCGCATACCCGCCAGTTGTTCATCAAGATTGTTCGTCAACTGTGCATGCAGCTCAATTTGAATATCTTTCAAAAAGAGCCTATAAACTGTAGCTAGATCTTTCTTCTTTCGTCTGTCGTCAATATCTTTCGTCGACATCTTTAGTCCAGGACACTGGGTTCAATGGAAATGTCTTTCAACCAAATTGGTCAAAAAAATTGTACAGTGTGTATGCACCCTTACAATTCCTATCCAATGTGTGGTCCAATGCATCATATTGTAACTGCCGCAATAAGGATTTATCCTAGCTGGGGTGGTGAATTAGAGCGCAATGAAATACATCATATGTAAAATGGCCGCCTTCGATGAACTGCATGCAATTGAGCTGCCAGTAGTGTATGGGCACCTTTAGATGAGTGTGGCTGTGAGTACTCTTACATCAGAACAGGCTTAGCATGTGTTAATTGTGGAGGCCCCTGCATTGCTAATAAGATTACTGTTGGTAATAAAGGTGAAGTTTTTGTGAAGTCCAAGGAATGATTAATAAATTTAACAAGTAAAAAAAAATAATGAAACCAACTGTATTAACAGCACTGCACATCTTTCCTGGTACAAACAACAACTCCTAGTTGTAGGGCCATTTCTAGCTGTTGGCACATTTGTCCATTATGAACAGCACTGCAAGGCATGTGAGGTTGTTATAGGAGAGTGGTATGTTCTTTACATACACTAGGCACATTCCTAGGGTGTTGAGGTCATGCACTCCTTCCCACACGTCACCTTGTCATGCGCAATAAGGTCCAAGTAGAGGACTTCCAACGTCAGAGCACTATCATTTTGTCATTTTATGCCAGTGCTAAAGGTTTTAAATAATAATTCTACATCCTTGTTCATTGTCCCCATTTCAACTAATTCAATGGGACATTATCAATGCTGCATTCAAAGCCATCCATGTCTACCTCTGCAGCACGTATATATGATTTTTGCATGTGTAATGAATAAATTAACATACAGAAACTGATCTCACCCCCATATTGCCTGTGCCCCGGAGGGCTCTCGAAGCACATGACAGAAGTGAATTCTTACTTTCCAAAGCTAATCACATAGGGATAGCCATCAGAGTGCCTTCCATCAATGACAATGGTCACATGAACCATCAATGGCACCAAAGCTATGTGAACATGACTCACTGATGGATTTACACATCGGTGCTTCATGACATGGCAGCACATTTCTGCTAAAAACTTGGGGTGGAGAAGCAGTCTTGGACAGCAATTCCTAACGCTGTAAAGCCCCGTACACACTAGATATGATATTAAAAGATATCGCTCAGAAGGACCCTTCTGAGTTAGTGTTCATTCTAACACTCGCCATCTTTGACGATCCATGTAGTTCTTCTTCCCCACCTGGGGTGTCGCGGTCTGCTGTAGTGTTTCTAGCACAGTGTGGTCTGTATATCAGCACTGATATGTAAACCAGACTTGTGCTAGAAACACCACAGAAGACAGCAACACCCCATGCAGGGAAGAGGAACTGCATGGGTTCTCAAAGATAGCGGGTGCTAGAATGAACACTATGAGTGATATATTTTTCTTTTTAAAGTGTAGTGTGCATGCACAATGTCGTTAATGCAAGCTCCTGCACACATTTAATGCCCCTGTCGACTGTATATGCAGGCCAATTTTGCCATGTAACCAACTACCTGCATGAGGAACAGGAGCGGGGGACGGCACTGAATTATATTGTTCAGTGTGCACGTACTACATCGTTCACCCATGGCCAGCGTCGATATCATTAACTATATCAGCAAATCCGTGGGGGTTGTCTAGTATGTACGGGGCTTCAGAATAAGGCTGGTTTCACACACTCCGGCTCCTGCCGGACGGTGAAATCCCGCACGGCCAGGGAGCCGTGCCGCACACATTAGTTGTGAATGGACACTATTGTGTCCATTCACACGGGACGGCCACGGCACAGCCGCACGGCTGCAGCCGGATCCCGCCACCGGAAGGGACGGCTGCCGGGCTGTGGCCATCCCCTCCATGATAAAGTACTGTGTGCGGCACGGCTCCCTGTCCGTGCGGGATTTCACCGTCCGGCAGGAGCTGGAGTGTGTGAAACCGGCCTATGTGTGCAAGCGCTGGAATCAAGGGTGACTGCTGACTGACAACTGAGCCAGTCCCAGTACACCGGGATGCCCTTTTCTCTCTATGGGGCCCATTTATTATGTCATATTTGTGGCTAATTTCCCGAAAACACCATTTCCAGGGGTTAGCTGCAAATATTAAGTAACACCTGAATGTATCAGAAGGGTGTCTTAGATCTGCGAGTGCTTGCAAAATCATTCGATGGTCAGCGACCATCAAATGATTTTGTCTGCGGGCGCAAAGCTGCGAATAAATGTTTATGCTAAACATCCATTCTCTTGCATGCGGAGATATTTGGCGTGCAAGAGGGGGCTGCATTCGTGCGGACAGCGTTTCAAGGACATGCAAACCTGCGAAAGTCACAGCTTTGAATGTCCACCAGAATGACCTCCATAGGGTGATGCCTGTGCCTCACATTTATGCAGTGTTACACTGCTCCCTCCCTCCCCGCAGCACGGGTGGCAGCAGGGGTAGACTATCGGTATAACAAGGAGGATGCACGACGGCGCTGTATTTATGTCAGCTCCCTGCGCTGCTACTCACCTCTTCTCTCTGCCGGGCAGAGATCCGCTCATCACCGGGATGAGGGTGATTTGCGAGGCAGAGACACTCGCAAGACGAGGGACCACGGGTAGCAGGCGCAGCGCAGAATCCCAGCGCAGACCTCCACGAATTTGGAGGAGCGTCAATTTCGCGGGCCGCGTGTCGTCACTTCCGCAGCGACGCTGGGCCGGCGGGGAGAGCGCTGTTGCCAGATCACCACTAGGGGGCATCAGAGGGCGGCCGTGGCCGCAAACATCATGATCTCGCCATTATTATTGTGCGCTTGCAGGACCATCCTACTGTATCTCTCTCATCCTGCGTGTGCATCATCAGAGCGCCGACTCCTATGGTACAAGACGCCTGCGTAGGGAGGGATGCCTGGATATCTCCCACATGTCCATCTCCAGGAGATACACAATGCTCGTTAATGGACCTCTCTATTAATTTATGATTATTTTCACTTGTGTTAAACAGGTTAATCAAAAATAAAGGCGTTTTAACAGGATGATGCCAATCATACATTGGGAGAGATGCAGCAAAGTAAAAAATGCAGACAAACCTCACAAAATGCAGTTTTTGTATGTTTGGTCGCAGCTCCCCATATGCACTAAGCCCGGAATGTGGTAAAATCCTGTGCTTGGATGCCGTAGGTAATGCGATTTTAAAATCAGTGTTGCACATAGAAGTCTATGGGCTTCTTGTGCACTTCCCCTGCTGTGAAGGATCCACCCAGATCCCTCCCAGCATCCCCGGCGGCACGCACATCACTCAACGCATTGTTGCGATGCTTGCTGCATATAGCCCATTAAGAAGGAAGTCCAGGAATAGAGCATTCTGTCCCTTCTGGAGAGGGTCATGTTGGGAGGTGACATCAGTAGTACCCACACTAGGGATGGCCATCGGTGCAGTCGCCATCGATGACGATACTGCAACCAGCCATCGATAGTAACAAACTGATGGATGACCATCAATAGTTTTGCCTATCGATGTTCATCCATTTTCTTTGACTGACTGGCCTGTGGGCCAATCAGAATGTGGGGTTATCAGGGGTGGAGCTATACTCCATGTTTTGGCACCATGTGCCATCGATGGAGGGAAACCATCTGGTTCTCCCCCCATCGATGGCAAAAGTATTTGACATCAACCATCAATGGTCGATGGACATGCCTAACCCACTCTGGAAACATTGGTTATTAAACATTCAGGGTCCCATTTATGAACCTATATTTGCAGCTATTGCCATATACCAATACATTAGAAGGGGGGAAAACGCTGTAAGGGCATAAAAACACTTCCGTCCTCACCTGACGGCATATCTGGGTCCTCTCCTGAAAGAAATATAGATTCTACCAGCACAGCCTGGTGCAGTTTACTGGAGGTCATGACAGTGGGGGGTGATGCTGGGTAGGGTTGGGGCGGGGGGACATGTCCACAAAATTGCACCATTGCAGACCCTCTCCTTGTAGACACTGCCAAGAATACAGGAATTAAGCAGGAAAAGCACATGCTGTAAAATGCTGCAAAATCTATGAAAATTGTATTTTCCGGAGGTTTGGCCATGTACCACATATGCACCAAACCCTGAAATGCAATAGTTACGGGGCGTAGATGAAGCGGGCATCTATATAGCCTACCAAATGGATCCTTCCCAACAAGCCCCGGGCCGGGCTCTTACTTATAATATGCAAAAACAGTTACATATAGAAAAAAAAACAATGAACACAAAACAAATAACATTGTGATGTCATTCAGAAAACTAAATACATAATACAGACTAATAGCAAGGTATCTATTGCAAAAACAGACAAAGATAATTATTATAGTGAAACATGTGGCATGGCTGCAAAAATAAACCAGACTAACGAAAGTCTTGAGTGCATGAGAGAATATATAATACATTATAGCAAACCTATACAACTCCTATAGCTATTGCAGCCATTAGCAAGGTCTGCAAAGCAGGAAGGTGCAGGACTTCAGAGGCATTCTCCCCTTTCTGTGCAGTGTTACTGCTGGCTGCCCCTGCACCTGTTAAACTGTATGGTATGCAGTGTTGCTGGCACCTGGAAGCGACAGCTAAATAGAAAGAGTGAATGTACACACACATTTATTCTAGGGTTAATTTGTTGGGAGCCAATCAATCTTCCAGTATATTTTTGGATTGTAGGAGGAAACCCGAGTACCTTTAGGAAACCCACGCAAGTACGGGGAGAATATACAAACTTCACAGTTAGGGGCATGGTGGGAATTGAACCCATGACCTCAGTGCTGTGAGGCAGTAATGCTAACCATTACACTGTCCATGCTGCCCCTAAGATAATTTGATCTGCAGCTATATCTACAGACATATCGAGCAGCGTCTTCTCCATACACACAGTCCGATTCATTGGGACTGACATCACAAATGGGCAAGCGCATTTTAATGCACCCACCTATTGAGCTGTCAATCACCGGTGTCTCCTGCGTATAGTGTACGGATGGTTGGCGGATCACCCATACACACAGAACAATACACCAATATATCTTTAGATATATCAGGCATCGGTTGTGTTGCACAGCCGGCGCATTATATCTGTGAATGACAATGTTCATCGCTCGTACACACTGGCCGATGGTGCATTGATATAACAGACGCTCAACCGATATATCAGCCAGTGTGTACGCACCTTTACAGCCTGGAATATGAGCACAGTCAAGAAGCGTCCGGGTTTGCTGTGGTGTACAAGCATAATAAAGCTTATATGCCACTATGCAAATGATCAGTCTTTGTGAGTCAGGATAATGATCCAATTACAATAAGCCTAAAAGATGTTACATTGTAGAGTCTAATCTAACTGCAGATTTTAAGTCATATGTTCTGATCTCCAGTCTAATTGTCCACGTGCCAGAAACTGAGCAGGTTACACAGTAAACAAAGTCATGTTTGCTTAGTGAATAAAATATTAGCACTTGCATTCTGCAGATGGAACCCAAGAATGTGGCGCTCACTAATCAAGACAGATTTGCCAAACCACCTAAGGAGGAGGGAGTGTGCAAAGATCCCAGAAGACACAGAGGGACTAGGAGGCTTACATAAACCACAGAGCCAGCAGGGGATAACACCGATATTACTATGGTATCTCTTCTGCAAGATCCTCTGTATGAAATCCAATGCCAGGCTCCAGCTCCCAGCAAAGACCTTCACCAGCTTACCATCACACATAAAGAGGTAAGGCTCCTGTCTTATTTCGCCATTACTGCCAGGAAGATGCTTAAGGATAAAATCCAACAATGTATAGTGCATTATTGAAATTTACCTTTCCTAAGAAGTGCAGTAAAACAGCTTTAGGGTAGTTATGGTGACTCCAAGCTATACATTTGGTTTTAATGAGTTTTGTCAACTTCTCATCCAACTTATTTTTTGAGCAACTGTATGTAGCTGAAATAACTAACGATCTAATTACAATAAAAGGCAGACTCACCATTTTGAAAGTGTGGTACTTCTGTACTTTCACGGCGCCAGCATGGCGCCGCGCGTCAGAGTCCCCTTGCGGGGCTTGCTTCGCTCGCCCACGCTGCGGGCTCGGTGGCTCGCTACGCTCGCCACGCTAATTAAAATCAACTCCATGCCAACATGGATAGTGGAGGTATGAACTATCCATGTTGGCATGGCGTTAACTTAGTTTATTTTACTTAGTTAGTGGCGAGCGTAACCCGGAAGTACGCGCGGCGCCATGCTGGCGCCGTGAAAGTAAAGAAGTACCGAAAGTGTTCTTACATACAGACATAAAGGAAGTCTGTCCTTATAGTTTATGGCAGTGCTTGCCGCAAACAGCAGTTACACAGACACAGCCCATCTAATGGGTATCCGGGTGATACAGTAAGCTGGCAGTCAATAGGTTGACACCATATGAAATGGACAACTTCGACCTAGACAAAAGGTCAAAATGAAATGGTCGACACATGAAAAGGTCAACATGAGTCATATCATTTTTTCTACTTCATATTTTGTGGTCCTTGTGCTGAAATCTACAAAAAAAACTTCTGTAGTTTTTTCCATGCCCACCTTTTGTTTATGTCGACCATATGATGTTGAGAGAACTGGATACAGTTGAATCTTTTTGGTAAGTGAATCTATATTTTCGTTCCACTTGATGGGAGAAACGCCATAAAGTGGCATCATGCACTGAATGTATGTGCTGCAAAAAAGCAATACGGTCTCACAATGAAGGGGCATGGCCACCCAATAGTACCCCCAATTGCATCACACAGTAGCGCAATCTTATTAACATTACATTAGTTAAATATGAGCTACATGCATAGACCACACTGCTGTGTACATGCCCATTGCATGATCCATTTGTAATTTAAGCCTGTGCTGTCCAAAATATCAATGAGCATTGATTGTGCATCAGAACTTACCTCCATTATAGATACAATCGAAGTCATAATCGGACAACGGTATTTTAAAAATAGATAAATAACCTTGGTTAAGCCCCACATGCACCAGCGATGGATTGGGGCCCTGGCGTTATCCCACTATGGACAGGTTGGTGGATCAGGGATATTAAACTTTTTTGGTTGGGATCAGAGAGTACCAGTCATTTTAAACATGGGTAATTTAGCCAATTCCCCGGCCCACGCCAATCGTCGATAACCACCAGTCGGCTCCTCCATTTAGGGGATCGGAGCTTCCTGTGGGTCATGGAATTGGGGGATCGCACCACCTCATGTATTACTGTAAGTTATTTTTTAATGTTGATTTACAAATATAGTGTCATAAAGGTAACAGGAGCTAATGAACCAATGTTACTAGATCTATGATAGTGGGTGGACTGTGCATGCGCAGGACCAATAAACCAAATATATAATTATTTCATTGATTTGTAATTACACATCATCCAATAATTCCTACACTGAAACTAAACTAATAAAAACAGAGAACCATTATGTAATTACAGAAGCTTAGAGCAAACCTCCTATAACCATCATACAATTACTGTATGCTCTCATTCAAATTCAGTTTGGCAGATAATTATGGTGATCTATATTTTTACACATCCAGAGCAAATACATTGATGTCTGTTAACATATCAGTCCATATGGAATACGTTTGGTCATCCTCATCTTTCTTAGGTTACGTTTAGATCATGGAAGATATCCGTCCGTGCTGAGCACAGGAAGATACCACCAATAGAAGTAAAGAAAACACACAGTGATTTCGTACAAGCGTCCATGTTGCATAGTAAGTTTTTGGTGCAGCATTAACGTTAAACATTAACACTGACCTTGGGTAGACTTTTATTTTTTGTAAATAGTAGCGATTCTGTGATTTGAGATTAGTTGTACTGTTACATAGACCATAAAACTTGGATAATGCAATCGGTTTTTCCATATTACAATTTTCCTTTTGCATCCTTACCAGTGCCGGATTTTCCCTAATGTTTACAGGAATGCAGCCCCCTAGTAAATTCCTCTACCTCAATGAGCTCAGGTGAATTGGTTTTACTCAATGCACTGATTACACTGTTTGTGACTTCCTTGGAAGTCCTATCTGCCAATCATTCACAGAACAGGCAGTCCCATTGGGAGGTGATTTTGGTGCCGGACGTCTCACCGGTGATTTCTCCCTCTGAGACTACCAGGCCATGCTCCGATTAGCAGAAAGCTGGCTTCCTGTGGGAGGCCACCTGCTCCTTTTCATCTATGGGCTGCAGTCAATGCTGCCATTGTGCGCATGCATTGTCCAGTCGCCTGCTAGCTCCATTGCACAGATGGCAGGTCCTGCCTCTCTTCTTGCCTCCTTCTCTGCAGGCATGGATAATGGCAGCCCCCTACCCAAAACAGGTAGATGTCATTGCTGATTCTTACCTTTTTTGTTAAGTTAGCCAACCAAATGTAAGAAGGTAGAAACATATGACCACCTTCAGATGATTGTATTTTCCTGGCAATTTTTTTTTTATTTATTGTTGCCTCTGGATAATACCATTGGATAATACAAGGGTAAGCTCTGCTTGGAAGATAATATTTAATCATATGATTTTGTACTTTCCAGAACTTAATATTAACAGCAAACACAGCAAATACTAAATTGCACAATGCACATTTATATGTGTACAAGTGACTGCATATAAAAAAAAAAAAAATAAGATATTAAAAAAAGTAGGACCAGATTAACATTGGACCTACTGATCCAGGCCTCCTTAGGACCGGGGGATGCCTCTGTAGACGGACCCGATGGACACCGTGGACATCAGGGGACCACCGGGGGACAGGGGAGTATGTAAAAATAAAATTTCCAAAATCCAGATTAACCCCTTATTCAAAATCCTTGTGGTCCTCAGCATTTTGGATAAGGGATGCTCGACCTGTACTAAGTTTCTCACAAAATTATGCAAATTTTCGATTTTTATGTATTTTAAGGAGACATGAGGGCTGATAGTGTAGGGGGTGTACACAGGGCCGGTGCCACCACTAGGCAGCTTTAGGCATTTGCCAGCCACTTGAGGGTGGCACTTAGGAGTAGCCCCCCCCCCTCAGTGTGGAGCCTTATCAGGTCAGCGGCATGTGAGCGACTCCTCCCTCCCCTGCAGCAGGTCGGAGGTGGTACGGCTGCACGCACCACCCTCCCATCCCTCCGTGGAATGTGTCGGCGGCGATGAGAAGCGGCCGCAGACCCGACAACCCCCCCCCCTGTGCAGCGATACAGCCAGATTCCCCCCCC
The DNA here is from genome assembly GCF_055691185.1 of Crinia signifera. Lineage (NCBI taxonomy): Eukaryota > Metazoa > Chordata > Amphibia > Anura > Myobatrachidae > Crinia > Crinia signifera. Next base: position 263,088,634 of record NC_139218.1, read on the forward strand.
CCCCCCCCCGTGGAATGGGTCGCACCCCCATGTAGCATCCCTAGCCGTGAGCGCACCCGCACCCCTCCAAGCGGATGGTGCAGCGGAGCACTCCTCATTTCATTGGGCAGGATGCAGGAGGGTTGCCTGCTCTTCCAGGATGATTACCAGACAATTAGAAAGTCTCCCTGATATATCAGGAGCAGAGCCAGCTCTACTATTAGGCAGCTTTACTAGGGGTGCCCCTGACTATCATAAAATTAAGCATGACATCCCTGTGGAATGCAAGCAGCAGGTGTTACAATTCTAAGATGCTACCCCCATACTATAACCTGAGGTTTTGGATAGTTGGTAGTCATGTATGGGTGGTGACGGGAGCAGTACTGTAAGCTGGAGTTTTGCTATTTTATTCTCCCTCTATGGGAGTCGTGGACCCCCACGAGGGAGCAGTTGGGATTCCGACGTCGGAGGAATGACTGTCAGAATCCCAACTGTCGGGGAGCCGTCCGCAACCCGTTTTGCCTAGGGTGGTGCCAAAAACCTTGATCAGGAGAGTAGGTAAGTTTGTACGTAAGCTAATTCTTCCTACTCCATGCACTTCTATGCTTGCCTTTATTGCACTAGCTACAGTTACCTTTGACCAGGGCCGTAACTAGGGGGGGGGGGGGGGGGGCTAGGAGGTCGCGCGACCGGGGTGTTGACCAGGGAGGGGACTAGAGTGAGCCAGTCATTCCGCTCCAGCTGCCATAGTGCCTGCACAGAGAGTGATTCATTTAGAGGTACTCCATGGCCCACGCCGGTGCCACATCTCACACGGAGGTATTTCTATGACTGTGCTGCCACTCAGTTAAACTGGATGGAATGGTATGGCTGATTTACACTGTAAATGATAGTATGGGATGCCAAATTACTATCTTGCCCCAGGTGCTGGAAATCCTAGTTTGGGCCCTGCTCTGACTCATCTGTGACTTGTGATCTTATTTACTGGCAACCCTTCTGAGTACTTTGGCCTATAACTTGCCATGTCTGATTAACCAAGAGGGAGCCAGGACTTTTGGGCACCTTGCAAAGAATAAAATGAATGCTTAATTTATCACCCGTCCCGATGTACTGTGGGGAGTAAAGTTATTAAGGTAACTGCTAGATGGCTGTGCCGATGTAGCTTACTGGTGGAACAATTACTTTATGCACCAGCTGTAGCACATGTGGCATGTGAAGAAGCCAGTGTTCTTCACATGCCACAAGCATTAGATCCTACATCCCAGTTGTATAATCATACTTGCCTACCTGCCCCTCTCCATGAGGGAGAAAATGCTCTGTCCCTGGACTTCACTGGTAATGGAGGATTGCCATAACCTATCAGGGTCAGGTAGGCAAGTATGTGTATAACCTTTGTTACATGCACATGGGCAGTATGAATGGCGAGTCCCTGAGCACCCATACACGTGTGTTAGGCAGAATTACAAGGGGAGCTACATGTGTATTAGCCTAGGGCACCTGGAACCTTTAATCTGGCCCTGATAACTTGCATATGTCTATAAGGGTGAATCACAGGGGGTTCTCAAACTCGGTCCTCAGGACCCCAGACAGTTCACGTTTTCCAGGTCACCCGGCAGGTGCACATGTGCATTCATTACTGACTGACACATTTTAAAAGATCTGCAGGTGGTGCTAGTTATTTCACTTGTTATTCTGTGAAGAGACCTGCAAAACATGCACTGTGTGGGGTCCTGAGGAACGAGTTGTAGAACCTGTGGTCTAATGTGATTCACCCCACTGTAAATTCAGATGCCTTTGCCCATGCTCACAGTTTCTTAATCATTTTGCTTTCTGGCTCCACATACTCTCTCCTCAGACCTACCCTTATTCTTTTTTTTTTAGTTAACCCTATGAGTGTCGAGTGACTGTTTGAAAATAGGTGTGAAATATGCCAAGCAAACCTTTTTATTCACCATAATGACCTGTAATGTTTACCTTATATAGGAAACATCATCTTTTTTACACAATATTTTTTATTTGAATATTATATAACAAATGTGAGCAACCCTGGCATTTTTAGACAATATTTTATTTCTTATCTTACAGAGATGATGAAACACAAAGGGTCACCAAGGAACACTCCACTTTTGCCACTGCTGTGTCTCAGCCTCTCTCTACCTTACATGGAAAGGTCTCCTACTCATACTTACCTACTTTTAATTTCACCCTATCGGAAGAGCCTGGGGGAATGTTGGGGGGAGGGGACATGGCAGGACCTCTGCCTTCAAACCTCGTCCCCACTTAGACAGAATGCAGCAAATCACAGGGCCACTCTCTCTCTTTAATGCCTGCCACTATTAATCATGCACACTTCACTAGGATGTGGACAAGATGAGGAAAATAAGCCTGCTCTTCCGGAGTTGGGGGGGGGGGCTCAGCGAAAAAACCGTGAACCTCCTGCAACTTCCAGGAGAGTATGCAAATAGGCTCCTCCTCCCTCCATATTGGACATGGCCTCTTTGTAGGCACTGCCAGTTTGTTTGCAATATTTAATTCATGCTTACCGTTCTATGTCCATCCATACCTAATATAACTCTGTCATCCCCACCTTGTCTTAATCCTGCATGTCCACAGAGAAATCATGAAAGAATAAATGATGTTCACCTGCCTGACTCCCTTCACTAGCCTCATGCCCTAACTGAAATTACTGCTCCATGCCTAGAGATAATCGGTCTAAAGGTGCCCATACACGGAGCCGTTCGTCGGCATCCATTCTGTACTATGCGATGCGCGCTCCCGCGCATCACATAGTATGGTACAAAAAGTATGTGCTGCACATACTTTTTGTACTAGGTACACATCGTATCGGATCGCAGTGCATGCACACTGCATGCACTAGGGATGCGATCCGATCCGATGTGTGCTGTTTAAGTCCCAAACGGATCCGTTAAACGGACCGTGTATGGGCAGCTTATGGCTGAATAGCATTCCACCCATCTTGGTACTCCTGTATATCAGGTACCATGGTAATTTTGCCACCTTGTAACATGTATGATAATTGTATTTAGCCTTATAAATATATTTTAGTAAAAAAAACTTGTGTTCCCTATAAAATAAGTAATACAATGTTTTGTTCCCTATTATAAAAAATATTAAAATATTGCCCTATTTTTATAATCATATATAAATAGTGGTAGCACATATTTGATAGAAATAAAAGTAGTACCCCTGTTATTTAAAAAATAATATATATGTATAGGATCTTGACAAAGGTTTATTAAAACCAAAAAGTTGATCGTTCATCTCTCTTGCCGTTGGCCTCTGTTTGTTCATTACTCAAGACCCGTGAGTGCCACTCACCTCCCCCCGTCTGTCGGGCTATTTGTGTAAATGATGGCTGCAAGGCCTCGCATTGGAGGCACCAGGGCAATATACAGCTTGAAATTGGAGTGCTGGGTCACTGTTGGAGCATATATATATATATATATATATATATATATATATATATATATATATATATACCAATGGAAAAATATACATTTTGTAGCTTGCTCTGGGGAGTGCTCTAACCATTCAAATATTTAAGATCAGGCTAGATAACTAATTAGTAACTTATAGCCAATAAAGAGTTTTGTCTTATCTCCAAGTTGACACAGCCAATTATGAGCTTAGGAGGCTGTTCCCCACTGTCACCAATGATAAATGTGCCTCTATTTCAAAGGAAACACCAGGGCTTAAAGTGGTAATGCAGAGGTGGGGGAACTCAGGGCCAGATTTATTAAGCTCGGTGAAGTGATTTAGTGTCTGGTTTTTATCACCAGCCAATCAGCTCCTAACTGTGTTACAGACTTGGTTTGAAAAATTATAGGTAGAAGCTGATTGGCCGGTGATAAAAACCAGACACTTTATCACTTCACCGTGCTTAATAAATCTACCCCTCAGTTCTCTATGCCACCTAATTATCCCACATCCCCTCACCGCATTAGGCAGAGACAGGGCCAGTGGTAGGGTTTTTGGCATCCCCCTGCAAACTAGAATGCTTTTACGTGAGAATTACTAATCTTCTGTCTCTCCATTAGAGGTGGTGGAACTCCGTGGGATACACTGTCTGCAGGGAAGTTGTTGTCTTTAAAATAACTAGCATATTTAAAACACAAGGAGATTCTTACCATTTACGTGAATAGAAAACTCAATAGTCAGGTACTGTCCCTGTGTCCGAATCTCTAACATCACCCACATAGCTCTGTATTTTAGTAAATGTTGACTACAGACTAGTTGTATACTGTGTTGCCCAACTGTGAATTGTTGTCATAATTGTGTTGTTGCCAATTTATACCATACTTTCAATGGGCCTTTGACAAGTAAATCATTTTGTCTGGTGTGTCATGTTGGCCACTGAATTGTAATGCCTCAGTTACCATAGTGCAACACTTAAAACAGAAAGTTGCAACACCAGTGATTCAGGCTCCTTCATATGTTATTCAAACCCCCTGCACTGCATACTGTAAGGACTTTCAAGTGCAGAGTTACATTGTACATAGAAGAAACTACTGTATATGTTTATAAAGTCTTCTTGTTAACTGTGTCTATTGTAACAAAATGGTCTATGAGGTAACACCTTGTACTAATGATGCACAATGCCCAGGCATGTCTGGGCATTTCTTGGTATACTTCCTCCTGTCTGTGTAGCATTTTACAGGAATCATCAGTTCCACTTCCAGCCTAACAATTATAGTCTGTCAAACTATTCCGTTATTGATTGTTTGATTATTAACTTTAGTTTCATACATGCACATTATGAACTATATTATGATTAAACATATTTCTGTGTGTATCATGGCATCCCATACACCTGACGTGAGCTTATTTTACATGGGTTGTATGCAGGCCCGGGGACAGGAGAGGGTCAAAGAGGACAACCATCCCAGGCCCGATGTCCTGAGGGGCCCCAAGGCTAGTTTCCCCTCACTTAGCTCCTGGACGCTCAATCCCGCAGCCCCCCTGCTCTAGCTCAGATCCTGTGCCCCGGTCAGATGCATGGGACTCTTGTGGGGCAGAGCTACAGGAAACTTGGGTGGGGGCAGAGCTACATGCATGCCTGGTGATGGGGGTCAAAGGGGACAGCGGTCCACAGCCCTGATGTCCTGATGTGCCTGGGGCTAGACCCCCCACTTAGCCCCCAGCCGCTCGTTCCCCCACTCGGAAGCCCTCGTGCCCTAAAAAAGATGCAGAGCCTCGTTCAGCTGCATTGGACTCATGGGGAACAGAGCTACAGGGGACTCTAGGGGGGCTACACAGGACTCACGGGTGGCAGATCTACACAGTACTCAGGAGGCTGCTGAGCCTGAGTGCAAAACAGAGAAGAAAGGCGGCTACAGGGCCAGTGAGACTGCACACTGTGGGTCTTTCTAATGTAAAAGTTATTTTGTGTATATTTGTAGGGTTTGTTAGGGATAGACTACAGGGGCGGGGGTGCAGTAAGAATTAGGCTGCAGGGTACAAGGATCTTGATTAGGCTTCGGGGTAGGGTAGGGTGAGGGATCACACCAGTGTGATAGAGTGCAGGATGCGGGGTGAGGGAGTGCGTCAGTGTGAAAGAATGCAAGCCACAGTGTGTCCAGTTTATGTTCCAGCAGGCCGCGGATGAAGGAGGGCATTAGTGTGATAGACCGCAGGCCATGGGTGAGGGAGGGAGTTAGTGTGATAGAGAGCACGCCACTGGGCAAGGGAGTGCATCAGTGTAAAAGAGCACAGGGCAAAGGAGCGCATCAGTGTAAAAGAGCACAGGGCAAGGGAGCGCATCAGTGTAAAAGAGCACAGGGCAAGGGAACGCATCAGTGTAAAAGAGCACAGGGTAAGGGAGCGCATCAGTGTAAAAGAGCACAGGGCAAGGGAACGCATCAGTGTAAAAGAGCACAGGGTAAGGGAGCGCATCAGTGTAAAAGAGCACAGGGCAAGGGAGCGCATCAGTGTAAAAGAGCACAGGGTAAGGGAGCGCGTCAGTGTAAAAGAGCACAGGGTAAGGGAGCGCATCAGTGTAAAAGAGCACAGGGTAAGGGAACGCATCAGTGTAAAAGAGATCAGGGTAAGGGAGCGCATCAGTGTAAAAGAGCACAGGGCAAGGGAGTGCATCAGTGTAAAAGAGTACAGGGTAAGGGAGCGCATCAGTGTAAAAGAGCAAAGGGCAAGGGAGCTCGTCAGTGTAAAAGAGCACAGGGCAAGGGAGCACGTCAGTGTAAAAGAGCACAGGGCAAGGGAGCGCGTCAGTGAAAAAGAGCACAGGGTAATGGAGCGCGTCAGTGTAAAAGAGCACAGGGTAAGGGAGCGCATCAGTGTAAAAGAGCACAGGGTAAGGGAGCGCATCAGTGTAAAAGAGCACAGGGCAAGGGAGTGCATCAGTGTAAAAGAGCACAGGGTAAGGGAGCGCATCAGTGTGAAAGAGCACAGGGCAAGGGAGCTCATCAGTGTAAAAGAGCACAGGGCAAGGGAGCTCATCAGTGTAAAAGAGCACAGGGCAAGGGAGCTCGTCAGTGTAAAAGAGCACAGGGCAAGGGAGCTCATCAGTGTAAAAGAGCACAGGGCAAGGGAGCTCGTCAGTGTAAAAGAGCACAGGGCAAGGGAGCACGTCAGTGTAAAAGAGCACAGGGTAAGGGAGCGCGTCAGTGAAAAAGAGCACAGGGTAAGGGAGCGCATCAGTGTGAAAGAGCACAGGGTAAGGGAGCGCATCAGTGTAAAAGAGCACAGGGTAAGGGAGCGCATCAGTGTAAAAGAGCACAGGGCAAGGGAGTGCATCAGTGTAAAAGAGCACAGGGTAAGGGAGCGCATCAGTGTAAAAGAGCACAGGGCAAGGGAGCTCATCAGTGTAAAAGAGCCCAGGGCAAGGGAGCTCGTCAGTGTAAAAGAGCACAGGGCAAGGGAGCGCGTCAGTGTAAAAGAGCACAGAGTAAGGGAGCGCGTCAGTGAAAAAGAGCACAGGGTAAGGGAGCGTATCAGTGTAAAAGAGCACAGGGTAAGGGAGCGCGTCAGTGTGAAAGAGCACAGGGTAAGGGAGCGCATCAGTGTAAAAGAGCACAGGGTAAGGGAGCGCATCAGTGTAAAAGAGCACAGGGCAAGGGAGTGCATCAGTGTAAAAGAGCACAGGGTAAGGGAGCGCATCAGTGTAAAAGAGCACAGGGCAAGGGAGCTCATCAGTGTAAAAGAGCACAGGGCAAGGGAGCTCGTCAGTGTAAAAGAGCACAGGGCAAGGGAGCGCGTCAGTGTAAAAGAGCACAGAGTAAGGGAGCGCGTCAGTGAAAAAGAGCACAGGGTAAGGGAGCGTATCAGTGTAAAAGAGCACAGGGTAAGGGAGCTCGTCAGTGTAAAAGAGCACAGGGCAAGGGAGCGCGTCAGTGTAAAAGAGCACAGGGTAAGGGAGCGCATCAGTGTAAAAGAGCACAGGGTAAGGGAGCGCATCAGTGTAAAAGAGCATAGGGTAAGGGAGCGCATCAGTGTAAAAGAGCACAGGGCAAGGGAGCGCATCAGTGTAAAAGAGCACAGGGCAAGGGAGCTCATCAGTGTAAAAGAGCGCAGGCCACGGTGTGAGGGAGCGCATCAGTGTGATAGAATGCAGGCCACAGTGTGTCCAGTTTATGTTCCAGCATGGGGGGTTGATAGCGTTTGAGGGTTGGGGTCGGGGCCCTCAGATATATCATTGTATGGGGCTCCAAGATTTCTGTTGACAGCCCTGCCTACAATAGCCCACACACCGCGACCTATGGCTTTGGTGGCTAATCCACCACCAAGAGCAAGGCTACTGCTGCTGATTACACACCTTGGATTCTGCTACTGCTGCAAAAACTGGTTTAGATCCTCCACATTACTTATTACACATTACGCTGTCTCTGCCACAATATACTGCAATGCGTTATCTATTGAAATCCATTTAAATCTTTTGTTGCATTGGAAGTGCTAGGTGGCCAATAGCACTATTCAGAGTGAGAAGCTCTGAATGTTAACAAGTACATTCAGCATTTCTCGCTGTTCGTAGTGGTACGGGTACTCGGTTAATGTTTTTGGCAAGTACCTGGATGCCTACAGGGAATGAAGAGGACACGATCCATGCCAAGGAGCTGGTAAGTGCAATTTCCTTCAACAGATACCTATATGGAACAACTACTGGAGAAGGGGACCGATAACTACGTGTCAAGGTAGGTATCAGTATGTATGGGGTGTATGTAATAAATGTATACATTTCTGACGTGTCAGTGTGTGTTTATTTAACTATTTGTACTGTTGTGAAACGGCAAGTTCCAGCGGGCCCATTAATGCCTTGCATGCTGGGACTCTTAATTCCACAACAATTGATAATAGTTTATTTCTATTTTTTTTACACCATTTCCATCAGGGGACCACTCAGGGGACAGCCCTGGGCTTAAGCCCAGGCAGGGTCAATCCTGGAGGTGGAACCTCTTCATTAGGGGTTCCCCACTCCTGCAGGGTCCCTGCCTGTGCTGACTTGTCAGGGGCAAAATGCATTGGCCGGGGTAATTAATATAAATAGTTTCTCCTCGGCTGTGGCGCTACCCTGCAGGCTGGGGGGGGGGCCCAATGCTGGTTCTCAAAATACAGGTGACCCCCTACTCATTTTGTCCCCCATATTTTGGGAACTAGGACCATTGAGCCTGGTTCTGGTTTTAAAAATTCTGGGGATCCCCCAACTTTAATTATTCCCTGAATTTTAAAAACCAGGACCAGCTCTTTGAGCCTGGGGCTGGTTACGGCCTTGGGTGGGGACCCCACGCTGTTTTTTTTAAATTATTTATTTTTAAAAAAATTTTTTACACTGCAGCCTGCACGGATCTGACTGATCCATGCAGGCTGCTGACTTATTTTTGTATTTAGCGGCTGTATATACGGCTGCTAAATACAAATACGGAGGCATGCGGCAGCCTAGGCCATCAGAAGAATATGAATCCATAAATACTGCAGCTTAGTAAATCTGTCTTATTTATGAATTGTATTTTCCAGAAAATATGACGATGCCGGTCGTATGAATTCGTACCCGGCATTGGTCGAATTTGGGGGTGTTAGTAAATTTTCCCTTATGGCAATAGGTATGGACTGGACTGGATTTGGGTGCAGGTAGCAGTTGAATGGAACTAACGGATGCACAGGATCTGGCTAGAACCATAGGATTGTGGTGAGCAAAGGAATACAGGAATGCAGTTCTTGGAGTCTCAGATGATGTACATCGATGGTATGTCAGATATGATGAGGAACATGGCAGGTGAGTATGGAGGCTCAGGTTTGTCCCACTAACACAGACACAGCAGGAGTTCACAGATGATGACAGCTTTACAATTGTGCACCGATGGTGACTGATATATGGAGCACTGAATGGTGACTGGTAAAAGCAGGTGGAACTTGGGTCTAATTATCCTGATGCTGTGGCTGATCTAAATCCTCATCTGTATTTTCACATTATCCTCATGTGGAAACATGCTCTCTCTCTCTCTCTCTCTCTCTCTCTCTCTCTCTCTCTCTCTCTCTATATATATATATATAGGATGCTGGTGGACGGCGGCACTCAAAAAAACGACACAAACGGCTGGATTAGTGTCCCCTAATCCAGCCGTTTGTGTCGTTTTTTTGAGTGCCGCCGTCCACCAGCATCCTACATAGCGCC